>NC_056734.1:603941915-604216915 GCF_019279795.1 Protopterus annectens | reverse complement strand
AAAACGGATGGAAGTGGTGCTCCACCTTTTGAATTTAAAGTTAAACAATCTACTTTTAATCCGCCCTATGAAGCTAAGGTTAAATTGTTTGAGGAGCTAGTCCTGAGGGATTTACATAGTCAACAGACTACCATTTTTAAACATCATGGCTCCAACCTTAGCTCTAATGAAAGAAAGAGCACTAAAGAGCCTTAGGGCTAATAAGGATGTAGTAGTTGTTAGTGCTGATAAGGGGGGAGCTATTGTCATTTGGAATACTTTAGAATATAGTAATAAAGCAGAGAGACAACCAAGTGAAACGAAGTTCTATTGTAAATATCATTAAGTCCCATACCATAATATATATAAATTCAAATTATTCAGACCAATCACATCCCACAGTCAATTTATCAATTTAAAAGCACATCCTATGCATTTAACTTCAGGCAGTATTGTTCTTTCTAAGTAAAGTGCACTTCCTATAATACACAAAATGAAAACACATATTTCATGAAGCAGCACCTATATGCTCAAAGATAAAATAAACAAATATATATATGAACAATATATTAAAATATATATAAGAATATAAAAGACATTTCATATATACAGGGACAACAATAAAGCCTATTTAAAAACATTAAGAGTTCTCCCATATAGATTATCTAAGCTTCCAATGAAGTAATGTAAAGCTTTTCTACCTAATATTCTGGCGTTTCCTCAGTAAGTGTATTTAGCTGTATGTCAGAGTTGCAGTTCATTTTACGTTGGAAAAACGAATAAGCTCCTCAGAGATAGGATACGTGAGCATATCTATCACATTAGAAAAAAGTCAGTACATAATGCCCTAGCTAAACATGTTATGCATCATGATGAAAGTCATGGTTTTATGTTTAGAGTTTTAGAAGTTATACCCCCCCAGTATTCGTGAAGGCAATATTAGAAATCATACTGAATACAGGGAGAATAATTGGATTATTAAGTTAAGAGCAGATTGGGGTATGGGACTTAATGAAACGCCGGAATATTACGTAGAAAAGCTTTACATTACTTCATTGGAAGCTTAGATAATCTATATGGGAGAACTCTTAATGTTTTTAAATAAGCTTTATTGTTGTCACTGTATATATGAAATGTCTTTTATATTCTTATATATATTTTAATATAGTGTTCATATATATATAATTGTTTACTTTATCTTTGAGCATATAGGTGCTGCTTCATGAAATATATGTGTTTTCATCATTTTGTATATTATAGGAAGTGCACTTTACTTAGAAAGAACAATACTGCCTGAAGTTAAATGCATAGGATGTGCTTTTAAATTGATAAATTGACTGTGTGATGTGATTGGTCTGAATAATTTGAATTTATATATATTATCTGATCATCAGTTTGTCTGTTAAATTGATCTGAAGAAGCTTTGTAAGCGAAAGCGCTCATAATTGTGAATAAATACGTATTTTTTAATTTAAGGAGACTACCTGTTTCACTTCATTTCAGTTACTCATTTATTTTTTATCTTTATTTTGACAACAGAGTGTTTATCTGGTTGGCTGGTGGCTAACCATGTGTTCCTGATAAATTTTAAGGTCTTCATTTACACATTCTTTTTCTTATTCTCATCATCTTCCATAAATTTTTGTACTTGTACTTAAACATTTTCACTATTGCATTCATATTCTCTGTCTTCACCCACAGAATAAATTGGATTTAGTAACCCCAGTCCCCCTTCGTCGTCACTAAAGTACAGCACACCTCTTTTCACTGGGTTTACTCGACAAGCCCATATGAAAGAAAACACCAAATAAACATTTGACATTTATGCTATTTTTCCCACTTAATGCAGAATTTAACAGATTAATCTTTTTTCCTGAATAACAATCTATACATCCTCCAAAGAAGACATATTTCTTTAATTTCTTTTATCATACCATCACATTGCATTTCCCCAGATTTTATTCCCAGCAAAGATACTTCATTTAGTGAAAAATACACACACACACAGACCAATTTTCACCACATCACCCACATTTTTTTACACAACACAGGCACTCCAGTTCCATATTATATTTCTACCCCACAATTTTTCAATTTGCTGTCTTTGTTTACTTGTCAGGAATCTTACATTCTCTAAGAGAATAAAATCCACATCACATTTAGCACAGCATTCCAATATCTCTAGCCTTCTTACAGTGTTTATAACTGTTTACATTTACTGAAAGTACTTTGTTGCTTTTCCTTCCTTCTAAGTTTAGGTGAAATATTTTTAAATTTTAATTTTCTTATTTTTACTCCCTCCTCTATTGAAAATGTTCCTAGGTTTATGTACAAATAATCCTTGATCCTCAGAATTAGATTTTGTCACTGGCAAGAACTTCAAAAAATATTGGTGTCAGTCCCTTCTCTTGACCTCTTTCCCACATGCAATCTTCCTCACTTTTCCCTCCATATTTTTTCTTCTTCACCTAGTTCACCCTCTCTCCTGCCTCTTGTTGTCCTTCCCTTTCCACTTCTTTTTCATTATTTATTGTTTTCTCTTGACAGTCCATCCAAAAGTGTCCCTTTTTAAGACAACCTGCATTCAGGCACACACCTTCTTGCTGTATGTCATTTCTTCCCACACTGGTTGCAATCATTAATTAAAATAGAAATGCCCCCCCACCCAAAAAAAAAAAAAAAAACATGATTTAGGCCGGCCAGCTGAAAAGCCACAAAAATAACACTTATCAAGTGTTACACCATTTTGTTTTTTAACATTTCAACAGAACTTCCAATCTCCGCCTACATTATATAAGTTTCTCTTATCTCAATGTTACCAACAGCTTCACACAAAATCCTGCATGCATTTTTTAACATCCCCTTCTTCCAGTTCATCAGTTCTAAACTGTAAAGTAACATTTTTTTTAACATTTAAGTTACTACCAGAAGACAAATAATTAACTGTTTCACTGATAAATGTTTTCCTTTTTGTTACACAGTTCTGGAAATTTCATCATCAGCCTCTCAGTTTCAAATATTAAGTCAAAACAAATCTCTGTCCTTATATGTATAAAAGACCAAATTTCTTGTGCTTTACAAGCCAGAACAGTTACCAAATTGTCCCATACGTAATATCTATTAGTGTCACTGTTTTTCTTATTCTGACAGTTGGTCTTTTCTTTTTAAACAGTTTGTTGTTACTATCCTTTTTTGCCTTCTGTCACTGCTGGGTATGTTTTAATTATGGCATTCTCTGCTGACACCAAACCAGACCCCTTCTCAGTTTGTTGCTGCTTTCCTCCTTTACTTTCGGTCACTGCACCAGACCCCTTCTCAGTTTGTTGCTGCTTTCCTCCTTTACTTTCGGTCACTGCACCAGACCCCTTCTCAGTTTGTTGCTGCTTTCCTCCTTTACTTTCTGTCACTGCTTCATCAGTTTTAACTGCCGCTTTCTCTGCTGCTACATCACCTCATTCCTCTTGCACATTACCATCCTCAGCACTTCCAAAAGCATTCTCTGACATCTAACTCCATGAAAAATTAGACCTGTCACTTGGATCATCCTGCTTGATTTTCAGCAGATCATCACCTGCAAGTCTTCCTCTGCCACTTCTGTTATCTGTAGCATACAACAAAGTCACTCACTTCAGTCTCTCTTAATACAACCAAACACTGCTCATTTGTAACATCCACCAGACAAGAATCTTTATCTGTATTCTGATGCTCCATACAAAACATTTTTATCCCCAAAGTCTCATTTTCCACCTCCAAACTCTACATAAAGTTTCTCTCCTCTTCCATGCTGCTGATTACCTTAGACCTCTTCCTTGTTGCTGTAGGAGCCCTCAAGCATAATCTAGCAGCTCGAAAGAGTAGATAAGTTCCTGAGTGCCCTTGCTAAATTTCCCCTAGTCAGTATGAATACCACATTGGGTCTCCCTCGAAAAGTGTCCATTAGCCTAGTGGGACTACCTGGACAACAAAGTGAGAATAAAATAAAAAATAAATACTAATGTTCATTTTTTTATAGAAGGAATGTATACCCTAAGGGGTGGATCTCTAAAAAGTAAGATTGAGGGTCTCCTATTCCACAGTTTGCAAGCCCAGTACCTGACAGATTAAAATAAAGGAGTAACTGCTACTTGCATAGAACTTTGAGTACATTATTGCAACTTGCATCCAGTGTACCTACATGTTACTAAAGCTACACCCTTCAAGGTAGGCCGGCACAGTGCGACAACATGAGCATGATGTGGTACAAATATGGCAATTCACCCTACTGCTACCTGGTGAAACTAAATTCACTAAATTTGTGATGCTGAGTCTGGTGACCGAACGTTCCCCTAAAAATATACACTATTCTAAAGTAGCAGGACATCAGAATAGGTTATATTGAGTTGGGGAAGTCGGAAAATTTTTGAATAAAGTTTTGTGAAACTTATTTGCCAAACTGTTATTCACCTAAACCCTTCATTCAAAACTATAGTACATTTCCACTATGCCTTATACTCTTGCTTTGGGAACCAGGCTTATAGTGTTAATAATAATTTTTCACTAAAAATTAAACATAAAACTTTACAAAATTATAAGCAGAGACTCAAAAAAATTATCTGTTTATCAAAGTAATACTTTACTAACCTTATATCAGAAAGGGTCTGATTTGCACAATGGCAAAGAGCTGACAAGAAGCAGGATTATCTTCAAATTAGCTTCTTCTTCCCAAAAATCCCATCAATACATGCCCCAAGGTCTGGTTTGAATTGATAGCAGCCATCCCCCTGCATATTTTCCAGTACTGGCCTATGTAGTTAGACATTTTTCTTTAGCTGCATAACAGTTACATGCATTAGTTACTATTTTACTGTTAAATTTCATGGCCACAGCCTCAAAATACATTTCACTTTCTCCAATACCTGTTTTCTAGTCCTCACCAATGTCCAGTATAACAGAGATCTTAGTGATTTCCATAAAGAGGTACAGCTCAAGACAAATTAATAATCTAAAGGATAAAAACGTCATAGATTCTTTTCCCAAACTCTCGTAATTTACTATACTCTGCCAGGCATTCTCTCTCAGATACTATTCAAATGAGTTTTATGGCCTTGTCCCATATAAGCTCGTATCTCAGGTCTTTTATAATACTGAAATTATGGAAAGAAGTAAAAGGAGGAAGAAAAAGTACTTTTCTGAAACCTTAATAAAGGCATTAAGCTGATTAATGTCGAACCTCAAGACCTAAAACTATAACATATATGCATTGTCCTGCACTGTTGATAAAGATGGACTGGATACTATTTATAGCTAATTAAGGGTTGACTTTAAGAATTAAAGATCAGGTGGAAGGAATGGGATAGAAGGTACAAAACCCTGCTGTTGGGAGACCAAAAGGATAGCATCCTTCTTTAACAGCCTGCTAAAATGGTGGACGTTCACAAGAAAGGGTAGTGACTATTATCACATCCAGCCAGAAGATAAAAAGGGAATGCTGGCTGCTTAAATGCTGAACAGCTGACCAGTGCTAAATGGCACGAATGTCTCAGATAGGACAGCTTGAATGGGAATTCTCAAGAGAGTCATAAAAGCTTAACTTTCTGTAGGCTGACTTTAAAGGAGTACCACACCCACAGACTCAAAAAACATGTTTAAAACATTATAGCATGATGTTTGCTACACTTTAACAACACTCTGGGATTATTTACAGGATTTTAAATATTTTTATATGTAATTCCAGACTCTGGCCACCTGGAGGCTGGCATATTGACGTGGTTTGGATAAATCAGGTTGCCATCCAGTATCCCAGAAATTGTTTGGCTCAAAAATGTTACATCATGCAGGCCTCCGTTTGCTTAAAGTTCCTGTCATTTCATAGATGTTGCAATCGTACAAAGTACTGAGTAAAATAGAACAGAGTAAGTAACATTCCCTGCTGCTGGATGACAACTTAAAACAGAAACAGTCCAAATGCCACAGAACACACTCAAAGTGCTGTTTACTGCTGCCTTTTTTTCTAATTTAGTTTAAATAGCACTAATTTGTGAGACAATGAATTCCAGTCCATTTACTTCTCCCCTCCCCCATAACACTTAGCTTCCCTAGCTGTCAAAGACCTGAGGGTAATTTGACCTGGTAATTCCATTGATTGGCAGATCTCAGCAGGGTGCTTGACTCATGTAATTTAATCTTTGCTCTAGCATTTCCTTTGTTAGAGGGGACATTTCTTTGCTGCACTATAGCCATGGCCTTACTTGACTGCAATCACATCCAGTAAGGTCTTGCACCAAGGAGCTAAAGAATAAAACATTTATACTATTAACCAGTTTAGATCTTTATTAATTTAAGTGTTAAGGTTTCATGCTTCCACCTTGTTAAAAACTGAGATTTACATGTGCAAAGTGTGTTGGTATGCAGTGTTTGCCTTCATATGTTTTTACTCCACTGGTTGGTTTGCAAAAAAAAAAAAAACTTTTGCAGTGTCCCTGGATTTGTCTTTGTACATACAAACCACATTGATATATTTTCCCCTTCCTTTTTCTTGTGTTCAGAAGTCACTTATAACAAAGTAAATTTTTTATTGACATTTTTTTTAAATAAAGGACATCAAGGTTAACTTACCTTGAATCAGATAATGGATGCCACTACAAAGAATCACGGTTGAAATATTTGTGCATGAACAAAATCCCTTACTAAATCTATTTGCCAGCCTCCAGTTCAATTGGTGCTATGGCTTTAATATACTGGTGTGTTTGCTCATGCCTTCCAAATATCTCCACCATTACATACCACTTTTGAAGTGTAGTAACCACCTGACATGCCCATACACCTTTAGCGATCAATATGCAGCTACTCCTGTTCATGTAAGTATGTGAATTCATTTTCAGACTTAAGGTGTGGAAGCTGCACTGAATAATTCTAGGTGCTTGTTCAGGTTTCACATCGTGCTTGCTTAGAGCTACTCTTATGTTAAGCCACTATGAATATGTTGCACTGCCACCTCTGATACCAGGGTAATGTTTTAATCTTTCTATTCCCACACTGCACACTAGCAGTATCTGGTGCAAATACAACAGAGAAGTATGCAAGCGATACACCACCTAAGCATCATTTGCCATGCAGAATGTATAAGTATGCATACCAAATTTCTGTGTTTCCAAACATCTGTGTTACTACACTACTACTGAATAAAATGAACAGCACTCAGGCTGGGGGAAGGACAAGGGAGCCATGACATCACAGAATGGGTGGGTCTTATTATTTTAGTTAGACTCAGATGACGGCTGTGGTGATGTCACTTTGGGGGAGGGAACTGATTAAAAAAAAAGTACCTGCACTGCCTGGCCTCGATGATGTCAGTAATTGGGCAACTCCAGCAAGCTTTATTCAAACGTGAGAGGATCATTTTGTAAGTGAAACCATCACAGTATGAGAAGGTAGGCTTCTGTTACAGAAGTAAGGGGAATTATAAAAATTGTAAATGCTTTATTGTTGTCGCTTTACAGAGGACAATTTAAATAGGGAGGAAAAGGGCCGTGAAGTTGAGGAATACATTAGAGAAACCTGTTGTACTCCTTTAAAGGTAGTCTGGTGATTCCAAGGGCAATAGCAGTTGGTTGAAGGCAGCTGGATTTATTGAGTCCTGTTTCTGCACTATAAAGACTGTACTGCCTGCAAGTTTGTGGAAGCTCTAGTCTACTTTCATAGTTACAGATTTCAGTAAATTTACCACAGCATAAATTCCAGGAACAGAATAGATTCTTTTGATCACATACTTAACTTATTTTATTTATTTATTTAACATTTGTTTACCGGGAAAGTCCAACTTGGAACAAAGCCAATTTTCAGTGCAGGCCTGGTGAGAAATGCTCCAGATGTATGTCTTTGTAATGTGAGAGCAAACCAGAGTACCCAGAGAAAACCCACACGAATGCAGGGAGGACATGCAGACTCCCCACAGAAGGCACTCCATCTGACAATCGTACTGGAGAACCTCTTGCTGTGAGACAACAATGCTACTGCTGCACCAATGTGCCATCCAGTCACAAGTCCACGTCTCAAGTGTACCTCATTGGGAGGAATGTTCCTCATTCTGGGTCTTAAATAAATACTTGTTCCTCAAAGTTCCACATCGAAAGAGTCAGCCACACATTCGGTGTTAGGAAATGTTTTAACTGATATCCATGGTAAATAGAACTGAGCCATATTAATCCAGCAAAATAACTTTTTATAAGTAAAGAGTAGCTCATTTAACTATCCTGTGAGCTTCCTAGTTGGTGTTGTTAGTAAGCTGTCAGTAAGCTTTCCAAATTTTGCCCCTTTGTTCCACATTATGTGTAGTGTTCCATACTTTGGGGATGGAAGGTCGAGAGCTATACATGAACATGGGGAGATGTACAGGTAACTCCAAGATGACTGTAGCTCAGAAAAACATACTTTTTTTACAAATATTTTGGCCTCTGCTGAATAACACTGCCCTGTCTTCCAACTCACAGGCCCCAATGATCTGGATTTTATGAAGCCAACTGTGGTCAGTTCATATACTACCTGTTCTTACAGCTAAACAAGTTTGTTTAAAGCTGCTCAAGAGATCTCTCAAATGGTCAACAAAAATAGCCTTTCCTCTATTAACTCTCTGTTCAATTTTTTCAACTCTTTTGGGTTTCTAACACCATGACAGGGTAAGATTAGAGCTCATGAAGTTAGTACTGTTTCACTCTTTCATATTAACCAATGCAATTCTCAGCAACCGCAATGAGCCCAGAATTGCCTCCTTCTGTAATTCATACAGAGTTACATGTACTAGCAGCATATTTAAGCATGACTGTAAATTCTTTATTATTAGATTCATCGTACCTACTGTTACTGAAACTGTTCGGGTATCTTTTTCCACACTGCTCTCATTTCTGTCTGCAAATCCTGATATTTTATGACCATGTGTCTCTGTATGTAATACATGAATCAATGGGTGTAGCAATTCAATGAACACTGCTACTTTTGTCTTTTTTTAGACTACTATATCTGTTTGTTTTACATCAGCTTTTGAACTGTTGATAATGGATGATCCTTCAACATTCTGTATTCTTTGTGGCTCATGTTTCCAATACTTCTCAACTATTTCTGTATTGTAGGTTTTGCACAATCCCTAATGCAACAGTTATTCCACATTATTGTACCTTTCAGTTTATAGGCCCTCTGCCAAAAGTGTATCACTCCCAGCAACATCTGCAACTGTTTTTGTTCTTTTTAACTGATCCTGCATTTGTCTTTCTCCTACTTTTCAATGGATTTTGTAAACCGTGTATGCAGTCCACTATACTGAATAATCATCAATGTACTGTACTATGACACAGTTATCAGCTATTCTGAGCATATTATTCATGACAATATTGTTCAGTAGGGGGGCTAGAAATGGATCTTTGGGGGACACCAACTGAGTCTGTGAGGACTATAGAACAGGCATATTTCCATTTACTAGACTGATTGTGCCCACAAAGACAGCTTTGAAATGCATTTATACTCGACATACATATTTATAATTCAGACAGCCTCTCAAGTAACAGTTCACATAACATGCTGTCAAATGCTTTTGAGAAGTCTTACAAGATGGATGCGTTAAACTTACAGTGAAGTCAATTATGAAAGCCAAAATTATTTCTTTGAATCTGGGCATTGTTCTGGTGATGGTATAATTCTCACACAGGACCAGAATCTAGCATACGCTGGAAACATACATGGCTAGGTCCAGCATACACTGGAAACATACATGGCTAGTTCCAGCATACGCTGGAAACATACATGGCTAGGTCCAGAATACGCTGGAAACATACATGGCTAGGTCCAGCATAAGCTGGAAACATACATGGCTAGGTCCAGCATACACTGGAAATATACATGGCTACGTCCATCACTTCACTCTACATGTTCATTTGGGTTGAATGACTCACATCATTCACATACACATATGAGGCACTGCCAGGCTGTAAGCGCTATGTCAATGGTTTGAGGAATTTTACAGCCCTTATAAAATCACAGATTCTCACACCAGAAAGAAAACGGTCACGCTATTTTTCACACAACCTTATGAGAGAAGACTCTGCATGCCTAACAGTGAAGCCACCAGTTATTAAGACACTTCCAATTTGTATGTGTAGAGTTAGTGGAAGTACACAATTTGGAAACTTGAACCTTGTGACTCTGCACTAATTGATTTCATATTAAATGTGCTGGATGAAAGTGCTGGTACAGTGATATTGATATGTGACTGAAGCTTGTTTGTGCTGCTTCTGGGATACTTAGGGAGTGGTTTCTTAAACTCAGTACGTGGAGGTATGATGCGTGCATGCAGAGCTGGAGTGTGCTTGTATAAAGCTTACTGATTGGTTAAGAGGGTATTCTGTAGGTTGTGTAGATACTTACACTGACTAGACTAGTGTAGCAGATAAAATTACAAAATGTTAGTGATTACAGTAGGTTTTAATTAGTTTAGCTGATAACTCAGTGGTTAAAGTAGTTAGTGTAGAGGATTAAGGCTATGAGTTATTAAAGAACTGGTTCATGTAGCTCATGGTTTTATACCTTCACCCTCTAACGAGCTACTGTATGACTCTGAGCAATTTACTAAACCATAGAATCAGACAGTGCTCTGTGGTAATTCAGAAATCAAACTAATAACTTTAATGGTCTCTTGGACCATCTAAGAAGCTAAGGTGAGGTTTTATTTGACTTTGCAGATCATAATGTACTTGTAACGAAAACAGTACATAGGTCTGCCAATACATTAAAACACTAGTAGTAAAACAATGTGTTTGTTTGTCTTTTAGGCTTTTCCCGGTTAGGGGTCGCCACAGCGGAACTCTGGTCCGCTAATGATTGGCAGTCGATTTTTTTTATGGTGCCGAGTTGCCAGCCCGACGTCCAACCTTCAATGAAGACATGCCCATTCACACTTCTTTCGGAGATCACTCGACTGTGGGGGAGGACATGCAGACTCCACACAGAAGGCACTCCAGCTGAGAATCGAACAAGAGAACCTCTTGCTGTGAGGCAACAATGCTACCGCTGTACCACCATGGCTTAGTAGTAAAACAATGTGTAAAGTGTGCAAACATTCAAGTAGGATCAACTCAGAACCAGCAGATGGAAAAAAGATAATGATGTAACAGAATAAAGTGTGTACATTCTAGTAGGACTACAGTGCTAATAGTATCCACAAATTAAAATGTTACTATTATAAACAGTATAATTCAAGAACAGTGCAGCATAATATTAGTCAGTGAACAAGCAAACTCTGATCAGTAGTCCATCAATTGGGGGCTGGCTTGGATATCATATATTATTTATGTGGAGATGTTGTGTATCTGCAATGCAGCAATAATTTGTAAGCAAAATAGGTTTACACACTGCTTAAGAAACAAGATACAAGGCAATTTGTAAACATATGTTTACACTGGTTAGGAACAGGTGCAACACAACAAAACAGCAGTACATTCAGACTATCTGAGCTTTCACTGCAGCAAGCGGGCACTATATAGAGATATAAAATACATACAGATGTCTAAAATAAGAGCAGCACTTGGTCAGCTATCACTGACAAAAGTAACTATGCAAGAATTGGTAAAAAAAAAAAAAAAAAAAAAAGCAGAACAACTTCAAGGGCAACAGCTACAATATCACATGCTCAACAAAAAATAATCACCTTTTTGCTCCACACTGCAGTGCTGCATGTAGCACAGCTTATCACAGTTGTTATGGGTCTGGTTTTGGTTTTGCAGTCACTCCAATGATTCAAGGTCACTTAAAGCAGCCCAGAAAAACACTGCATAACACACAATAGCACACTGTACATCTGTGATAAGTTGTAAGTGGTCTCCAGTCATCAGAGAGTCAGAACAAAAACAGTTTACACTCCTCTCCCCAGAGTAAAACAAGCTTCTTGAGTTCTAGCTGAATGATTACCCAAGAGCAAAACACTGTTTATGTCATCATAAGCACATTCAAGACTAGGAAAAGTCATATTCCAGCTGGCAGGGGCCTAGTTTTTAATAAGTCTGACAGTTCAAGATTCTGATTTCAAATTTGTATAATGCTGTGGTTGCTGCAGTATTAATTTGTTAAACCAAATCTGCAATTCTTATAAGCAAAAATGGTTAACTGCAAACCGTGTGGATCCAACAATGTTTATTTATTTAACAATTTATTTATTATATAGCACAATTTGTAAGTTAACACCAATTAAAACAAACTATGTACACCTATGAAAGTTCTATATCATTTCGTATTAAGAAAATGAACTGAAGTACATTAGTGAAGGTAAAGAGCTTAACCTAATCCGATCAAGGCAGCACTTCATTACAAAATATGACAAGGCTTTGTAAATGGTGGAACAAGCACAGTGGTGGTCACAGCACAGTGTAAAATAAGAAGATGAGGCAACAACAAGATGGAAATGCCACACTTACTCCATGCTGAGTGCACTGTATGAATACGAAAAAAGTTAATATGGGTTAACCGTTGAAGTAGACAGTGTCAGGAAGCAATTAACCTGTGTTGCAGAAACAACCAGGGCAGGCAGCCAAGGATGTCCAATAATACTTAGGTAAGAGTTTTAAAAAATAACAGCTGCAGGCCAGCAAGCAAACTTCAAACCAGGTAGAGTACAGCAGTTGGCTAGGGAGTCTGTGTAGGCAGTGTCATAGATGTGGCAGAGGTGAGCCAAGAGATCACTTTACTTATTTATTTACTTACATTTGTTGAGTGAGAATATCCAGCGGAGCATATCCTGTTTTCACCAGAATACTGGGGAAATATTAGTTATAAATTTAGTGTTAGGATAGAGAAGTTTCATTTCAGAGCTTATCAAATTAATGTAACTACTCAAATCCATTTGCATGCACCTGACAAAATTATTTGTTTTTATATTATGTCTAATTTGTTTTAATTATTTAAACTGCATATGTTTTTGTTTTATTTTTGAAAATTGTACAATTACTGTTCTTAAAATGTTTTATAATAATCTGGAGCTTTTCTCACCAGGCTTCGGCTGAAAATCAGCTTCTACCCAGTCCGACTTTCCCAGTAATCAAATGCCAATAAATAAATAAACAAACTGACTTGCTTTCCAGAAACACTAAGTGCACTGGCTTAGTGCAAGATATATCACAGTCAGTACATGAGACTATATAATGAAAGAACAAGCATCTAGATATTTTTAGATGTATATAAACCTCTGATGCAGCACAGATAACCAGTATTATGATTTTATTCCCTAGACAGTAAGCAGAACAGATGGCCAAAGGACAGAATGAAGTCCCAGCTTATTGACTTCCCTTACATGTTAAGCAGAGCACCTCGCTGACCATCTTCAAGAGAAATCTCAGTGAGTGGATGTGAAATAGAAAATTCACTCGGGGATAACTCCAGTGGCTCTACTCGACAGAGGCACTGGAAACTAAGGTTGGGTGGCATGATGCCAGGGTAATCCTATGTCTAGGGTTGTAAAGGCCCCAGGGCCATTAGCCTACTACGCACCTATGAACCTATTATTACCTCTAGACAGGTAAGTAGCTAGGCTCAAGAATTCATTTCACATTATGCAAAAATTATGGAAGAGCAAATGACACTTCCTCTGGACAGTATTAAAAATATTAAATAGCCAACTGGAGGCAAAACAGGTTTGCCAGTCACAGAGACTGCTCACCTAGAACACTGCCATGAACATGCCGGGAGGGAAGGGGAGAATGAAAATGCCTGAAATACTACTTGCATAAAGCAGAATGGTTTAGCTTGCTAATGATCTCTCAACATGGCTCACAGGATTTACTTAATACTAATATTTTATTAAAACCTGTATTTTTAAAATGTTATGGAAGATCTGGATTTGATCAATGTAAGTAACCACATTTGTTCTCAAAGCAGTGGTCTCTGTTCCCTGTAGCTACAGAAATACCTTTCATTAAATTACAGCTTCACTGTTACAATGTACTCTTAGCCCTGTTTTCAGTGCCTTGCATATACAGAGGGCACCGTCTGTTATATGCCAGCTCTGACTAACAGCAAACAAATCTAAAAGCACATTTTCAAATAGAGCCAAGAATGCTAATGTAAACCTTGTCGTCATTGGTATTTCATAACAGCCATCATCAATTATCTGAAATCTAATAAAATGAGAAAATAGTCTCAAACTAGTTCAAAAGGTTAACTTGTAAGTCATTGAGAAAAGGGCAGGATGCAACAGAATAAAAATAAAAGGGTTTTGATAAAGAATTATTAGAGGAACATGACGTGCTTCTGTAAAGCTTCCCAAAATATCATGTTCTTCTCTCTGCAACACATTAGCAGTCACCAATGTTTACTGAAGTCTGATTCGCACTGTTTCATTCATTCTCAGCAGACTGAACATCCCCCACTAAAATAAATGTTAAAGCACAATTTTTACTCAAACAGAAATATTTCTAGAAATGTTTCAGATGCTGAAGTGTAATCTGGAAAATTGCAGGAAGGAAGTGGTTATGAGCTGGAATATTCTAACAGCATTCAGTGCAGAGACTACTAAGAAGAAAAAAAGCCAATATGCACACCTATTAATTATTTACATAATGAATAATGCAAAACAATTAAAGACAAGGCAACTGCTGCATCAACTTGTGTTCCACAATCTGCAAAGCATGCAAAAATCAAAATATCAATGGATAAAACATGCCGTTTTTTTTGGAGGGGAGGGGCTTACTTGGTTGCAGGACATCTACATCTCATTTTCAATCTCCCTACGTCTTCTCTGTCATCAAGTATAGCTACCCCTTCTAACATCACATGGTACATATAAGATTTACTTGTATGGTTAATAATGCTGTACTGTTGCAGCATACACTTGCAGAGTCTACAGAATGTGATCATGGTCAATTGGGGTCCTATGCAGGATAATAAATCAAGCCCCACTGCCCCAGCCAGCCATATTAATATCCCACTACTTGGCTGTTTTTCCTCAGTTACCATAAATACTGTTCAACTCATTAGTATACATACTATTTTCTTCTCTACTTTTGCAACTGTCACAGAAATGTGGTTTTCATTGAAATTTGTTATTTCAAATTTCATGGGAAAAAACACTGATAGCCATTTTCTAAACAAAACACTCTCACATTGAAAACAGACTTAGCATGAGAACAGTATACTTCTCTTCCCTTAAATTTGTACCAAATTTGAGTTTTATCTGGCAACTCATTAAACTACAAGAGAGGTGGTGGGATTCATACTCAAACAGCATATAGTGAATTTCTAATTACAGTGTGTGTGTGAAGGGTGCAGGAATTCAACAGACAAATGTGTGACATATTTGCTAACAGCCTGAGACAGCTCACTGGACACAAGGATCCCTTTTCAGGAGCAACCTAGGAGTAATATATGGTGAAATAACTTGGCAGAGTCACAAAAAAGACAAAGACTGAGGGAATCAAACCACATAATACAGCAAGCAGCTCTTTAAAACCTCCCATCCTCACTCATCTGAGCAAGTGTTATACAAACTGTTGGAGCCCAAACACAGTGCATTTCACACCTGTGTGCCTGTAAAAAGCAAGCTAAATTAAAAATGTACACAGTCTAGTTAAGTGGTTTGCTCAAGAACAGGGCATAAATAGGAGGCAAAATCCAGAGATGTTCTACAAAACTTAAGACAAATAAGAGCATCAATTAGAAAGATAACAGAAAAATAGGTTTTACATCTAAGGAGGCCTGGACTAGCAGCAGCAATCGTTAGTGAAGAGGACTAAGGCTCTTACCTAAGGTGCAGTGTTTGAGTCTGAGCAAGTTACTTAACAATGCACCCTGACTACTGAGTCATTTTTCACACACAACCATACAATCCCCTTAGTGAAGAAATCCTGATGCAAATGCTTCTGCACAGGAAACCTCCATAATTCTGACTACCTAGGAGGGCATTCCAGTTCATGCAAACAGCAGCGCATATTTCTGTCGACCTCAGGGGGCATCCATTTGTGCAAAAACAAAGGAAAGAGATCATCCATGCAAACAACAGTGCAAATTATAAACAGTGATATTTTAATTTCTGCATCCACTCCCCTGGAGTTCTCTGTATGTATGCTAGCTCTTTCACTGGCTCACATTTGAGTCAATGAAAATGGAGCTCTTATACAACGTGTGTGTGTGTGTGTGTGTGTGTGTGTGTGTGTGTGTGTGTGTGTGTGTGTGTGTGTGTGCGTGCGTGTGTGTAAGAGAGACTTTTTTTTTTTTTTTTTTTGCTAAAGGACGTACTGATGCTAATTTTTTTTTAAATTATTGTTCTGTGGCCAGGACCCCAACCAGCACTGGTCTCTAGGCAACTGCCCAAGTCACCTAGTGCTAGATTCCACCCTGCCTACTGTCAAGTAAAATCCACACAAAATTTCATTTTGGGGCTTATGTTCGAAGGAACCTGCAGCAATTCCAATACACATTCACAGTTAAAGAAGAAGAGTGTTTTCAATCCTCCACTTCACCCCCAGTTAAAGAATTTAGAAAAAGTGATGGAAAATGAAATTAGGAAAACTGTGGGTGCACATTGAGTGTATTCAAATCTACCAAAGAAAGAGATTCAATTATTAGAAAATTTGAAAGGTAACAAAACTATCCGTATTATGCAACCTGACAAGGGAGGAGGTGCAGTTTTAATGGATGCCATTATATATGAGTCCAAAATGAAGGAATGTTTGCAAAATACTACCAACTATACTAGAGCCTCCATCAATGAAATCAACATTTCCAAAGCTAAAATTAATTTGTTAATCAATGACTTATTACTTGAGGGTTCAATCGACTTGGACACCTTTAACTTTCTTACTACCCAGAGTCCTAGGGTTCCCTCGGTATTTGGCATCCCTAAAGTTCATAAAGATCCAAACGACCCTCCCTTGAGACTTATAGTAGCTTCGGAAGGTTCTATTACCACCCCCTTGGCCAAATATGTGGATATTAAATTAAAAGAATTGTCTAACCAGGGTATAACAGTTTTAAAAGATTCCTGGGATTTTCTGAGACAAGTAAAAGCCCACCTTTTTTCCAACAATATAATTTTTATTACCTTGGATATTGTGGACTTATTTGGATCTATTCCCCATGACATTGGTTTGTTGTGGTTAGAAGAAAGTATGGCACACCACAGAGGTTTTACAACAGATGAATTTAGAACTTGTCTCCTTTTGATGGAAGTTATTCTAAAAAACAATTTCATGTTCTTCCAGGGAGAATTTTTCCGGCAAGAAAAGGGAGTGGCTATGGGAGCCAAATGCTCCCCCACTTATGCCAATATTATTCTTTCATGGTGGGAGAATTTATTTATAAATCAAAGTGAATTTGTTAACTGCTGGGTTTTTTATAAACGTTTTTTGGACGATATAGTCATTTTTTGGACTGATACATTTTAAACCTATTCTTATTTCATCCTATGGTTACGTTTCGTTTTTTGCATTGAACCATATCCAGTATCGTATTGTTTGGGTCTCATACCCTTATTTGGTCTCCGGAGTGAACTTTGAGAGGTTTTCAGTGACGGCAGTTCACTTCTTCATCTCTCTCTTTATTTTGTTTTTTTTAACTAATAAAAATGCCCTTCTTTAATGTATATCATTAAATGGATGACAATAAGGACCAATTCTGATACTGTCACTGAATGAATAAATGCTCTCAACTTTTTCATTCCTGCAAAGATAAATATTGACTGGAGTGTTGTCATCAACCATGCCCCCCACTCCACCATCATCATCAATGCTATGGAGGTGTATGCCCCCCAGTGGCAACTTCCACAGTAAAGGACACTAAGCACTTTCCAGTGTATTATCCCTATAACAATAAAATGACCTTCCTGTTCCTGTAATCCTTTTGTTCTCTCCCTTCCTCAGTGACTAAGTATTCTGGAAGCTGCCACACCTATGAACACCCAGCCTTCCACTGTGCAATTCCTGCAAACAGACCTTTCTTTTTTCAAATAAAGAAAAGAAAAAACAGAAGCACCTTCTTCCTCCATATCACTTGACCTTACATATGTGCAGCAAATGCTGCAAATCTACATCCTTACCCACACTTACTGTCTAGAGTTGCAGGACAAAATACTCTCTTCACGGAGAATACAATTCTTTCCTACCATGATTCAAACTGTGAATCATGTTAAATATTACAATGAATTTCAGTGAACTTTGCCCTCTTCAGTTTGCTTTGCTGCTTCATAAACAGTTTTAATCTTAAACCTTCAATGTACATGCATAAAACAGAACACAGAAAAGGAAGTTGTGAAAACTCCAAAATTCCCAATTTACCAAAGAAGTCATACAAATACCACTTAAATCACTCTGTTGTATTTGTATCTTTAGTAGAGATCTCAACATATTCCTTATTGGTATTATCACTGTCATGAGTTCTGCTTCTTTCCAGACTGTATTTAGAACAAATCAAACCCAAACAGCCCTTTTTCATAGCCACAAATGATTAAAATAATCATTGTTGAGAATTTTACTGGTCATAACTAATTCTGCTGTTAACATCTCATATGATGAGAAGAGATGAGGGCCTCTATGGTCCACTGAGTCCTACCTTGTTAACAGACCATGTCAGTAGAATTTCTCACCCCCCCCCCCCCCCAGGTTGTGACACAAGATGATGCATTAAGTAAGAAAGAATGTCCTGTGCAAGCAGTAGCAGGGGGCTTGATCACAGCCATTTTATATAGGGCTGCTAAGCAACAGTTTAACAAAATAATTTTCACTGTATTTTTAAGTCAACCTAGGGGAAATCAATGGACTGTACTATAACTGAGAAAAATATCTTCTACAATTTGTTTTACAAATACAGACGCAAATCCAACATCCCATGTAATCCACCTCCTTTGGATTTTCTCTGCTTTAGTACAACATCTAACAATTAGGTGACTATTAAAAGTGATATGTTAGAATTACATATAATACTGTAAAATTACAAAATATATATTTAAAAGATTATGTTTAATAGTTGATTGTTCACTGCTTTCAAATTTTTTATACTGTGCTTCATAATTTTTATTTGAATAGACTGATGCTAATCTAACAGCAGGGTTTTACAGAAAAATCTACCTTGGTACAAACTTTCTCTCCCTGATTTCTGAACATCACTTTTTTGTGCACCCAGGTACTCAGAGCCCTATGATTCTCTATTTTGTTAAGTCAGTGTTAGACATAATCATTCTCTTTAATTCTACAAGTACTCATAAGTGCAGATTTGATCAAAATAATTTCAGTTTGGATATGCACTGACTGCATGCACAGATTAAGCAACATCTATAGAATATCATGATCCTCCTTAATTATCGCAGTTGTGTTCTAAGCTTACATAACGTCCAAACACCATAATGATTTAATAACTTTAATCAGAAATCCAGTCTTTGACAGAGTCAGCAACAGAGGAACACCTGTGTCCATGGCTTAGTAGCTGATAAATTTCTTCCACATGCAAGCTTGCAAAGGTACATAAGCTAACAAAATAAGAGTTGAGCTCAGAATGTATTCTTAACAAAGTGTGCCAAGCAAGATTAACCTGTTAGTTACAAAGATACAATGCACCAACCTTTCTTAAAAAAAGGTCCACTATCATGCTGATTTTTTAGTGGAGGCAACTATTTGACTTAAAAACATACACTGACAACTTTCATCTTGTCACCTTTTCAGTGTAAAGCATTCACACACAAACATTAGCTTATGATTTCAAGATTTTAGTGTCACTCCTGTCTAACAGGGCTTGGATAGACTACAAGGGGCTTCAATAAAATTAGACCATGCTCTTGCCCAGTAAAAAGATTTAATCTTTTAGCCAACCAGGTAGGTGCATTTTATAAGCAGGATGCCTAGAAAGAATAGCAAAGAACAAATCTAATGAATGCCTTCTGTCACCAAAGGAATAGGTATGGGTTCTGCACAGTCTTTGGTCACCAAAAAATGCCCAGACACACGTCCCTCACATACAGCTCCCATGGGGAGATTAGCATCTGCTAAGAAATATGCAGAAACATATGAATTACACTTTCCTCAAATAAAGTTTCCAAAGGGAGACTCAAGTGTATCTTCTAACAAATACACAGAAACTTATGAGGTACACATTCCTCAAACACAGCTTCCATGGGGACATTAGATGCATCTGGTAACAAATACGCAGAAACTCATGAGGTACATATTCCTCAAATACAACTCCCATGGGGTGATTAGATGCATCTGCTAACAAATATGCAGAAACCTACGAGCTACACATTCCTCAAACACAGCTCCCATGGGGAGGTTACATGTATCTGCTAACAAATATACAGAAACCTATGAGGTACATGTTCCTCAAATACAGCTCCCATGGGGAGATTAGATGAATCTGCTAACAAATATGCAGAAACCTATGAGGTACACATTCCTCAAATACAGCTCCCATGGGGAGGTTACATGTATCTCCAAACAGACAGGCAGAAACCTATGAGGTACATGTTCCTCAAACACATCTTCCATGGGGACATTAGATGTATTAGCTAGCAAATAAGCAAAAACATATGATGTACATGTTCTTCAAATACGCAGAAACCTATGAGGTACATGTTCCTCAAACGCATCTTCCATGGGGACATTAGATGTAGCCAATAGCAAATAAGCAGAAACTTATGATGTACATGTTCCTCAAACACAACTTCCATGGGGACATTAGATGTATCTGCTAGAAAACGTGGTAAACTATGAGATACTTGTTAATCACAGAGGTATCTCTACTAACAAATACTCAGAAATCTATGAGGTACACATTCCTCAAATACAGCTCCCATGGGGAGATTAGATGCATCTGCTAACAAATATGCAGAAACTCATGAGATACATGTTCCTCAAATACAGCTCCCATGGGGAGAGTAGATGCATCTGCTAACAAATACTCAGAAATTCATGAGGTACACGTTCCTCAAATACAGCTCCCATGGGGAGGTTACAGGTATCTGCTAACAAATATGCAGAAACCTATGAGGTACACATTCCTCAAATAGCTTCCATGGGGAGGTTACATGTATCTGTTAACAAATATGCAGAAACCTATGAGGTACATGTTCCTCAAACACAACTTCCATGGGGGCATTAGATGTATCTGCTAGAAAACATGTGGTAAACTATGAGATACTTGTTAATCACAGTATCTTTGGGAACCTATGTGCTGCTCAATGAATCTTCCCTTCCCCAGGTTCAGAAAGTAGTTTAGTCTTTTCGAATCTTGTTCTAATTTGACTGACCTGCCTCCTTGCAGAATAACCATGACCAATGACCACAGTATAAGACACAGTTCCTAAACATTTCTCAGACATGTAAAACCAAAAACACAGGAACAGACTGCAGGACGGTACCACAAAACTTTAATATGTTAAGCGCTTTTCGTTTGTTCGAATGACAAACTTCTTCAGATATGTCAGAGATCCACTTAGGATCAAAATGTTAGTTTCTCACATGAACTTCATCTGCAGGTTCATAGCCTCTAAACTGTGTGTGTTTGTTGACCATCTGTTTCTATGCCTATTATTTCCTCTGCATTTTTGCTTTGAAATCTGACAAAATTTGCTCATGTATGGACATCAGCCTTCCTGACATAAGCTACCATCTGAGGGGTAATTCTGTAACTAGATAAGACCCCTGACAGCCTTATTTCCACAGTTGTACATTTTATCACTTCCTTCAAAGTCTGCAAAGACCTTTCTGTCAGGTCAATAGACAAATCATGAAATGTCACATGTATTCACACACAGAATTCCATTTCTTTCCAGAATGTTTGCAAATTCAGCACGGCTGAAACAACATCCACTATCAGACTAGCATTACAGATACACCATTTATACTAAAAACATGTAGCAGTTGCTCAGTAGTTGCATGTGAAAGAGCAGAGTTTGCCTCACACATATCCATCCACTTTCAGCATCTATCTAAACCAGAAACATTCTTCAACTGAATGACCAATATAGTCCACAAGCATTCCTGACCCTAACATTTCATTACATTTCCAATGGTGTAAAGGTAAATATGGCGGTGACTGCAATTTTGCTTGAGCTTCATGACACTTTTATCTTGTTCCAGGCTGGGCCATAATGCACACAATATGGCTAAACCATTTGTAGTTCAAAGTTCCTGAAGTCCATGTCTGAAACATATAATAACTTAGTTATGACAGAAGACCCAGTTATAATCCTCTGTACTACGGACAGTTCAGAATGAGCTCAGTGTACAATTTTTATATCACAGGATGACTTTTCAGAGGAGTAATTACTCTAGACTCTCATAATACATACCCATTTCTGATTCATATTGATAATCTTCTAGCATACATTGGTATAAGATGTGTGCCAGTTGTTTTAGACCCGCATTTCAAGTTACTTGTATGCTTTTGTGAAAAATTAGCCTTTCTGGAAGTCCAGTTTTTAACTTGCTCTGTTTGAAATGGTGCACTGTCCATAACATGACATTAATCATTATCATGTATTTCCAAGGTTATAGACATTTCAGAAACAGGTATGCTACCTGGTGAATCAGCATTTTTATGGTACCTTCCTTTTCTCATAAATCTAAGAATGGTGTCTGTGGAACACTTGGATTTTGATAAAGTCCATTTGCTGCAGTAGGATGAAAAAACTCAACTATTTTTGGAATAAAACACATTTTCTTGTGAAGACAATTGGAGCAGTTCCTTTGGTTCACAGATGGTAAAACTGTTTCAATGGACACCAAACTTTTATTTGAAAGACATCTTGAATAAAATGTTGTTGCTAAGAGGTTACCCTTAACTATTACTTGACAATCTTCCAGCAGAAATTATTGAAGGTAGAAGATCTTGGTTTAGACTGATTTTACTCTCTGACAAGACTGGATTCATGTCAACCTTCCCAAATCACACATGGGTGAACAAGACTTTTATTACAACCTTTACAACCGACTCATTTGAAATTAGGAACATTTTAGAGAAGAATTGGTACACTGCTTCTCCCAGTGAATTTTCAAAAAAATTAGTCCCTAAACCAAAAATAGTTTATAAAAGGAATTTTAACAAAACTGTTTGGCAAGTAACAGAACAAATAAGATGTCCAAATCTGGATGTTGTCCTCACTATAGATTTATATGCCACACTACAAATGTCATAGTTAAAAGTTGCCCCATGACCTCTCATGTATACAGCACGTCAACTGTAACACCAAAACTTTGGTCTGTTTAACTAAGTGCCTTACTTGTGACACATTTTATGTATGTAAGACAGAGATACCATGAGGTTCAGAATATGTGAACACTAGTATGACATAAAAAGATTTCCAACAATTCCATTTTCAAACATTAACTACAACATACCAATTTCTTTTAACAAGATAAAGTCTTTATTAATAAGGGTGATACAAGAAAAAAAATTAGGCTGAATGAAAACATTAAGAACAACAACTAAAGGTGAACACAACAAAACAATTGAGGTAGAATAATTATATTTCATTGACCCCCCCCCCCCATTTTAACAGCACTTTATTTTTATAGTAAATGATAACAAATTCACTTGTCTTTTCACTATGTATGATAATTTTGCTGTTGGTATTTTTAGGCTTATAGGTTCATAGTAGGTTACCAGGCTAATGGCACTAGAGCCCTTACAAGCCTAGCTATATTTACCCTGATTTGCTCCAATTGTCGGTGGTTAGGTGAGTGAAGTTTTCACAGGCAAGGAAGTATGGTAGCTAATACTGACTTCTTCTGTTCATGAGGGTCATGGGCACCACCCCAGCAGTGAATTTGTGATCACCCATCCATTGATCTAGGTGGCATCTGAACAGGGTCAGGGAGGGACTCTGATTAATGTGAATTGGAAACTTGTTCCAGAAAAGTGGCAGTCTCTGGGAGATGTTATCTATCTCTCCAGCATGACCTGTTCATGTCAATGGCTAGGTTAAGATACCTGGAGCAAGTGACCCTCCTGCAGTTTGATTTACGAATGTGTAGCATTTCCATTAGGGTCGGGTCACAGACTGCCCTGTATGCCAGGCACAGGCCACCCCTTGTAGGAGACAGAATACAGAGAAAGAGATTTCACTCTCACCCCTTAAGACTTGCTTTGTGCATCCTGTAATTTCTTGGTGAGAAACCTCTGTGGTCTCTCCAATTGTTGCAGATGTCTGGTAAGATACATGCAAAAGGGAGCACTGTACTCGATTACTGGTCTAATGAGGGCCAAGTATAATGGAATTATAACATGCTTAGATCTAGAGGCAATGCCTTTAACTATTAAATGTAACATGCAACTCCTTGTGCTCTGACTGAAGAGTGCTCTCAAACAATCTGGAAATATAACCACTGATAAGTACAATTCTTGGCATTTTAACTGTTCAGAGTTCTGCATTGTCTTAATTTTTGCCTGATTGAATTATTTTATGCTGGCATTGTTTTTCTGTTTCTGATCTCTTCTGAAACTGGCTTTCTCCCTCCCATCCACCTGTTATAGTTGGTGACTTTGCAGTTGCCCGTCCCTACTGTAAATTTGATCTGGGACACTCCTCCCAGTCTAGTGTTCATTCTACCTAATACACAGAGAACATTTGAGAAGGCCAACCCACTTAGATTCTTAACCTTGAATTATCTTCTGCCCCTCCTTCCTCCCCTTGCACTTTACTAACAAAAAAAAATCTCATTGTGTTCTGACTGAGTTTCTCAGCTGACAAAAATATACTTAACAGTTCAGAGTTGAATAAAACAACTGAATTTAGTTCAGAATACACTTTGAATAAATTGCATTTACTTAAACTGTATTTCTGTATTTGCTTTAATACTGCTACACACTCAAGTGTGCTAGCTTGCACTGCACTTGAATTGTTTTTAGTCCTGTTTTAGCTGCTTTCTGAAAAAAAATCTAAGCTTGTTTCCTGCCTTTCTTCTAACTAGTCTAGTCCAGATACAGCCAGGACTGCTGGTAAGCTTCTGAACCCCCCCCCCAAGCCTTTTTGCGTTGGAGGGAAGCCTTCTAGCTTATCAGTGGGAGTGGTAAGCACTAGGTAGCCTATCTACAACAACAGGAGTGGTTTCTGGTCCAGAAATTGTAGTTTATTGGTCGTTTGGGCAGTTTTTCCATCTCTTTCAACTTTCTGGTTTAAAAGCCCACGTTTCGCTTGTTTCTCGCCTTTCCTGTAACTAGTCTAGTCCAGGTACAGATTTGCTGTATCCAGGACTGTATGGACAGAGTCAAAAAACTCCAACTATTCTCTGTCTCGTATCACCTACTTACATTCCTCAAATACAGCTCCCATGGGGAGATTAGATCCATCTGCTAACAAATATGCAGAAACTCATGAGATACATGTTCCTCAAATACAGCTCCCATGGGGAGATTAGATGCATCTGCTAACAAATATGCAGAAACTCATGAGATACATGTTCCTCAAATACAGCTCCCATGTGGAGAGTAGATGCATCTGCTAACAAATACTCAGAAATTCATGAGGTACATGCTCCTCAAATACAGCTCTCATGGGGAGGTTACATGTATCTGCTAACAAATATGCAGAAACCTATGAGGTACACATTCCTCAAATAGCTTCCATGGGGAGGTTACATGTATCTGCTAACAAATATGCAGAAACCTATAAGGTACATGTTCCTCAAACACACCTTCCATGGGGACATATCTGCTAGAAAACATGTGGGAAACTATGGGATACTTGTTAATCACAGTATCTTTGGGAACCTATGTGCTGCTCAATGAATCTTCCCTTCTCCAGGATCAGAAAGTAGTTTAGTCTTTTCGAATCTTGTTCTAATTTGACTGACCTGCCTCCTTGCAGAATAACCATGATCAATGACCACAGTATAAGACACAGTACCTAAACATTTCTCAGACATGTCAGAGATCCACTTAGGACCAAAATGTTAATTTCTCACATGAACTTTATCTGCAGGTTCATAGCCTCTAAACTGTGTGTGTTTGTTGATCATCTGTTTCTGTGCCTATTATTTCCTCTGCATTTTTGCTTTGAAATCTGACAAAATTTGCTCATGTATGGACATCAGCCTTCCTGACATAAGCTACCATCTGAGGGGTAATTCTGCAACTAGATAAGACCCCTGACAGCCTTATTTCCACAGTCTTACATTTTATCACTTCCTTCAAAATCTGCAAAGACCTTTCTGTCAGGTCAACAGACAAATCATGAAATGCCACATGTATTCACACACAGAATTCCATTTCTTTCCAGAATGTTTGCAAATTCAGCACGGCTGAAACAACATCCACTATCAGACTAGCATTACAGATACACCACTTATACTAAAAACATGTAGCAGTTACTCAGTAGTTGCATTTGCCTCACACATATCCATCCACTTTCAGCATCTATCTAAACCAGAAACATTCTTCAACTGAATGACCAATATAGTCCACAAGCATTCCTGACCCTAACATTTCATTACATTTCCAATGGTGTAAAGGTAAATATGGTGGCGACTGCAATTTTGCTTGAGCTTCATGACACTTTTATCTTGTTCCAGGCTGGGCCATAATGCATACAATATGGCTAAACCATTTGTAGTTCAAAGGGTTATATTATTACTGTCAAAATTTAGGAAAATTAACACTTTGTGAAGTATTGTTCAGTGCTGTAAGCTGGAGTATAACAGCTGCAACAAGTTAAAACAGCTGTAAAAATGGTTAAATACTTCACATCATCACACACACACATACAAAATGTAGCAGCGTGAAGTATCAACCAGCTTTTAATGCAAATGACCCTTATCTTTTGACTACATGGACAGTTGTAAGACAGTGTGGGCTCCTTTCTCTGTGAAATAACAATACATTGGTGCAGCTATAGCTTCTGGCCCTATTATGACTAGGTCTCTGATCAAAATTCACTTATATGACCTCAGCATGGATGTCAAGATTCACCTCCTGAACTTTGCTTTGCTCCGATCTCCATGTGAATTTCCTGAAGTCCATGTCTGAAACATATAATAACTTAGTTATGACAGAAGACCCAGTTATAATCCTCTGTACTACGGACAGTTCAGAATGAGCTCAGTGTACAATTTTTATATCACAGGATGACTTTGCAGAGGAGTAATTACTCTAGACTCTCATAATACATACCCATTTCTGATTCATATTGATAATCTTCTAGCATACATTGGTATAAAATGTGTGCCAGTTGTTTTAGACCCGCATTTCAAGTTACTTGTATGCTTTTGTGAAAAATTAGCCTTTCTGGAAGTCCAGTTTTTAACTTGCTCTGTTTGAAATGGTGCACTGTCCATAACATGACATTAATCATTATCATGTATTTCCAAGGTTATAGACATTTCAGAAACAGGTATGCTACCTGGTGAATCAGCATTTTTATGGTACCTTCCTTTTCTCATAAATCTAAGAATGGTGTCTGTGGAACACTTGGATTTTGATAAAGTCCATTTGCTGCAGTAGGATGAAAAAACTCAACTATTTTTGGAATAAAACACATTTTCTTGTGAAGACAATTGGAGCAGTTCCTTTGGTTGAAAGATGGTAAAACTGTTTCAATGGACACCAAACTTTTATCCGAAAGACGTCTTGAATAAAATGTTGTTGCTAAGAGGTTACCCTTAACTATTACTTGACAATCTTCCAGCAGAAATTATTGAAGGTAGAAGAACTTGGTTTAGACTGATTTTACTCTCTGACAAGACTGGATTCATGTCAACCCAGTGAATTTTCAAAAAAAATTAGTCCCTAAACCAAAAATAGTTTATAAAAGGAATTTTAACAAAACTGTTTGGCAAGTAACAGAACAAATAAGATGTCCAAATCTGGATGTTGTCCTCACTATAGATTTATATGCCACACTACAAACGTCATAGTTAAATGTTGCCCCATGACATCTCATGCATACGGCACGTCAATTGTAACACCAAAACTTTGGTCTGTTTAACTAAGTGCCTTACTTGTGACACATTTTATGTATGTAAGACAGAGATACCATGAAGATTCAGAATATGTGAACACTAGTATGACATAAAAAGATTTCCAACAATTCCATTTTCAAACATTGACTACAACATACCAATTTCTTTTAACAAGATAAAGTCTTTATTAATAAGGGTGATACAAGAAAAAATTAGGCTGAATGAAAACATTAAGAACGACAACTAAAGGTGAACACAACAAAACAATTGGGGTAGAATAATTATATTTCACTGACCCCCCCCCCCCCCCCCATTTTAACAGCGCTTTATTTTTGTAGTAAATGGTAACAAATTCACTTGTCTTTTCACTATATATGATAATTTTGCTGTTGGTATTTTTAGGCTTATAGGTTCATAGTAGGTTACCAGGCTAATGGCACTAGAGCCCTTACAAGCCTAGCTATATTTACCCTGATTTGCCCCAATTGTTGGTGGTTAGGTGAGTGAAGTTTTCACAGGCAAGGAAGTATGGTAGTTAATACTGACTTCTTCTGTTCATGAGGGTCATGGGCACCACCCCAGCAGTGAATTTGTGATCACCCATCCATTGATCAAGGTGGCATCTGAACAGGGTCAGGGAGGGACTCTGATTAATGTGAATTGGAAACTTGTGGCAGTCTCTGGGAGATGTTATCTATCTCTCCAGCATGACCTGTTCATGTCAATGGCTAGGTTTAGATACCTGGAGCAAGTGACCCTCCTGCAGTTTGATTTATGAATGTGTAGCATTTCCATCAGGGCCGGGTCACAGACTACCCTGTATGCCAGGCACAGGCCACCCCTTGTAGGAGACAGAATGCAGAGAAAGAGATTTCACTCTTACCACTTAAGACTTGCTTTGTGCATCCTGTAATTTCTTAGTGAGAAACCTCTGTGGTCTCTCCAACCGTTGCAGGTGTCTGGTAAGATACATGTAAAAGGGAGCACTGTACTCGATTACTGGTCTGATGAGGGCCAAGTATAATGGAATTATAACATGCTTAGATCTAGAGGCAATGCCTTTAACTATAAAATGTAACATGCAACTCCTTGTGCTCTGACTGAAGTGTGCTCTCAAACAATCTGGAAATATAACCACTGATAAGTACAATTCTTGGCACTTTAACTTTTCAGAGTTCTGCATTTTCTTAATGTTTGCCTGATTGAATTATTTTATGCTGGCATTGTTTTTCTGTTTCTGATCTCTTCTGAAAATGGCTTTCTCCCTCCCACCCACCTGTTATAGTTGGCGGCTTTGCAGTTGCCTGCCCCTACTGTAAATTTGATCTGGGACACTCCTCCCAGTCTAGTGTTCATTCTACCTAACACACAGAGAACATTTGAGAAGGCCAACCCACTTAGGTTCTTAACCTTGAATTATCTTCTGCCCCTCCTTCCTCCCCTTGCACTTTACTAACAAAAGAAATCTCATTGCGTTCTGACTGAGTTTCTCAGCTGATAAAAATATACTTAACAGTTCTGAGTTGAATAAAACAACAATTGAATTTAGTTCAGAATACATTTCGAATAAATTGCATTTACTTAAACTGTATTTCTGTATTTGCTTTAATACTGCTACACACTCAAGTGTGCTAGCTTGCACTGCACTTGAATTGTTTTTAGTCCTGTTTTAGCTGCTTTCTGAAAAAAAATCTAAGCTTGTTTCCTGCCTTTCTTCTAACTAGTCTAGTCCAGATACAGCCGGGACTGCTGGTAAGCTTCTGAACCCCCCAAGACTTTTTGTGTTGGAGGGAAGCCTTCTAGCTTATCAGTGGGAGTGGTAAGCACTAGGTAGCCTATCTACCACAAGAGGAGTGGTTTCTGGCCCAAAAATTCCAGTTTATTGGCCGTTTGGGTAGTTTTTTCATCTCTTTCATCTTTCTGGTTTAAAAGCCCACATTTGCACTTGTTTCCCGCCTTTCCTGTAACTAGTCTAGTCCAGATACAGATTTGCTGTATCCAGGACTGTTTGTAAGCTTCTGAGACCCCAAGCCTTTCTGTGTTGGAGGAAAGCCTTCTAGCTTATCAGTGAGAGTAGTAAGCACTAGGTAGCATATCTACCACAACAGGAGTGGTTTCTGGCCGAAAAATTGTAGTTTACTGGCTGTTTGGGCAGTTTTTCCATCTCTTTCAACTTTCTGGTTTAAAAGCCCACGTTTCGCTTGTTTCTCGCCTTTCCTGTAACTAGTCTAGTCCAGGTACAGATTTGCTGTATCCAGGACTGTATGTACAGAGTCAAAAAACTCCAACTATTCTCTGTCTCATATCACCTACTTAGAGGTGATCTCTGCTTGACTGACAAAGCCATGTCTGACCCAGCTCTGTTAGAAATGCTACATCTAAAGAAATCCCTCTGCACCGCACACTCCAGAGACCTCAACTTCATTACCACAATCAACAGAACATGCTAGAGGGACAAGTTCATAACCCAGAGACTGCCCATGCTCTGGAATAGACTTCCCATACAGGTCAAGCAGAGCACCTCACTGGCTCTCTTCAAGAAAATCTTGATGAGTGGATGGGAAAATTCATCCCCGGGATCACTCCAGTGGCTCTACTCGACAGAGGCACTAGAAACTAAAGTTGGGTGGCACGATGCCAGGGTAATCTTATGGGCTAGGCTTGTAAAGGCCTCCCAGGGCCATTAGCCTAGTATACAGCTATGAACCTATGTAGAAGAATTTCCTTACTACTGTGGAATGTGGTGGTCAAAGCTCAGGTTGCTATCAACCTGAGTACCCAGATCACATACCACTAGGTCTACACTTAGCGGGTCATGTCTATAATGTAATTAGCAGGAATGCCAGCTTTCCTATAGGGAATAATAATGCATTTTTTTGCATTTAGATTTAATTTGTGGTTTTGGTACCAATAATTTGTGTGTGTTAACCCTAGCTACAGTATATTAAGATCATATTAGGATCATTGGGGGACTAAATGTTTGTTCCCAATTTGCAATTGTCACCGAACTTGGTCAGCCACAGGACTTCTGAGAAATAAATTCGAACAGTGAGGGGCCCAGCACAGAACCCTATGGTACACCACTGGTGACTGGCCTTTTGCTAGAGGTGAAGTCACCCATATGTACCCTGTTGGTGAGCCAACTGGCTAGCCCTCTGGTAATGTTGGGGTCAATTCCCAAATGGGAGAGTTTCTCTATAATACCTAAGTGGGGGATTCTGTCAAATCCTTGGCTAGGGCAAGATAGGCAGTATGCATGGTCTTTCCCTTGTCCAGGGCCTTGGTGGCTTTCTTGAAGATGTCAACCATGTTTAACAGGTATGATCTACCTTTAGTGAATTCAAACTGGTTGAATCCACAGTTTGGAGATTACCTATGTCCTTGTTAATAATGATTCTTCCCATGGCCTTGCTGATGAGGCTAATCAAGCTTATGAGCCCATAATTACCAGAATTGGTTGATGGTCCCTCTTTGTGCAGAGGGATTACTGTTGCATCCTCCATTCAGTTGGAACATAGCCAATTTCAGGCTGTGGTTAAACAGGGATCCAAGTGGGTCTGCCAAGTCATGTTTTATGTTGTTTAAAAGGAACCTGGGATGGATGTTGTCTGGTCCCAATGATTTTGTGTTTATGACCAAGAAGAGTGATGATAATAGGCTGAGGAATGGTGGCAGGTACACTTTGAAGGATGACTGTGGGGTGGGGGGGACATGGGGGTGAAGTTTAATCCAAATATGTCGGCTAGCAGGTTGGCTATTACCTCCAGTTCAGTATAAGTGGTGTAATCCACAACCAGTTCAGCACATAGCAGGGTATTCCCTTTTAGATTACGGACATAGTTAAAGGATGCTGTGTTATTATTCTTACCTAGAGAGGCTATTTTTGCATCATAATTACCTTTGTTTGTTTACACTAAAGAGGGAGTGCTTTCTCTGCTGAGCCAGTTCCCTCTTGTTCTTGGGCATTAGTTTATTTTTCTTGTTTTATAGCCTGTTTTATGAACTGCTTAAGCATATATACAGGGCATCGGTGTACACCTCTCCAAAGGAATCCGTGTTATCTACCTTCGAGGGGGCTTTGAAACTTCTTATACCATCACTTAGTAGGAGGTAATTTGTCTTTGACAAATTCTTGAGTATTTTTGATCTTGACGGGGTATCTGGTCTTACAATTATATTGAACAAGACTGATTTGTGGTCTGATCTTGCCAGGGAGGACATCACACAGGGGACAGGGGAGTGCAATGCTCTCCCATGTTAGTGAGTACTAGTTCCAGGACATTTTGGCCTCTTGTGGGTGTGCTGGCTAGCTGTTTCAGAGCATTTGCATTGACAAAGTCCAAGAACCTTTGAGCCAGCACGTTTTTGGTCATGTATGTTTCCCAGTCAAAGGTAGGATAATTAAACTCACCCATGATCAAGATGTTGGGCTGTATGACAAGTAACTAAAGTTAGTTCAGGTATGCGGTATACTTTTCCTGTTTTATGGTGAGAGACCTATAGCTAGCTATGGTGTGGTAGGGGCTTTGCCTGTAGTTAATTAGACATGAAGTAGCTGAAGAGAGTCATCTGTTTGACCAGTCTCAGGGTGTACTTCTCCTTAATGAAGATTGATACACCTCTGCCTTTGGTTCTTTCACGCTCAGTTTATGGTTTCAACATATAGAAGGCATTGTAGCTCTGCACAGCTGGTGTGCTTTCCGTACCTCTGACCATGTCGCAGTGACTGCACAGACATCAGTATCTTCCAAAGTGAGGAATGCTTCCAGGGAGTGCAGTTTTATGTTTAGTCTCCTTGCATTAAGCAGCATTACCTTGAGTTTATCTAGAAACGACATTGTTATGTTGGGAGGTTGGTTATTTTGACACTGTCTAAAAAAAGGCATAACAGGGGTGGCTAATGCCTTTGCCAGTATCCAAAAGCATAGAGGTAGACTGGTGCAGACCATCTCTGGCAATGCAGCGTGGCTTGTCGTCCATGTCTTCCCAGGCTGACAGATATTGGCCTGACACCAGAAGCTAAGCCAATTGTTAAAGTCAATTATTTCTCGTTTGTATTGTGGCATCATCCTTAAGAATGCTGCTGAGGGCTAGGGTTATAATTGCCTGTAACACATAATGTGAGAGCTCAGTCATGTCTCTCTCTATTCATATAGTCCAGTGAGGTATGTCTCAAGTGATTCACCCCCACACGGACTATGATGGAGACATATCAGTACTTGTGGCTGAGTGACTTGACGGATGCTGCACATTACAAACTGGTAAAAATAATTTCAGAATGTTAGTGATCAAAGTGAGCTCCTGCAATTATGTACATCAAAACAATTGGAGTATTGTTATTGTTACCCTATCAGTAGATAGGAAAATGGGATGAAAGAATCAGGAAGATGCAACTGCTTCTATGGTGTAGGGGGAAGCAAAAAAAACATGCATACAGCAAGTAGCAAAAGATCAAAGTTTGTCTGGCAGTCTCAAATGTATGAATTAGCTTTCTAAGAGTAAAGGTCACTCCCTCCCATGATGCATATGTTCTTGGTTTTCACATCCCAAGAAAGTGAATGCATTCTGATAAGCGAGAAACAAAGACCCTGACACTAGGCAATGCAGCAGTCAAACTCTTGACCCCCAAGTGTGCTCATACTCACCACACCAGTAAATGATAATGCTGCATGCTTGGGGAGGGGGGGGCATCAGTCAACTGGCACTGCAGTGGAGACTACTACGACACACTGAGATACACCAACATTTTTATAATGATGTTATTTAGCATGCGGTTTTTAGTATTTAGAAAAGTGACATGGCACTGAAAATACTGCAGTATGTAAATGTTGCTAAGGGCAAGCCAGTAATTTTGTTTGCACATCCATTAGGTACCTTACTGTATTTTACAGTGAAATAATGGATTATACCTGTAGGATGACTAAAGTGGCTATCCTGGAAGGGTAACTTCTGATTTCTTTAATGCTCTGTATATGTAGAAATCCATTTCCAAATTTACAGATATTCAGTGACCATAAATCTCAACCACTTGTCACAGTGCTGATGCCATTCACCATAAGAACATAATCTCTGAAAGAGCTTCTCCATTATGGAGTAATCATATGAAAATCCAAGCCAAAAAAAGAAAAATAAATGCTGCCAGTGTGAGAAATTCTAGTGTACAGAAAATAAAGTGATGAAAAATATTACATGCTGACAGTATTCATGCAACCTATCCCCCTGGGCATTAATATAAGACTACTCTTCCTATATCATTACGTGTATGAAGACTACAAACAGTCCCACTGGGCATTAATGTAAGTCTACTCTTCATATATCATTACACGTATGAAGACTACAAACAGTCCCACTGGGCATTAATGTAAGGCTACTCTTCATATATCATTACATGTATGAAGACTAAAACAGTTATACAGTGTCTTGGAGTCTAGGTATGGAACTGCAAACAACCATTTATCATGGAGAAAAAGGTGACTGCCATTGTCACAAAGTAACAGCAGTAAGGCTTAAGCAATGCGATCAACATAATGAGGGTCTCTGAGATGAGAGAGTAAAAATGAAGACAGCAATTTTCCACTGCAGTCCAAATCATTTGTTAGACAATGGCCTTGACGTGTAAGTGGAGAAAATAATTTTTAATATACAGACCAGCATACTGGCAAGCATCTGCGAATTAAGCGAGACACGTATGACATGCCATACCTGAGTTAAGAGGTTGTACTTCCAACAACAGAAGGATGGATGGCCAACACCTGCGGTGATGCTGACACTTACGGCTTAGACGATCCATACTACCTATGGGGTTATGAGCACCACTTCATAAAGAAAATCATGACTTGTTTGTGTGATTTGGAACATAACAACTACAAAAATCATCTTTTCAATCATTCAGTAACTTTGCATCCAAAAATTATCAGTGTAACGCAATGTTGTGAAAATATTTTACAATTAAAGTTTCACCTAAATATACTGAGACTATCAATTAAGGGCACACTTTTAAACTTACAATGCTACATTCAGAGTAAACACTGCAAACTGATTTAGTCATTTTTAATACTTTCACCAAGTGTTTCTTTTCTCTAAGACATGTAGTAAATGGAGCCAACCTTGACAGCACAGCTCCTTTCACCTCTCCCTCAGAGAACAGAACTGATATACAAGGTGTGTACTGAGGCTCTGAACGAATTTATCACTGAAAGTCCCTAAAACATATCTGAATTGGAAACCTTGCATCTTCTGCATATCTGCTGCCTTCAGACCTTCAACTGTCTAAACATCTTCCTACGCAAGATTGCTTCACTGTTGTGCTTCCCAGGGTTCAGCCCCTGTCTTATATGAGTCAGGAATTACATTCACATGTTTTTTTTTAAGTAAGAACTGCTTCAGAATCACACTGTGGACTTGTTTTCTCTTTTTTTAAAGAGAAACATATAGTTTTGTTCTAGGGAAGCACAATCTCAGTTTGGAGCCTCCCTTCTATGTGCATCCTTTTTAGTTTAGCATGTAAGCTGCTGCATGCCATACAGGCCAAGGTGAAAGACAAAAAGCATTTGTATTTCACTCTATGCTAGTCTCATATTGGTACCCTCTGTTTTCTCTCTCCTTTTAATCTCTTACCACTCCATCTCCTTAGTAACTTTCACTTACCTTCATTTCCTAGCATTTCACTAATTGTTTCCACTCTATGTGCGCCTGCTATGTTCAGCTTTATTCCTCTCTGTTACTCTAATCCCAGTGGCACCCAGCCACTACATCATCTCATTTATACTTGTATGTCTCCTCCCTTGTACACCAGTACCCAATAAAGACACTTTCTTGCTTTAGATCCTCCCAGTTCTTCCATATAGCAATCCAACTTATTCCTGCATTGCCCACCCTTCACACATCTGCTTCTCATTTGCATATCTTTTTTAACATCACCCATTTCCCATGTACCTCTCTTCTGTCTACATCAACTCACACAAATCCCTACCCCTACCTGACTGCAACCTGTACTTCCTGTTCCTTAAACCATTGTGGCCATGTACCTTTTGATTCATTCGTCTAATGTCTACCCTAACTACAAGAATACCACTCTACCCAGATTCCAGCATACTTCCCTTTTAACTACACTATCGAAACTGTCAAATGACCCTCTTCTCACCAAGGAAGTGGTGCTACTTTATTCATCAAGAGTGATGCTAGTCTTTCCCATACTATGGTAGCACAAAGTAATGCCATTTATTAATGCCATTTATAATGATGACGCCCTAGTACAAACAGTACTTGGTGGACACATTAAACTACAGACTGTCCTTGTCTATACTGCACCCTCCCTCCTCATTCAAATTCAATCTTCTTGATATTCTACTATCTAATATACCTACAGCTACTGTGCCATTTTTACTTCCCGGTCCCTCAAATGTAAGAAATTTCCTCCAAAAGTCATCCAAAAGAAAACTGCCCCTGACAACTCCACTCCACTCTAGCCTTACTGCTGAACTTAGGGACATTAATTGGTCCTCTTCAACAACATCTCTCAACCAGCGGCGGCTATCAATACGTTCTATAACTAGCTACATCTAATGTGTTAACTATCGATACGTTCGATAACTAGCTACATCTTATGTGTGAGCTATCAATACATTCTACAACTAGCTACATCATATGTGTCAGCTATCAATACGTTCTACAACTAGCGACATCCTATGTGTCAGCTATCAATACATTCTACAAGTAGCTACATCATATGAGTCAGCTATCAATACATTTGATAACCAGCCACATCTAATGTGTCGGCTATCAATATGTTCTATAACTAGCTACATCTAATTTGTCAACTATCAATACGTTTGATAACTAGCTACATCTAATGTGTCAGCTATCAATATGTTTTATAACTAGCTATATTTAATGTGTCAGCTATCAATATGTTCTATAACTAGCTACATCTAATTTGTCAGCTATCAATACGTTCGATAACTAGCTAAATCTAATGTGTTAACTAACAATACATTTGATAACTAGCTACATCTTGTGTGTCAGCTATCAATATGTTCTACAACTAGCTACATCTTGTGTGTCAACTATCAATACAGTTGATAACTAGCTACATCCAATGTGTCGGCTATCAAAATGTAGCTATATCATATGAGTCAGCTATCAATACATTTGATAACTAGCCACACCTAATGTGTCGGCCATTAGTATGTTCTATAACTAGCTACATCTAATTTGTCAACTATCAATACGTTTGATAACTGGCTACATCTAATGTGTCAGCTATCAATATGTTTTATAACTAGCTACATCTAATGTGTCAGCTATCAATATGTTCTATAACTAGCTACATCTAATTTGTCAACTATCAATACTTTTGATAACTAGCTACATCTAATGTTTCAGCTATCAATACATTCTACAACTAGCTACATCATATGTGTCAGCTATCAATACATTCGATATCTAGCTACATCTAATGTGTCAGCTATCAATACATTCTAAAACTAGCTACAGCTAATGTGTCAGCTATCAATATGTTCTATAACTAGCTACATCTAATGTGTCAGCTATCAATACATTCTACAACTAGCTACAGCTAATGTGTCAGCTATCAATGTGTTCTATAACTAGTTACATCTAATTTGTCAACTATCAATACGTTCGATAACTAACTACATCTAATGTGTTAACTAACAATACATTCGATAACTAGCTACATCTTGTGTGTCAGCTATGAATATGTTCTACAACTAGCTGCATCTTATGTGTCAACTATCAATACAGTTGATAACTAGCTACATCTAATGTGTCAGCTATCAAAATGTTCTATAACTAGCTACATCTAATGTGTCAGCTATCAATATGTTCTATAACTAGCTACATCTAATGTGTCAGCTATCAATATGTTCTATAACTAGCTACATCTAATGTGTCAGCTATCAATATGTTCTATAACTAGCTACATCTAATTTGTCAACTACCAATACGTTTGATAACTAGCTACATCTAATGTGTTAACTACCAATATGTTCGATAACTAGCTACATCTTGTGTGTCAGCAATCAATATGTTCTACAACTAGCTACATCTTTTGTGTCAGCTATCAGTACGTTCTATAACTAGCTACATCTTATTCAAGAGAAAGTTTACATCTTCAAAAAAGAAAAAGTGCTTCATCTACTCCCTGGATAATTAACAAAATCATACAATTTATGAAAGTCAAAAATAAATCCTGATCAGACTGGAAAACTACTTCCTCAGACTTGTACAATTATCACACTTACATTAAACTTGGAGGTAATTAGACTAACAACTAATCTAGCAATATCTGAGTACTTAAGATCACTTCAAAACTCTTTATCTTGGTCATCCTAATAAATTCTCGAAAGCTCTGAAAAATCGTGCTTCCTCTGGTATCATTCCCAGATAAAGTTCAGCACTCCAATTACCTCATCATTTGTCCCAGGGTTATAAGATAACAGCATGAATCCACCCTGTGCAAATAATTATTTCCTACTACCCCCTGAAACATACGTTACCTCCATTTACACAAAATCACGAAATACCCTAAATTCTGTTTCAGGTCATTAAGAGTAAGGAGGTACTGAAATTACGTGATAACCTTTAGTGCTTCTATAATCCTTTCTTCCATAATATTCATCCAAATATTTTTGGTTAATCCAATAATACAAAGAGCTGCTACACCACAGACAGAAAGAAAAATAATATTTTAGTTTAGGTAGTAAGGCACTCAGTAAGTCTCAAACTTTCCATATCTGCTTATCACATAATCACAAACTTCCTCACCACTCCAGATACAATCTAGTCCTTCCTGTAGCCAAATTTCAGTTAAGTACTTATAAACCATTTTTAACATTTGTCCCCTCACCAACATTCTTGAAAATATACAATACATGTAGAGGAGGAATGAGGTTTAAAAGGAGGCAGGACTTGAATGAGCTATGTGATGTATGACTGACAGTGACTGGATACATCATAAGTGATGTATAATGTTTGCAACTACAATTATGTCAATGTCATTTGTTTTCATTTATATAAATGTCTGATTGTCTATGCCATAAATGATAATTTAATAAAGATTTTTTTTGTTTAAAAAAAGTCTAGAAGATTTAGGAATTTTGCATATAAGTGTTGACATAGGCATTTTTGTACCCCAGGCAGACGCCAAATAATTTTTCCTCAGGTAGATGGCAAATAGAGGTGTGATGTGGAAGAAAGAAGTAACTGCGAAACGTATGTTTTGGGAGTGTAATGAGCTGGCAGACTTCAAAAATTCCCTACAAAGTGACTGGGATAAAGGATCTAAATTGCCTAGACATAGTAAGGCCTTAAGTTTAATTTGGGTGGCTGCCCAAAAAAGCAATTACTAGAAAATAGAAATAAAAATGTAAACCAACTATATTTGAAGTAGTGAATGTTATAAAACAGATTAAAGAAATGGAAGTAGGATCTTTAGAAAAGGGTAGGACCAAATTATATAGAAAAAAATGTAAATTGCAGAAACTACATATAGAATAATGTCTTGGAGGAGAAGTTAGGTTTAAGAGAAGGCAAGAATTGATCAATTTATGTAATGTTGGATTGATGAAATTTATAAAAAAAAATATGTGACGATGTTTGCAACTGTAAACATGATAACATGGTTTTCTTTTATATAAATGTATGTTTGCCTATATCTTAAGTGATAATTCAATAAAGGCATTTAAAAACTTCTTGAAAAGATAATTTATATCAAATCCTTGAGTACATCACAACGTGTAAAATTTCCAATATTTTCAACGATGGCATGGAATGTACCCCAGTTATAGTAACATCTGCTCGATCACTAACCACATATACTCCAACATGGAGTAAGGTAAGTAACCGGTGCTAGCTTCCTGGACCTTAGGAAAGTTGGTTAACACTACTGATTACTCAATGTTGTTTCAGAAACTTAGTGTAATATGCTTTTTTCTGAGGTAATTCAATGGTTTAATAGTTATCACCATAATCACACATTCTTCCTCCAAGGACCTAATAATCCCCATTTCTCAAGAACAGCTAGCAAACACATTCCTGTACTCAGCACTGATCCCCTTCTCTTCTTTCTTTTCATAAAAGAACTTCACCAGGACCATCCACATATCAACAGTGGCCAATTTACAAATGACATTGTACTAACAAGAGGCAATAAAATCCTATCCGCCTGCAAAATGACATCTTGATCATCTGGAATTGGCTTCATAGCAATCACAGCATTATGATCATTCAGAAAAACCTATGTAATGCTTTTTGACACTCATCAGAAACTTCAACATATACATGTCATTATTACCAGCATGCCAAGAATTCTACTTCCCCAGGTCAAGGACTAAAATTATCTAGGTTGATTTTTTGACTAATGTCTCACCTTTCGAAAACGCACTCAGACCCAAATCCACAAAGAGCTTGCTCAGCTAAGATTATCACTCAGAACTTCTAATCTGCTAACTGTTGAACCCAGATTTCTGTTGCCATCAACGTACTGCTTCTCAGACAAGAATACATACTTTCAATCATAACCCTTATTATTTGCAAAACACACCTCAGCTCCAATATGCAGAAAACCAAGTACTTAGAGCTATTTACCTTTTAAACGTCAAGGAATATTATTGTTCCACAATAAGTACATCCAAAGGGCTACTCTTCTTCTAAACATTCTTAACTTTTACATGCAAAACACTGTCTTCCTCTTCTCGACAAACTGACCATCAAATGACCTTTTTTTTTAAACACCTTTACTGAATTATCACTTGCGACATAGGCAAATTTACATTCATATAAAAGTAATCAAACTGTATTAATATAACAAACATTATATTTCATATGTATTACTATATATCATGTAACCGAAGCAATATTACATAAATTATTCAATTCCTGCTTTTTTTAAACAAAAAAATCTTTATTAAACCATCACTTACTACTTAAGCAATCATACATTTATATAAATGAAAACAAACCACACTGACGCAATACTAGTTGCATTTTACATCACAAACCATACTGACACACTCCCAGTTGCAAACATTATACATAGCTTATAATCTACCTAATCTTTCTCACTCAAAAATTACATATCTCATTTAAATCCTGTCACCTTTTAGGCCTCATTCCTCCCTTGTATGTACTGTTCCCACAATTCCCATTTTCCTATGCAGTTTGCTCCTACCCTTTTCTAAAGATTCCAGTTGTTTTATCTCTGTTACTATATTCAGTGCTTCCAGTATAGTTGGTTTAGATTTTGATTTCCATTTTCTAGTAATTGCTTTTTTGGCAACCATCATTATTAAACACAGCAAGGCCTTACCATGTCTAGGCAATTCCAATTCTGTATCATAGCTTAGAAAAATCATCTCCCTCATCAGACCAATCTGCCCACTCAGCATCTCCAACAGTGCATCATGCAGGGAATCCCTAAAGTCTGTCAAATCACTGCACTCCCAGAAAATATGTTCCCAATTACCCCTTTCTTCCCCTTCACACCTCCAGAATTTGCAGTCTTCCTGAGGACAAAATTCTCTGGAGTCTGCTTGGGGTATAAAAACATCTATGGAAATATTTCCATGCAAAAATCCTAAATCTTCTATATTTTGTTGCATATTTGGGAGACATACATATATCCTCCCATTGTTTCTTTGTGAATTGCTTAACCAATCTCTCTTCTCAATCCTTTCTAACCTCCTCTGATTGATTCTTATAGTTATCATGCAATATTTTATACTTTCCACTAATTATGCCTTTTTTAATGGCAGCATCTGATTAGATTCTATTAGAAACTCCATCAGTGCTGGTCTTTCATTTAGAACCCCCCCTATTTCTTTCCCTTTGCCTAAACTTAAATATCAATCCCTGCTAGGGAAGGCAATCTCTAACCTGTAGTCCAAATAAATTATTGGCGTCTTCCCATTCTATTATCTTTCCCTCTCCAGTTATTTGCTCCCAATACCTTGATTCCTTTGACAATTTTATCCAATAAATTCCAGCCCCCTCTTGCCTATTGTCTGTATCCCTAATTGCAGTCATCCCTATTGACAAAATCTCCATTCCCATGTTAGTTTAGTTCTTAGAATACTTTCTGCTACTTTATGGATGTAATATTCTGTATGATTATTGTTATGCTCCTTAAAGGCCTGCATCCAAAATCCCAGTCTTTCCTTGTTTCTTGAGCTTCCCCCCATTTCATCATCGTCCCTTTCCACTTTGAATTATAGTTTTCTGCTTATGCTATGTACAGGAGTCTTAACTGTGCAGCTCTGAAATACCCCTTCAAATTGTGTAATCCCACTTGACTTGCCATCTTCCCCTCCCAGATAAAGTCTTTAAGCTCTTTATTAATTGCTACCCACAATTTCTCCTCTGATTGATAAAAATATGCCTGACCTGTGTATACGACTAAAGGGACTAAAAATATTTTAACTGCTTGTATCTTACTATACACATCCATACAACAAAGCTTCCATTTTCTCATGTTTTTATTATCTTTTGTTTAGTCTCTTCCCACATATCCTTAGGTGGCACACTAGAATAATTTTTAATCCATACTGTTAAATACTTCATTTTATAATGTTCCCATAAATATGGATATTCCTCAACCAGTTCATGTATGGGTACATAATCTACTGCTATTGCCTCTGTTTTAGCTTCATTAATTTTGTATCCTAAAAAGATCTGAAACTGTCTCAAAATGTGCCACAACACTGTAATGTCTTTTTGGTTTTGTCAGGTATAAAATTATCTCATCTGCAAATAAAGACAGCTTTTCTTGACTGCCATACTAATTATATCCTTGAATTTCTGAGTCCATTATTTTCTTTGCCAATGGTTCTAAATATAATGCAAATAATAAAGTGAAAAAAGGACACCCCTGCCTGGTTCTTCTGTTCAAGCAGAAATTATCAGAGAGGGCTCCACCCACTGGAACTTTCACATCTGATCCCTCATATTTTTTTCAGGAAATGCAAATGCTTCCATTGCCCTGCTCATATAGTCCCAGCTAACTCTGCCAAAATGCTTTCTCTGCATCAAGACCCAACAACAACAATGGTATTTTCTTACATTCTCCTTCCCTCTGGATCATCAGTGTTCTGTTAATGTTGTCAAATGTTTGCCTCTCCTCCTGAAAACCACACTGATCCATATTTATCAGTTTTGGCATTACTTTTGCCATTCTTTTAGCCATTATAGACATGAACACTTTGTAATCATGGTTTAGTATTGAAATGGGCCTGTATGATCAAATCAAATTACCTTTTTAATCCTTTCTTAACACTGACACTATCTAACTACTTAAGATCCTTTACTCTCTCTACCTGTGAAAGATCCTTCTCCAAAATTGTTCCTGCTTACTAGAACTCCCCGTGTGAAGATATCTGAAAAATTGAGTTTTTTATATTCAAGACATCTCTTCATTTTAATCTAACACAAGGTAACATTCTGTGTATATTATAATGCTTTTGCAAATGCTTGTATGGTGCAATGCTATGTTTTTAATAAACTTTATGTATTTTGTACAAGTCTATACCCTGTACTTCCCCTAGATAGCTCTCAACCAATCAGGGACAAACAACAATAGGGTCAGGGACAAATCAAGAAATAATCAGGGACACTTAAAATATTAGTACTATTAACTTGAGACACTGGTAAAGTAAGAGAAAAGGAATTAATATACATTTTCTAAAGAAAAGAAGTCTAACTCTAATTAGTGTCCTTATTTATTAAATATAATTTGTCACATTTTCTCCAAATGTCTTCAGTTTTAGGTGGGATTAAGAGGGACAGAGCTAAAATTTGAGTCAAAATCAAGGCCAGCTGAGAGGTATGCTTCATTACTTAAAATGAAAGGAAATCTAAAAAGGGCACGCTGAGATTGACTAACTACACTGTAACATGATGCTAGGAAATTTTATCCATAGACATATTCAGTCAATCACATGTGCTGTCTACATTTTGGCATCTACCAGCCATCAAGAATACAGTATTTTCTAATCTATGACCTTCTTTGGTTTTGCTTTTTTCTTTAGAACTACACATTTTTTACACTGACCTAGTATGATTTTGAAATTGCAGAAGTTATGTCATCTGCTTCTGAAACTCAAACCATGCCTTGTCTGAGATTCTTATGAGTAATACTGGACTCTGTGTTGAATGCCATGATTTCTGAGTTCTGAATGAGCAGAAGGGCATCAACTGCAGAATACTTAGGCCTTTACTTTTCTTGTCATTATGAATACAGTGGGTACTTAACCATGAAATCACGATACAAACCTACACTGATGACATTGGTTTTCTCCCTTTCTGAATCAACAGCAAATACTGCTGTGGAGATATTGCAATTTAATTCTGACAAATCACAGAAGTAGCAGTTAAGCACTTGTTGATAATAAACTCTATGAAAACAGCGAAAAAAATGGGATGGACAGCTCTCACCCTAGTGGAGGAAAAATGGGTCATTTGGGTGCAGGAAGAGGAGCCACTGGGTTGGTTCTATGGACTTCCCTCAATAAAAAAAATTGAACAATATACAGCTTTATATGTAAAATCATATCTATTTTCCAAAACAGACATTTCAGTCCTTGGACTGCTCCTTTTTGGCATTTATGTCTCAGAAGTCAAGGCCAATGTCAGTGGTCTCTGGCTGACTAAATTTGCAGATGATTGCAAATTAGGAGCTGTCATTCAATCTCACACTGACACACATGTTCTCCAGGAGGGGCTGACATAGACTAGTGTCAGAGTCATGGACTAAAACTAAATGCCAAGAAATGCATAATAGTATCCTTTAGGACATTATCCATCCCTGGTAGCTATCATATTGACAACACACCTCTTACAGTTGACCCAGTAGTGATGGGCTTAGGGATACACACAGATGGTAATCTAGCCATTGACCATCATGTGTCTACAGTGGTGAGGACATCATTCTATACTGCACAACTTATAAACAAAGGTATGGCATCTAAGTCCAAGGAAGTCATTGTTCCACTGTATTAGGCATTCGCCACACCTATCATTGACTACAATGGCCCCTTTAGTATCTACCTAACCAGGCATATCCAACGATTTGAACGTCCACAGAGGTTCATCACTAAAAGATTACAGGGCATAAGTAAAATGTCCTATGCAGACCGCCTCAAGGCCCTATCCCTGTATTCCATCTCCTACAGGCTTTTGCGGGGAGATCTATGCCTGGCATACAGGGCACTGTCAGATCCCACTTTGACAGACTTTCTGTGTATCCACAAAACAAACAGTACCAGAATTACCCATTCTAAAGACTTAAACCTCACCTATGATATAACTAAGACCTGCTGGAGAGATAGGAACCCCATCTATGGAACAGGCTGCCCATCCATGTGAAGCAGAGTTCTTCCCTAACCCAATTCAAGTGCAACTTGGACAACTGGATGGGAAACTGGAAATTCATCCCTGGTCTGGCACCTATGTCTCTAATGGACACAGGTAACCTGTAAATGGTTCATCTCCCAACTTGTCAGAGATTTGGGATGCATGGCTAGACTTACAAAGGCCCTTGTGGTCATTAGTCTAGTAAAGACCTATGAACGAGTAATGCAGTATCTGTAAAGTACTACTGTGCACAATGACAAGAGAAACAACCTGAGAAGTATAACCAACAAGTGTTTTTAGTTTTCTCAAGTTACAGTCCATAATTCTTTCATACACAAAATGAAATATGTTGAAGAGCAGGATGTGGGAAATATTAGGATAATAATCAGAGCGTAAGTTAGGAGTACTGAAATATAAAATGTTCCAAGGACAACAAAGGTCATTACAGAAAGCATCAGCCAAGCTGAAAAGTGACACAAGGCATTTGACAGTAATCATACCAGAAAACAAGGCAACTTACAAGACAACATAAGTGGGGATCTCACCAGGGATATCAATCAGGAAATACTGAATAAGAATGAAAAAAGATAAAATCATGATAATGACAGTAAAAGAAACATGAGCAAAAGAAGATGCAGTCCAGGAGGTAAGGAAGGAAAATTCAATGAATTAAATGAAATTCATTGAAAAGTCATTGAATCCCCACATGACTTTGCCATCCTGCAGGAATGAACTAGTGCTAAAATCATGGGCTGAAACTAAATGTCGGAAAATGCATTACTGTATCCTTTGGGAAGTCATATATTCCAGGGAACTACTATATTGACAATACACTCCTGAGAGTTGACCCAGTTGTTCAGGATTTAGGAAGTTATGTGGACAGTGACCTCACTTTTGACCAATATGTGTCCATTGCTGTTAAGCATGTCTTTCTAATTTGCACAGCTTATAAACAAAGGGATTGTGTGTCTAGATCTAGGGATGTCATTGTACCCCTTTACTCAGCCCTCATTAGGCCAGTCACTTAATATAATGCCCCCATTGGCATGTACCTGTCCAGACAGATGCAACAACTGAAGTACCCAAAAAGACACATTACTAAAAGTATACAAGACTTAAACATGTCCTGCATGGATCGACTCAAAGCCCTGTCACTCTACTCAGTAGCCTACAGACTTCTAAGAGGTGATCAGTATCTGGCATATAAAGCATCCTCCAACCCATTACTGATGAATTTACTGCACATCAATCAGCAAGTCAAATGGCATCAGAAATACTTGGTCTAGGGATACAAACCTCTTCTGCATCATCAACACAATGGTTTGGAGAGACAGGTATAGCTCACAGAAGATACGGCTGCTCTGAAACAGACTCCCCATCTATATAAAACAAAGTTCATCCCTGTCCATATTCAAGTCCAGCTTGAATCTATGGATGGAACCTAAATAATTTATCCCATGCAAGTGTTCCCTCTTAAATTAGCTATGATATGATCCCAGTTATTCTCATTAGAGAAAAATATATAATTATTGACCATGGGATAGTCAGGCCAGTCTCTAACCAAATGGGACAGGTTAATTCAAGTACAAAAAGGGAAACTGGTTACGCTTAAAACAGCCCTCGGTGACAGCTAGCACAGTACTTAGTTATGAGCTTATAAAATGGTAGCCAGGTCATCAGTGGAAATGTACAAGTGAGACTAGGCATAGGGACAACTTTGACACCTATGCAGGAACCTATGTTTGAAATAATTAACAGAAAGATAAACCTAGAACAACATGTGAGGAAGCACATGACAGAGACATGGGGTCCAAAGGGAGAGATGAAAAGTCAGCAAGCAAAGGAGAGTAGTAGTGCTGAAGTTGAATTTGTCCTCAAGTCTTGGTGAGTACCTTCACGAGGTGGACCCTGTTTTTCACAAAACCTCAACAAGTTGTTGTTGTGTCTTTTGACTTTTCCTGGTTAGGGGTCACCACAGCAGAACTCCGGTCCGCTAATGACTGGCAGTAGATGTTTACGTAAGGAGTTGCTGCCCTGACGAACAACCTTCAACAAACAACACTGATATATAGACTGTATTTGTATAGCATATATCATGGACAAAAATAAATTAAAAACAAAAAAAGATAGATGGATGCACAAGATCCATGATAAAAAAGTGTCCAATTCTGGTAGGCACAGTGTAGAATCCTCAAAATACAAAAACATTCCTACAATGGGGCCAGGCCCAGGGGGAGGATGGTCCCCTGCTGTAGAATGAAGTAACAGTCCACAAAAATCACAAAAACTGATAGACAAAGAAGAGCCATAAAGATGACAGAGTGGACTATTGAGGATAAGAAAGAAATTATGTATTGTTACTATTATACAAAAATCCAGAATTTCCAGAGGATATACAAAAAGATTAGGAGAGAAATAAGAGGAAAGAAAAAGAATTCCAAAGGAAAAACTGTCAAAAGTTTCAAATGAGAATTTGCGTTCATTAATAAAACAGATTTTTGAAGAACAGTATATAGATCAAGTAACTTTGATCTGCTTGGAAAAAGAAGCATCTGAGGAAGTAAGAAAGTGTAAACAACAAAACCTAGATATTTTTGAAAAGTATTAAAAATAATTGTGGACATGGGAAAGAAAGAGATTTGATATGGTGCAACATTTATGCAAAGGAGAAAGCCAAATTAATCAATATAAAGAAGGCAGCCCTAAAGATATTTGAAGAGAAATACAGACAAAGGCATCCAGATATGGAAAATTTCACAATAAAAAAAAAATATATCACAAAGACTGAATGTAGAAAAGAAGATTAGTAAAGTAAAAGTTAAAAAAAATAAAAGTTGAAGTTATGGAGTGCCTGTGAAGTGAAGGATTTGGTGTAGAAGGTCTAACACAGGTTACATCACAGCACGATGGAGTGAGTCCCCAAACTAAGCAGAAGCAGGAAGATCAGGGGACATCTGAAGAAGAAATATGGGTATGGGAAAGAAAGAGAGACTTAATATGGTGTAATATTTATGCAAAGGAGAAAGCAAAACTGACAAATACAAAAAGAGCAGCAACAAAGATATTTGAAGAGAAATACAGGAAAACTTTGCAATACAAAAATAAGAAGGCAAAGAGGAAAAGGAGATTAACAATGGAGAAGTTAAAGAAATAGAAACTGAGATTATGGAGTATCTGCAAAGTGAAGGATTCAGTATAGAAAATCTAATGCAGAAAGCAACACAACAGGATAGAGCAATGGATATCCAAATTAAGGGGAAACCAGTGGAACACCTCTCCTGTTTGGTATCTACTTCTCTGAAGTCCAGACCAACATGAAGGGTCTCTGGGTGACAAAGTCTGCAGACAGTTGCAAGTTGGGAGCTATTATTAACTCCCCAAGTGATGCTGGCATCCTACAGAAAGGCCTCACTGAGACCAGTGACTGGTGTCACAACCATGGCCTTAAGCTCAAAGCTAAAAAATGTGTCACCCCCTTTGGGAAAAACCCAGTTCCCATGAATTACCACATCAATGGTAGTCCACTGAACACAGAAGGCGTTATAAGAGATCTGGGAACACAGGTTGACAGCAACCTCTCTTTTGACCACCGCATTGCCACTGTGGTCAGAAAGTCCTTCTATGTGGCACATCTCATTACTAAGGGTTTTGCATCCAGGAAGAAAGAGGTCATTGTTTCCCCCTACTCTTCCCTCATTAGGCCAATCATTGAGTACAATGCCCCATTTGGCATGTACCTCACTAAACACCTGCAACAAATGGAGAGGCCACAGAAGTACCTCACAAAGGGGATCCTAGGCCTTAAACATTTGTCCTATATGGACAGACTCAAAAAACTCCAACTATTCTCTGTCCCATATTGCCTACTTAGAGGCGATCTGTGCTTGACTTACAAAGCCATGTCTGACACAGCTTTGTTAGAAATGCTACATCTAAAGAAATCCCAATCCCTCTGCACCACATGCTCCATGGACTTCAACCTCATTACCACAATCAACAGAACATGCTGAAGGGACAGGCTCATAACCCAGAGACTGCCCATGCTATGGAATAGACTTCCCATACATGTCAAGCAGAGCACCTCACTGGCCCTCTTCGACAGAAATCTTGATGAGTGGATGAGAAATAGAAAATTCACCCCAGGGATCACTCCAGTGGCTTTATTCGACAGAGGCACTGGGAACTAAGGTCGGGTGGCATGATGCCAGGGTAATCCTATGAGCTAGGCTTGTAAAGGCTCCAGGGCCATTAGCCTGGTACACACCTATGAACAGGAAGCAATTGGTCAGGTGCCATATCAAGATATTTTGGAGCCTTCCACAGGAAACCAGTATAAAAGTCCACTTGAAGCTAGACAGCAAGGGAAGGAAACGGGAAACTGTGGAAACTCTGATGCAGTCAACGTTGAGGAGTGATAGGCCAGTGAATACCAATATTACAGAGTACCAGATTGCACAGGATGAAATTGAAGAGAGGGTGCCACAGGAAGATGCTATAGAACTTTCTGTAGAATGCCTGCAGGAAATGGAAAACAAGGGATGCACCCTCAGTTTAGAAGAAAATGAGCTAAGAGAATAGTTGCTTGATTTAATAGACATAGATCGATATATTAAGATCAAAGAAAGAAATACACTGCAAAAGGTCAATAAAACCCCAAAAGTCAGAAGTCTGATAAAACAAATGAACACAATAATTAGGACTGTCCATAGAGATTCATGCAATATAACAGAAGTAAACAGGATATATTATTGTGCAGCTAAATTAATAACTGATAAAGATTTACCACAAGATCACAGGGTAGTGAGGGAAAGGAAGGGGAGAAATCTAATACCATCATGGAAGTACGGAACAGAGAAAACTATAAAGCAATTAAAACAAGAAGTGTCACTGTTGGAAGACTATAGCAGAGGGAATAGATCAACAAAAATACTAAGAAATATAGATGTGATAAAAGCAGTGTGCAGTATTAGAACAGACCAGGATCTATCATGCACTATTATAAATAAACTAAAACATTCAGCACATGTAGAAAAACATAGACTATACACATTTAAATATAAAGGAAAAGTACAAAATCAGCAATTTAGTGATAACCCAAAAAAAGTTTTATAGAGAATTGGAAAACAAGGTAAAAGTAATTGAAAGATCGCAAAAAAAAGAAATAGATACATTTTGGAGAAGTATCTATGAAGATCCTGTGGAACACAAAAATGCTAAATGAATAGAAGAAGTAAAAGAAAGAATAAGAAGTTTAAAGGTACAGGATATCAAATGGGATGAAGTAACAGCCAGAGAGATTGAAACAAAGTTAAGAAAATCCTCTTATTGGAAAACCCCAGGCCCAGATGCAGTTCCTAACTTTTGGTTAAAAGTATTAACATCTTTGCACAAAGATTTAGCCATGAGCAAGAACTATTTGTATGTGCACCCTGAACAGACACCAACCTGGCTAACAACAGGTAAAAGAATGTTCCTACTTAAGAGTGAACCTGCAAGCTACCCTAAAAATAATAGACCAATATAGATGATGTATAAACTATACATGAGAACTGATGCCGACAGAGTTTATAGTCATTTATAAGAAAACTCAATTATGACAGTAGAACAAAAGGGCAATAAAAGAAAATCATATGAAAGAAAGGATCATTTGTTATTAAAGTCACAGTGGAGAACTGTAAAAAGGGGAAAAAATCTAAGTATAGCATGGATTGATTACAAAAAAAAAGCATTTGATAGTATCCCACATTCACAGATAAGAGAGTGCGTAAAAATGTATAAGATGCACCCTACACTGATCGACTACATTACAGTGACCATGAAACAGTGGCAGACCACTTTGCAATTAAGCCATGATAAAGGACAAATTATTATCCCAGGGATAAAAATTCAAAGAGGGATATTCCAGGGTCACCGTTGCTATTCTGCCTTACCCTTAACCCATTAAGCTATCTACTTAACAGCTTAGGCCATGGCTGTAATTTGGCTCCTAGAAAACAACAGTCTAAAGACTTATCTTCTCTTTGTTGATGATTTAAAACTGTATAGCTCATCAGATGAGGAACTGAAAGCACAGCTGCAGGTTGTCAAAACTATTTCAGATGATATAAGAATGTCATTTGTTCTTGATAAATGTGCAAAAGCAACTTTTAAAGCAGGAAACTGCAGTACCAGGAAAACATCAGTTTGGGACAAGAATGTGATATAAAATAACTTCACAAAGAGGAGTGTATAAATACTTGGGAATTGATGAAGGATCAGCAATAAAACCTGAACAAATGCGAATAAAACTTAGTAAGGAATAGTTTAAAAGACTTAAATTAATCCTGAAAACAATGTTGACATCTAGGAACAAAATCCAAGCTATAAACCAATTTGCTCTTCTTGTCATAACTTAACAGTTTTGGAGTGACTGACTGACCCCAAAACGTGTTAGACAGATTAGATATTAAAACAAGAGGGATGCTTCATGTTCACCAAACGATCTATAAAAATGTTCACCAAACGATCTATAAAAATCAGTGCATAACAAGATTGCATATTCCCCGTTCCAAAGGAGGGATGGGCCTCTTTGAAATTGAGTGCATGTATAGATCTGCAATCGTCGGACTCCATGCATATCTGCTGACCTCACAAGACCCAAGCATAATGAAAGTGTTGAAACATGAGGAGAATAAATCTAAGATGACGTCTCTGCTTAACCTAGCAGAAGCATATCGGCATCAAGCAGGAATGGAAATCAAACCAGAAGTAGATAAAAATCAGGCAGCAACTGAATGTGCCAAAAAAAAAGAAAGAATATAAGGTGAAGGACCAGATGAAAAGGCGGGAAATCTGGAAAAATGCATAAATATAGCTGCAAATATAGAAAACTTGTGGAAGAACCTCATACTGATCAGGAACAAATGCAGGAATGGTTAAGGAGGGGTGAATGCAAAAGAAGAGATGAAAGATTAATATTGGCGGCCTAAGATAGTGGGCTGTGTACAAGCTGGTTTACAAAATCCATTGAATATGTGGGAGAAAAAGACAAATGTAGGTTTTGTAAAACCAAATTGGAAATGGTCACACACCTTGTTGCTGGTTGTGACATACTAATGGCAGGAGGACTGTATATCGAAAGGCATAATAATGTGGCAAGACTGTTGCACTGGGAATTGTGCAAACATTATGGTCCTGAAGTGGGTGAAAAACACTGGAAACATGAGCCACAAAGCATCACAGAAAATGATGAAGTCTACATCACATGGGATCATCCATTACCAACAGTTCAAAAGATAGATGCTAGAAATCTGGATATAGTGGTCCTAGAAAAGAAGACAAAACAGCATTGATCATTGAAATTGCCACACCCAGTGACTACAGTGTCCTGTGTACAGAGAGACACAAAGTTATAAAATATCAGGATTTGCAAGCAGAAATGAGGGTGGAAGAAGGATACCCAGGTAGTTCCAATAGTAATAGGAGCAACAGGTCTTATAAAAAAGAGTCTACAATCAATACTTAGATATGACACCAATATATGTAACTCCATACGAACTGCAGGAGGAGTCATTACTGGGCATGTTGTGGGTGCTGCAAAGAGCACTTTTGGCTGACACCAAGAGTCAAACAATGCTAATTTCATGAACTTTAATCATACTTTGACTTAGGAATGGGGTTCATTCACATTATGGTATTAGAAACCCAAAAGATTTGGAGAAATTAAAAAGAAAGGCAGGGACATACTGGAGAAGGAATCAAACTAGAATGCATACCAAAAACATTAGACTAGTACAATGCCAAAAAAATGGGGAACTGAAAAGAAATCCAGGGAAAATGCAAAAAACTTGAAAATGAGTCAAACACAAATATAACTGACTGGAACATTCATACTCTCCCTTTATATGACACCGTCATATTAATGATAAATTTCTCTTCTTTCAAAATCAACATGCCCCACTAAGAAACCACAGAGTTAACATAAACCCTGCACTCGTGTTAACTACAAAAACAAAATGATAATGAAAGAAAGAGAAACAAAGTAAAACTCAGTCCAGTCTCCAAAACGTAAGCAACTCCAAGACACATGATCAAACATGATAAAAACATATATAATCTTCAAAATCATTAAGCAAAATAACCCCAAACCGTTCTGGTCCTCCATCAACAAACATATACATCCTGGCCACACCATCTAGCGAACACTTCTACTTCCAGCCAATTGAATACACATTTTCTTAATAGAGTAACTTACCTCTTAAACAATTCTACCATCTGTAACACTCTATCCTCTCAAGAGTCAACAAATAATCCCAACACATTCCATTCTGAACCTAGCCCTACATCCACCATCAGGAAATACCTTCTCAGCCAACTACACTTAACTCAATCTTCCACCAAAGTATATTAAACTTTCAGCAGACACCTTAGCTTATCCAATCTACATCCTAATAAACCAGAAAGCTACAGCCCTAAAATTTGGGAAAAATCTTATATCCTCCCCTGTATAAGCTGGCTTTTCTAAAGATATCATCTATTTTACGCCAACAGTCATTCTGTCCCTCCATCCAAAGACTGAGAAAATGTGTCTAATCTCAGCTACTTAAATTTGTTACCACAAACAACTTACTCAGCCCCACAAAACATGTTTTTCCAACACATAACAGCTCTACTTAGATCAGTGACAGGAATTCATGGAACTAAGTAACAGCACTTTTCCTTGATTTGTTAAAAACTTTCAGTACCATGTCTCACCAAAAACTATTCCACAAATTCTCCTCCTTAGGACTTCAACACTTATCTCTCACCAGGTTTACCAGCTATCGCAGCAACAGACTTCAAATGTAAAATAAGAAACATCTCTCCATTTCTCTCAGTGTACATAGGGTCCCTCAAAGATGTATCCTTGGTCCCTTGCTATTAATTTTGTTCATAAATGATCTACATGTTACAAGTAAACAAGATACCGTTATTCAGCATGCAGATGATGTCACATTTATTGGCACTGCCAAAAACCTACCACTTTAAACTCAAACATAGGAATCCTTCAACTCCACTGAAACGTGGTTTGGTAACTCTGAATATTACACTCTAGGAAGATAAAATTGATTCTGTTCACCTAAGAAATACTAAAGCTGTCTTCACCATTACTTCTAATCAAACCAAAACTGAATCTGTAACTCATATCAAGCTCCTAGGTGTCATCATAGATGTTGTCACACAATTTAACCACCACATAAACCAAACTATCAGCAAAATACATGTAAATCTTGGCACCCTATATAGTTAAACCTTACCTGACTGACCAGGTTGGGCAAACCATTGTCTCTACTCTACTGTTACCCACCCTCCTATATGTTGCTTCTATATTTGTTAGCCTGCAAGCTACCCCAATAACCATGCAAGAAAAATGCTACAACAAAATAGCTGAATTTACAGCTGTCTTAAAGATCCCATCACTGCATGGTACTAAAACAAATAAATTGGTTAGAAGTTCCTCAATATCTAGTAGTCGCACAACTAAAAGTTGTTCAGAGTCTAATCTTCCAGTCTGGAAAAAAAAAAACAAGCACATATTATTCAGCCTTACTCCCCAACTAGGACTCTTCGCTCTTTTGGCAAACTGAGTCAAGAGTAACACCTGGCATTAGAGTTTTATAATGCTTATTATACAAAAAAATACACAGAATTAATATGTTAGGATTATCCCTGGTGTCTAGTGGTGGCTAATATCTTCTACAAAGCTGTGCATATGTTGAGGGTGCAGGGGCTGAATCCTTTTAATTGCCTTTATGGCATGATATAAAGCATACCACTGGTGTCTAGGATTCCCCACCATGCCTTGTCTTTTGTGCTGCAAGGTATTGTTCTTTCTTCTTTTCAAGTGCCTTTAAGACACGATATAAACAAAGGGCTTTCCCTTGTCTATTGTGTTTTCCTTTATGTCTTTAGTGCTGAAAAGCATTATGTTCTCTTTTAAGTACCTTTAAGCCATCACATAAACAAAAAAAATGACCCCGATATCAAAGGCCCCCCAGCCCCAATATCACAGGATTTGCTTTTTAGTTTAAGGGACTATGGAGGTGTGACAGCCCCCCCCACCACAAAGACTCCCCCCACCTAAAATCCCTCACACCCTCACATATTCTCTTTCCATCCCGTAATTAACTTCCCTACTGTGACCACCTAGATAAACACACACACACACCTGAGCCCACTCATCCCTCTGCATACACTCACACTTGCAATCGCACACACAAACACACACACACACAGCTCCCACCACTACCTGTTCGTTAAACTCTCCAGCACTTCCCTCTAACAGCTGAACCCAAGCTTTTGGTCATGACTGGCTGAGGCAACTTACATAGTCAAGTGATTTTCTAAATTGCTTGGCTGCAAAAATGCCCACCACAGGCATAACCTGTGGAGGGCACATGACTAATTAGCATTCATGTACAGCACTCTAGTAGGGCTATATGTCAAGCAGAAATAGTTGCTGCAAGACGAACACCAAGCTTACACCTAATGGTAACCGTTCTGAACTGGTCTAAAAGTATGCAAGAAATGATGAGCTTTCCATCTACTACAATGACCAAATTTGGCATTAATCATTGTACTGCAAATTCCAAGCTAAGGGAAAATTCAATATCTAACCGTTCAAAGCTTCTTGTTACTCTAAAAGTACTGTCATGGTATGTTGAAGATTTGGGGTCTTAAGTCCCAAAGAAGAGGTAATGGTTTATTTTCACACTTCCATAATTTACTACAATAAGTGAGATGTTATCTGTTTAGAGACAGTGCAGAATGAAGTACAGCTGTCCTTTCATAGCTAGCCCCTAAGTAAAATGTCGGTAACATTAATACAGGAGAAATTGTGCCTACATTCTTCAGTTCATTGCAATCAGCAATGCAAATGCATAACTACATCTATTTGTGTGTATGTGTGTGTGCACATTATATGTGTGTGTGTGTGTGTGTGTGTGTGTGTGTGTGTATATATATATATATATATATATATATATATATATATATATATATATATATATATATATATATATTTGTTGACTGGGAAAGTTCGACTAGGACAGAGCCTATTTCAGCAGAGGCCTGGGAGAAATGCTCCAGACACACATTTTCTAATTAAACTCTGAATGCATGCCTTTGTGGCTAGAGTGTCAAACTTAAGAATGTAAAGAGCTTCTTTATGAAGTAACTTGTTTTTCATACAAAAATCCAAGGGAACCTTATCAATTCTTTCTAAAACTGTGCCCTGCAAACCTATTGCGGAACTTTGATGTTCATTCTGAAAATGCACTGCTACTGAATGAACATCAAAGCTCTTTACATTCTTAAGTTTGACACTCTAAGCCCCAAAGGCATGAATTCAGAGTTTAACTGGAACATTTTGCTCTGAAATGTTACTCTGTTGCTTTAAAGGGTCTTAATATGCTTTAATTGTTGTATTAATTGTTTTATTGATTAATGAATTACAATATATATACATGGGAGATTCTTCATGTTTTTATCTTCCGTGAAGGCTTGTAAGGAGTAATAAAAGAATTTTGGTGGTCAATGGTTTGTGGTTTTTCACTTTCTCATTTGTTTTTTTATTTTATTGTGGTATTTTTGGTACATGTCTTTGGAATGTGGGAGAAAACTGGAGTATCCAGAGGAAACCCAAGGGAATACACACTCCATACGGAAGGCATCCCAGTGGAGAATCGAACCGAATTGTTGTGAAGCGACAGAGTTAACTGTTGCACCACTGCTCTGCCCGTAGTTATAGACACACACAAATATATATATATATATATATATATATATATATATATAATATAAATATATATCTATATATATATAAAATATAAATATATATTATATTATATATATATATATATATATATATATATATATAAATAAATATACACACACACACACACACACACACACACACACACACATACATATGCATTAAAGACAAATGTATATCCTCACAGATTTAAGGTGGAGGACTAATTAGATAACAGATGAGTTATACTGCATGGAGTCATGATGCACAGAGAGTTAACATAATGCAGTCCATAATTATACAGGTTATACACTGATATTATGTATACTTTATGTATGTATGCTTATGTACATATATAAACATGTAACAAGGGCAGCATATGTACTATAAAGTGCTGTACAACAGCCACGTTTGTAGCACTTTGAGGTTCCGAAGGTTTATAAACAAATGCAGAGAAGCACATTTGCTTATACCTCTAAGCAAAAGACACCTGCTCAAAATTAACCTCTATACTCTATACATTAATGGAGTGTTAATACAGGCTCTAGCTAGGAAACAAAACCATTGCTATTTTTCTGTTAACCCCCTCGCCATTACAGGACATGCAGTATTTCAGATTCCCCATACCATCTGCACATTAAGCAGAACAAAGGCGCAGCATTCTTGCTGTGTCAACACTCTTGTCCATCCCCCAAGTGTAGTAATTGCATATTTCCATTCTCCAGACAGCAGCGGTCAGGTAGACCACTGCTACTCTGAGTACAAGGAGGAATTTGCAAAGTGTTTGTTCAGCTTTTCTGTCACACGCTTCTTGTTCCTCAAGGAGACCTAAGCTTTTCTACTGCATTACTGCTACATTCCCCTCCTGCTGTAAGGAGGTGGGACTACCAAACACTGTCCCCTTATGGCCCTCCTTCCAGGAACTTAAGCTAGGCAGAACACAAGTTATACTCTGAGCCTTCTGTATTACTATGCATTAGTGTTGCAAACTCTGCAAAACCTTAAGTGCAGATCAATGAAATCTGACCTACAAACTTGGACTATACAATATCTCTTCTAATTACAAGCTATTATCATTTCATGTTTCATGAAATACTGACATTTATGTGATAGCTATGGTGAGCATGTTTTAAACAAAAACTTCCAAAAGTAAACATGTAATATATTACAGGGTACTGTGCTTGTTAAGACCTGCAATGATGGGTAGGAAAATGTTGAAAGGCAAGCCAACAATTCATATTCTATGGACTAGCTGCTCACAGAAATCTTGTGATTCCTTTTTGTCTCAGACTATATGATGAAAACAGCAGCAAGTTACTAATTTTGTGGCTGCAACACCAGAAAGCCTATGGCAGCTATAACAGCACAGGACAATGTAATGTATGTCTGTCTCATGCTACACAGGCACAAGGACAAATGGATGGGGGTCTTATCTTCTGCACTGCTTATTGTATGATAACTCAAAAGTACCATACTGGACACTGCAGAAAGTAAAACAGATACTCAAAAGAAGTTGTAGGGAATATACAGTAACAAATAACTTTAATAACTTCTTCTTCTTTCGGCTTTTTCCCGGTTAGGGGTTGCCACAGTGGATCACCTGTCCACTCATGACTGGCAGTGGAGTTTTCCAATGTTGAGTTGCCAGCCCGACGCCCAACCTTCCAAAGAAGGCATACACACATGCATGCACTCATGCCTAGGGCCAATTTAGAGTATCCAATCCACCTACAGCATGTCTTTGGGATGTGGGAGGAAACCGGAGCACCCGGAGGAAACCCATGCTACCACAGGGAGGACATCCAGACTCTGCACAGAAGACACCGCAGCCGAGGATCGAACTGGATAACCACTTGCTGTGAGGCGGCAACGCTAACCGCTGCAACACCGTGGCCACCCTAAATAACTTTAATAACTACTAAAGGAAAACAAACTATTTGTTAATAAAGTTTGGTATACTATGAGAAATATTCATTTGTTGGGATTAATAAGAAAAATGGGCTTTCACTGTACACACACACACACACACACACACACAGACACCAATTTAGGGGCTGTCAGACAAGGAATATTCTATAACAGAATTCTGGGCAGTCTAATGTTTCAGTAAAAAAGTAAATGGTACCATTTGTTCAGCAAGTAAAAAAAACATATTATCAAGATGCATTTATAAATCCCTAAACAGTTACAACTTTATAAATACATTTCTTAGCTGTAAAATTTGCATTGTGATGGTAACTCTTACAAACATTAGCCAAAGCAGGCATATAAGAAATAATGGGACGATGGCACTGATATTTCAAATCCAGTGTGTTTTCTTTGTAAATGGATTCATCCAGAATGTACATCTCTCACACACACACACACACACACACACACACACACACACACACACACACACACACACACACACACACACACACACACAAAACATACAATTCTAAAAATGATGTGATTACACTGCCTCCCATTTGTTGCGATGTTGCTATGTAGTGCATGTAATGCCACAGTTACGTTCCTTATCCAGGAAAAAGGCAACAAAGTTTTAAGTACCTTTCAGCACTCCTAAGCTCTAGTGGTACTCCACACCATAAACAGTACCTACCGTAGGACAGACGTTAGAAGCAAAAACAGCTTTAAAAACTGTAAAACATTTCTGATTCGCACACTTCATATTTAAGTGTGTGGCAAGCAGAAGCATAGTAAAACTTTTAAAGCTGTCCCAGATACACTTCACTTTTGGCTGCTGCCTGTGAAGCAGTGCCAGGTGTGTTGTAGAACACTTTGCACTCTTACTGTACCCCCCCCCGACTCTGTCTGTATTGTAATACATTGGAGCAACTAAAGAGTGACTTACTATAAAGACATATTTAGCAACTCAAAGTGGGTTAAAGGTTTCCAGCTATGAAAGACTTAAATCACCTATTCTTTTTTTTATTTTCTTTTTTTTCCATAACTGGTATACATGGAGAAGGAAAAGCTCCATGCACTACAAAAATTATAACTGGATTCCTCCAATCATAACAGAGTCACTATGTGCTGCTGAAATGGATATAGTCACCTCTTGAGCTTTACTTTTCATTAGCTAGCAAGACAAATTTCTTGACATCAGTAGTTTCTGGAATATATAATACCTTAGTTATGAGACAGACCTGATCATAATCCCATAGCCGGCCTTAGGCATAGGCCAACTAGGTGGCCGCCTAGGGCGCCGGTCTAGCAGGGGCACTTTTCTAGTATTTATTTGATGTAGTTAGACCAGGATGGGGGCACCAGGTAGTGTGGTGGGAGGCGCCGTGGAGCTCTTTTGCCTAGGGCACCAGTTGACCTAAGGCCGCTGCTATAATCCTCTATAATATGTGCGTGTGTGTGCGTTGTGTGTGTATATGCATGCATGTGCACTTGCATCTGTGCATTTTTATTATTTTTCTATCTGCTGGTTCTTCTGCTTCTCTTTACTTCTGGCTTCAGTTACTTACCTTTGGACTTGATCTGATTTTTTATCCTGGCATGTAGAGGAGACTAAGGCATTCCAGCACAGCATCATCCTTGTTGCCATAGGGAATATTTGTATATGATTGATATATGTCTTGCACCCACACCCTACAGTGATCTACAATATGCTGGGGCATAACCCTGTCAGTTTTATCACAGATGGACACTCCTGGTCTCACCACCAAGGGCTATCAATCTGTGAAAAAAAAATGCCTTTTTGTCACTGAATAAATGATCTAGAAAAATGCCCTTGACAAATCTTCAGTTACATGACTCAGTAATCAGGCCCGGGTTATCTAGATCACAAGTAGGGTGTCATCTCTGCAGTCAGAACTGGCTCCACTGCGTAATGTGCAAAGTGCAGTTACACAAAAATGTGTCCTCAATAATAGGTCTTTGAGATGGGAGGAAGTAAAAGTAGCACAGACTCAGTCAGAACAACATGGAACCAAAGACAGAAGGTGTAATTTTAATGTGGCAGAGATGATAGGAACCCACTGGCAGTCTTCCAAAGAAGTCACTCAGATTGATATCTTCTACAGAATCACCAGCCGAAAAAGTCACCAATTGAAATGTCAAGACGCACTCGATCGAGTCCCAAAATACAGAGACTGAATGGCTGAAAAATGGACTTACATATACAAAGTCCAATATGCCATTTCTCAGAATATTCCCTTTTATGCAAGGTATGGCAATCTTGGAGTGGGTATATATACAAGTTCAGGTGTGTGAGGGTGCAGGGGACTGCCACCCAAAGAAGTTTTAAGGAGAAGAGTAATTTTCGGTATTTGCTTTTCTCCTGTCTTTTCAGTCTGTTTTTTATGGCTAATTTCTAATTCTAATTGGAGTTGAAAATACTACCCGCGATGAAGTGGCAGCATTAAAAATGTTCAAATCTTTACATATACGAGCTATCAAACCTGACAAGCGTGGCGGTTTAGCTTTGTTTGATTCTACGGATTATATTGTTAGAGTGCAGACATTATTGGTTAGTGTTGCTTATAGTAAAGCCTCAATTAATGAAGTTAATGTTGCATATAAACAAATTAATGGTTACATCAATGACTTATTCATAGAAGCCAGAATTCATATTAACCAGTATAACTTTATGAATATGGCATGGCCAAAAATTCCTGTTTTATTTGCAATACCCAAAATTCATAGAGATTTGGCCAATCCGCCCTTTAGAATGTTGATTGATGGTCGGGGGTCTATTACATATCCATGTGCCATAGTGGTGGATAGTATTCTGAAAAAGTATTTAGTAACTGAAACCCAAGTCTGTAAAGACTCTTGGACGTTTTTACACAAGATGAATGAGTTGGTTTTTGATGCACATAACAATTTTCTGACTATAGACGTCAAAGATCTTTACACGTCAATTCCACATTTAGAAGGCATGGAATGGGCCAGTTTATTTCTTCATAGTAAAAGGGCTTCTAGCCAAGAAATATATCTGGTTGAAGTATTGTTAGACATTATTCTTACCAATAATTATTTTTCATTCCAAAATGACCTTTATTTGCAAAAACAGGGTGTAAAGCTATGGGCTCACCCTGCGGAGCAAGTTTCGCCAATACTGTTATGGCATATTGGGAGAAAAATTATGTCTTTAACAATGATAACCATATGTTCAATATTATGTATTACACACGTTTCCTTGATGATATTTTTATTCTATTTAGAGGTAATTCAGATTCAGCAAACAAACTTCTTGAGTACTTTAATAGTACATCTAGTTTCCTTAAATTTACATACAACTTTCAGGAGACTAGTATTAAATACCTTGATGTTCGTTTAGTTAAAGACGAGGTGAACAATAGGTATGCCTCAAAGATTTACAGAAAGGACACGTATTGTAATGCATTTTTGCATTTTTCTAGCTCCCGCCCCTTACCACAAAAGTGATCTATTATTAAAGGCCAAATTATCAGAGCCGCTAGGATGGTGCCCTGTGACTCTGACTTTTTTGATGAATGTAATTTATTGGGAAGGATGTTTCAACAAAGAGGGTACCCATGGTCCCTAATGGAAACAGTAACCAATGAAGTTTATATGAAAAGGGCTAGTGGGTATATTAAACCGATTTTAGGGGGAAATGAGTGTTTAGACACACATGAAATGGGACCTATGGCCTTTGGAGATAATATTGGCGATCAGGTTAAAAAATTGACAGTTAATGTAAAAACTGGTAATGGTTTTGAACACAGTTTTATCACTACATTTAGTATGGATAGTGTCTTAATTAAATCTATTTTATATAAGAACTGGGAACTTATAAAACAGGATAAGATATTACTAGAGAAACTGAACGAGAGTCCTAGAATTATTTTTAGGAAAGGTACAAGTTTGAAAAATATTTTGGAATCTTCAAACCACAGGAGTATGCATAGGCTTATAGGCATGACCACCTGTGGATATTGTAGTATGTGTAAATTCATCACTACGGGTAGTACATTTACTATTAATGAAAGGAAATTTCAAATGAAACATAATTTGAACTGCAATTCAAAAATGGTTGTTTACGTCGCTTCATGTTCTAAAGCATTTTACATTGGGAAAACGGAGCGTAGATTTAGAGACAGAATATATGAACATACTTATGCAATAAGTTCAAAGAAAGGCGACAACGCACTAGCTAGACACAACATAGCATTCCCAGGTCATAAATTCACTTCCAAAGCAATTGACCAAATTCAACATAACATTCGTGGTGGCCCTTTAAATCTGCTACCTGCAGAAAGTGAACTGTCATGGCAAATTAGGCTGAACGCCTTTATTGAACCTGGGTTAAATGACCATTGTAATATAACATGCCTTTTAAAACTTAAAAGTTTAGAAAGAAAGTGAAAGATTGGGCATGTTTGTTGCATCCATTTTAATAGCATGTCGAAATTTATTATGTGCTTCTCACTTCTAGACCAGAGACAGAGTGAAATATCAACACCGTTTTATTTTATGACGGGTTAGAGATGTTGTATGTTGTTACAGGTTACAATTGGTGTTTCAACACTTTATAACAGTATGCATATTGTATTTTTTATCTCATACATTTTTACTCTATATTTGTTTGGGTGGAAATTATAAGTGATTTACTTATTATGTGGTTCAGTAGTTTGAATATAAGGCAGTAATGTTTATATATAGAATTTATACATAGAATTCAGAAAGTTTTAGCAAAAGCACTATTTTATGTAGATCAATACATTTGTTTTGGTTACTATCATGTGACATGTTACTACATTATTTAAATGGTCTCGTAGTTTTAAGATGTAATCTGAGGAAGTTGTCAATGAAGGTGACGAAAAGCGCTTAATTAAACCAGTTTTACACTTGCGTTTTGGACTGTTTCTTCGAAGTTTCCTTTTATAAAAACTCTAATATGGAAGGAACAGGAGCAGAAAAGGGGTCTAAATCCTTTGAAATAGTCCAAATGGAAAACCTCTTCCATTTGCTATGGTAGATTTAGTGGATTGTTTTAGAGAAGCTGGTATGATCTGAACCCCCGAAGATAGGAGCCTGGCATCTCTGGCAAAGGTTAGAACTGGAGAAACCAAGCGGTTAATTTCATGGATCTCTGGTCTGGACTGATCTAACATCTATGGTGGATGTATAAGTAGATGCCACAGGAAAGGAAACCACACCTGTCGGGCCACAAAGGAACAATGAGGATCACTATGGCCCTGCACATTCTTGCTTTTGGCATGCATTTGTTCATTAATGGCAATGGGGGAGGGGCATAGTGGAGATCTGGGGGCCAACTGTGGAGTACAGCATCCCTTGGTGGCTGTCAATGCAGAGGGACCAGGGCAAAGTATCTGCTGCACTTGTTGTTTAGGTAGGACGCAAAGAGGTTGCAGCAAGGTTGGCCCCAGTGAAAAAATCCCTTGGCCCCAGTGAAAAAATCCCCAGGAGGAAGTCACCCATGGTTACTATAGCCACAGGTGGATTCATTTGGAATGGATGTCCTTCTGTCATGGAAGGAGATTTTATCCATCAGGAGATGAGCTGTCTGCAGATTCAATTGGTGCACATTTTCATACATAGGGGATGAGCGTTTTGAGACCACTGCACAGCTAGGGTTCACTGAAGTTTTATCATGTAAAACCTGGCTAGTGGCACCATTAAGACTGTAGAAGCCATTAGACCTAAAAGACGAACAATCAACCTTGCTGGAGGGAAAGGGTGATGGAGTACTTGCGTAGCTATGAGGTGCAGGGAAAGCACTCTGGAGTGGGGAAATCTGACGATCTGCAGCAATGAATCTAGGTAACATCTGATAAATTCTGTTACATTAGGGTAAGATGACTTTTGGGTAGATTGATTGTGATCCCTAGATCTTGCATTAGACGGAGCAGAAGGTTCATAGGATTCACTAGTAAATCCCTGGAAGAAGCAGTTAGGAGTCAATCATCAAGATATGGGAAATACTGGAGCCTTCCCAGGCAAAGATGCACTGCCAACACTGCCATTATCTTGGTAAACACCCTGGCGGATGTAGTGAGACTGAAAGGCAGGGCTCTGAATTGACAGTGACTGGCCCCCAGCCAGAAAAGGAGGAATCTCCATGAATGCTTCACTATTCATCACATGATAGTATGCATCCTAGAGACTTACAGAATACGTGCAATTTTCCTTCCTCAGTAGAGGCAAAATGGACTGAATTGTGACTGACTGGAATTTTGTCTGTTTCACAAGTTGGTTTAAATGACTCAGATCCAGAATGGTTCTAAAGTCCCCTGTTTTCTTGGGTACTAAAAAGAACCTAGAGTAGACTCTGGACTCTAAATGGTCTTTTGGGATCAGTTGGAAGATTCTTTTTCTTAGTAACTTGGAAACTACAGCTGTGAGATCCCAGTGAGCTGGGTAGAAAAGTGGGAACTTTCTTCTTTTTGATTGGAGGAGGGGAAAAGGGAATTGAATAGCCTCTGGAAATGATGGCTAGTGCACAAGAATCTACTGTTATCTTTTGCTAGGTTTGTGGGTGAATAGAGAAGTGTCCTCCAACTGTCTCCAGAATGCAGCAGTTGTGCAGCCCTTCGGTGGAGTTGATAGGGCTTCTCAGTGAAGGGACTGCAAAAGCCCTGATTGTGTGGTCCACCCGTGCTTCTAAGGTGATGTCCACTGTAATTATTTCATCCTCTGCCACAAGAAGGTCCATCATAGGGCTATCATAATAAGAACTGTGTGACTTACAGAACCACATTTTCTTTCCAGCACTTTGGTTTTCACAAAAGGTTCTCTGAGGGGTCGAGAAAAAGATTCCCACTGCAGACAGAGTCTTACCATCTTGTTGACTCCTGGTTAATGTGTCTTTTACCTTTAGCCCAATTAGAGTGGTCATGACAAAACAATGTCTCCACCATGTATAAAACAGGAATTCACCCACACCCATTTGGTATAATTCTGCACTAGTATTCTGCATTACATCTACTGACACACATACACTATATACAGACTTAACATTTTGCTAACCCCCCCCCCCCCCACCCCGAGCTGTATGGATAAAAAAAAAAAACAAGTATACAGTTTTTCTCAGCTACTCCCTTGCCATTAACCAAAGGCTTACAGGAGCATAGACTCGTCTGGTGAAGGATTATCAGTGGACCATCCCCCTTTCTGATTTATGAATTAAAGAATCTCACTGAAGGTGACATCTTCAGAAGGACATCATGGGGAGCCTTTGCCTTCATCCAAGTCTGTGTCTTCAGTGACAGACTCTAGGGATGAGTCTATGTGCTACTGCTTGCATGTCTGTTTCTCATGAACTGGTTTAGGTGGGACAGTCAAAAGTTCTGAATCAGACAGGGTGCTAACATAGCATGCAGCCTGAGAAGTGGGCGGTACCAAATGCCCCTGTCTGATGTGGTGATGGAAAATAGAAGCAGAGCTCTGTTAGGCTTCGGATGGAACAGCGATGGATGAAAGAACCTTTTCCCTAGGCATTAATAAGACCCTTTCAGAAACCTTGATGGCCAAAACACCACTGGATATATAGGCTTCTTCCTATCCTCAGAAAGACCAAATAACTTAGAACAAATGGGTTTAAACACTGAAGCTTGGAGCTGAGCATCGAGTGTCGAGGCCCCAAGGGGAAGGAACAGCTCAGATAATTTTGATGTCAATCCATCCCTTCAAACTCCGCAACAGAAGCTTCAGCTCAGAGGCTCTTCCAGATCAGAACATGTCAGAGTTGAAAGAGAAGGGGATGCTGTCAAAGTCAAAATAACTTGGACCGTCAGCTCCAACAAAGACACCCTAGGACAGACTGGTTCCAAGACAACTAGGTACACAGGATGGACTAGGACTGAAGAACTTAGAGGTGGGGTAGCTTGAGCAAAGCTCAATACATTCCCAGGGGATCACACTGAGAAAACCTCAAGCTGGATTTGCATTCTAAGAAACTTCTTCATTATCCTTTTGACATCCTGTTTGGTTAGGCTTCTGAAAAAAAACGGGTAGAAGAAGTCACTGAAGATGGTTGTGAATACCTCCACTACCGGAATACAGAAAAGTGTAACTTCAGACTGATTGGTTTTGGAGAGCAACAGGGCTGAGAAAGCAAGGGATGGACCCAAGTCATCTCTGACCAATGAAGATATTTTGGATTTAGCCTGGACACTAACAACAGATCCTGGGAATGTTTTCTCGACTTTTCAGGATCTGATTTATCATTTTCCGTTTCTTTTCACTTCCCCTTCTCTTCTTCCTTTTCTCTCTCTTTCTGCTTGTCTTTGGATCTCTTATCCAGTGTGTTGGCTGGAGAAGAGGCAGTGAACAAAGTAGAAGCTGCAGTAATTACAGACCCTGTCTGTGGAGAGAAAAGGCCCTTGACAATGAGGTTTCCCTCTGAGTTTGGAGTGCCTGGGCACTGAAGGAGGCACAACCCTGACACTGTGTGTTGAGATGAGCAATGCCCAAACAATACACACACAATGTATGCGGATCTTGTGGGGGAAGTTTGTGCCCACAATTGAAACACTTTTTAAACCCCTGGCTGGTTGGCATATTTTCCCTCAGAGACTATCCAAAAATTTTTGCTAACAACAAATACACTCTACAAAGAGTCAGTAACATATGAACTAGTAAACATGCATGCCATTCTAAAATCTATACCAACATCAATTGTACACAATACAAATAAATATAAATATATGATGGAAAAAACACACACTAATGTGACAATTTTTTAAATCACTATAACTTAGCAATCCAAACTGCCTATCCTATCAAAAAGTCTAAACTATCAGTAACCATTAGCTAAAAAACAGCCTAATTCTAGGTAACTAGTGAGAAAAATCTCTCAGTAGTGTGAGGAGTAAAGAAACAAATGAAATATCGCACAAAGGAAACTACTTGCTAACACCCTCATAAGACACGACCAAAGTCTTCAAGCAGCAAATAAGATCTAAGATACTAACATGGAGCGGAGATAATTATGGGTAAGGGAGGAGTCAGAGCCCTGAAACAGAGAAGCTTCAGATTCGGTGCTGAGATCGGATCTGATTGGCTCCAACAACCATAGTTGAACTGGATGAAAATAGACAATGGATCTTCAGCATTGTATCACCCAGCATCCAACACAGAACGCACGGACTGTCTTATACACAGTGCTGCTAGGACAGGCACCTCTAGCCACTCTGTATGGGAAACTCAACATCATTCAGCTATATAATGTTTTATATGCAGATGCCATTCACAGATGAACAAGATCAGAGGAGATCTGACGATATAATCTGCTTGCTAATTGATGTCTGGATAAAGAGTTCCAGATTAGAAACCAAGTAGCACTCACGAGTGAATCCAGACAATTCTTGTATCATTACTTTTTACACGCCATGCTGAACCTTAATTGATGCATTAATGACTTTTTTTTTTTTTTTAGCAAACATGACATTTTCAAGAAACCCCAAAATACTTTTAGATACAATATCAGTGATCTGATGTACAAAGCAGAATGCTGCCCTACATACTATACAGACAACGAGAGACATGCTCAGCTCCAGGCTAAACTCCCACTTGTTGTCAGATCCTACATCTTGAGCTTAGTCTGTTCTTTATCTGATTTTCACACCCACAATTTCTGCATAACATATATTTCTCCACTTACATCTGTTTACACACCTCTCCTACCATGGTAACACTCCCTTATCTTAATGTCTCCCTTTCTACTACATTATAATTTTATTGATTTGTTTCACATTTTACTGGGAGTGTCCGACTGAGCCAAAAAAGGCCCGTTTTCAGAAGGGGCCTGGGGAGAAAAGCCCCAACTTACACAGTAAACAGTGTTACCGGAGAACATAAAAAAATAATAGGTTACATAGTATACAGTGATACAATTGCGTTGAGACAAACAAAAAACAAATTATGAAATAAAGGTAATTAGTAACACACATCAAACATTATAAATTGTTGTTATTTGAAAGCCACACATAAGTTACTAAACATTATGTAACTTGTATTTAGGAGTGGGGTGGGAGCCTCACCAAATTAAACAACTGAATTAAACAAAATACAGTAATACGCTGGAGATATTTTACAAAGGAGTCATGGAATATAAGCATTAGAGAATAATAATATAGGATGAACAGTGGTAAAAAGTTACTGGTGGCCAGCCTGGTGTTGAGCAGAAGCATATCCAGTTTTTAATTAAATAGGCCTTGAGAAGACTTTTGAATTTGGAGGGGCTACCTGTGCAAAGAATGGGCTGAGGAATTGTGTTCCAAATTTTGGAGATGTAGAAAACTTTTAAATTTGGAGGGGTTACCTGCGCAAAGAATGGGCTGCGGAATTGTGTTCCAAATTTTGGAGATGTGCTTTGAGAGCAAGGCATTACTGTAGTTATTATTGGCTTTAGACTCTTCTAGAAGTTTGTAGAATGAGCAGAGTGATCTATAGCTAGTGTACGGTTTTACTAGGTTTTTAAGGGCTGGACATTTATCTAATAGGTAGATGATGGAATGGCAAATTGTTGGTTGTTTGAGGTGTAGTAGGTTTGGGAGTTCCAACCAGTCTAGCTTGTGAAGAGCTGGACAGTGGTGTGTTCTGTATAGGAGGTTGTTGGCAAACCTGGCTATCTTGTTGTAGCAGGATTCCAGTTTATTTAGATTTGCTTTCTTGAAAATTGGAGAGGCATATAGTAGTGTGGAGACTAGGTGGCTTTGGGCAATGGCTATTCTGGAGGTTTGGTTCTATAGGGTGCCAGACACTAGAGACTGCAATACTATGACTCCTCTTTCTACATACTACTATTCTCACTAAGATGATTTTTTTACTGCTTGTCTGCCTGGTGACTTTTTTACTGCTTGTCTGCCTGGTGACTCAGATTTTATCAGTGTAACACTGTTGTTATTTGAAACCTTGACAGACAATGTTTACTTGTTGAAGCTCATCTTATCACTAGAACACTCGCTCTTCTCATCCTCACTGAGTAATGTTCGACTGCACAGTGTTTTACTGGGTTATAACTGCTATTTTCGTATAATCTGTATTTAATCTCTGACTTGGTATTAGCTGATATTTGGAAAATTGTGATCTTACTGGAGAAACTTGGCGTTGTTATCATTATATTACGTTGTAAATTAAATTTAATTTACAGCTTTTCTCTGAGGGCTTCTGTGAAAAGGGACACTCCCCAGTCAGACTATCCCTTTAAATGCAAAATAGAATAAAATAAGTAAATGATTGCTTACAGCAGCCATTGCATGATGCATGCATGTATTGGGAAAAGGACTTGTGCCTCATATTATATGTATCTTTTAGTATATGATATTTCTGATGCGTGCTGTAAAAGGTAGAAACCTTGTGCTCTTCCCAAAATGGTCATAGTGTGTGTGAAACAGCTCAATGCTGTTTGCTTGGAGGAAACATACCACATGGACTGTGTCCCAAAACGGTCAAAGCTGGTTCTATTTCCTGATTTTAGAGAACAGTATCAACCTTGCTCTTCTCAAATGTCTTCCCTTTCTTGCAGTCACTGTAACCTTAACCAGCTGTGAACAAGTAAACAAACAAAGCTATCCATGCAATATAAAGAAAAGATTATATGGCTCTAAGATTCTTCTCACATAGTTAATTACATTTCCTTTGTTTTACATATGTGCTAATTTCCTAAAAAAACAACACAGAGATAGCAGGTCATCAACATGGCATTTCTCAGTAACTGACAGCCACACATTTCATATCACAGTTTCAAATATGTTCATGATGTCCCTGACAAAGTGTCATCATTTTACATTGTTTTGTATATCAAAATATGTTGGCAGGCTTTCATTAGCTTTAAGTAGTTAGTCCACATGAATAAGGAGACGCTGCTTGTAACCAGTGTAAGAATAATTCAAACAGTGGCAGCAAGAGGATAAGAACTTGGGTGTTGAGTACCTTGAAATGGTTCTTTCTTTTAAAGAATAACCTTAGCTAAAGGAGGCAAAATAAATTTCAAAATATTGTACTCTAACTCCCTTTTGTCTAAATAATAACAGTTCGGAAAGGCTCCTACAAATTAGGTGGTCGCTGACCAACTGGATTGAATGTTCCTTATTTTGGCTTATGCCTTTCAGGTTTTAATTGCTTAGTGTAATGATGTCAATTAAAGCATTAGACTTGCAAGGGCATAGAACTCTATTTGGTGTGTATTACTCACTGAAGGCAGTTTAAACCAAGGTACTAAAGGCTAGGAACTGTATTCTGAAGAAAGAAAAATGAAATGAGTGCCGAAGGTTATTTTTCTTACAGTGATGTTTGCCTGAATTGGACCTTTGAAGAGCTTCTTTCTTGTTTGATGATCGCTTTTATCTTTGAGTAACTTCGCTGATAATACAAGTCCTTAGACTGACAGTGTGATTGAAGTGTTCGGCTTCCATTCCACTGTAGTGATATGTGGGATGTGTGCCTGTAATTCTGTAATGGTTTATAGTTCATTACAATACTGTTGTAAGCTTCTTGACATGGGTCTCTTCTTTTTTTCCACCCTCTTTTCTTAATATTCTGACTGCCTCTGAAGCAGTTCAGAAAGCTGGGGTGTTCTGTATATAATCTGATGAAAGTTTAAACAGCCTTCACAAATTCAAATTAAAAAATAATGAAATGCCCCTTTGTTAATCTATTTAACTTGATGTATGCCTTTCCAGTGTGATAAATTACTTTGACAATGTAATATGCATCAATCATATTAGCAGTGCTACAAATGTATTGCTAAATGCATTACCACGTTCATAAGTATGAATAAATGCAGGATGTTGGAAAGTCATTTCATCCATTTTAGATCAGTGCTGATAGAATAAGAAAGCACAGACAGCAAATTATACAACAGAATTATTTTAAGAAATTTAAGACATTTATATTTATTTATAAAATAATGGCATTATGTAACAACAATACAGCACAGCTATCATTTATACATATATCTACTATAAGGAAGTCAAGTGCGACTCTGCCTACACAGTCATGACAAAACAATGTCTCTACCATGTGTAAAATAGGAATTCACCTACACCCATTTGTTATAATTATTTATCAGTATTCTACATTACAACTTTTAACACACACACGCGCGCGCACACACACACACACACACACACACACACACACACACACACAATTTTGCCAAAAAGCTAGAATATATACAAGTATGTTTTTCTGGTCTAGACTACGACCCCCCCCCCCCCACCTGCTGCATGGATAAAGGAAAAAAAAAACAAGCACACCATCAACTTTTCTCAACTACTTTCTTGCTATTCTGCCAAAGGAAAATTCAGACAAAAGAAATTAGCCAGTGTCTGGGAGTGGGAAACCTATAAGCAGTGTACTCAAAATCTGAAAAAATACAGTTTATTTGTTAACTACGTAAACCTACTAGTTACAGGCCTGTTTTACAGGGGAAACTGGGAGTACTGTCTGGTTAAGGGACTTGCTCAGGAACACAGACCAGGGAACAGTGAGGATACAATGTGAGGGAGGGGGTGAGCACCCCCCTACATCTCATACCTATTATAAACTCTAAGCTGTCCAGCTCTCACAGAATGGCAGAAATCCCTAAATATTTCAACTGATTGAACACTAAGTCTCTACTGAAAATATGTAACCTAATCACACATCTGATAACTGACTAAAATTAATAAAAATATTTTACTGCACGACCTTTATTGTTTCTTAGTTACATAAATGCTTATAAACTTACCAAGCTCCCAGAAAAGGAACTTTCGGTGTTAGCTCAGCAAATAAAGAATTACCTGGTCTACATTAGTTTTCATAGCTATTCCTATGCACTTTTCTTCACTCTCATGTACTGTATGGCAGTCATTTACATGGACTGCCTAAAATATATGAGCAGAAACTGCAATTTTTCACAGCTAGCTAGGTAAAGTTACAGAAGAAAAACAAGGAAGAGCTTTCAGGGAAATGCTCTCTTCACCCACCATGAAAGGAGTGGCACCTCAGTTTGAGATTAAGTGACTGTTTCATGCAGCAAACATTTCACAGGGTAAAAGCAATACCAAATATGGACTACATACCGTGTCAACTCCAATAAACATGGATCTGAGCGGGGCCAATGATTTAGAAAGTACTTTATAGCCAGAATATGACAGCACCTATTCTATCATCCTGACAGCTGATCAGAAGTTCGAAGGTGAAGTGACATAACACCGTGTCTGTCTAAAATATCAAAACCCCATAAAAAAGATTTATACATTGTCGTACACCCTAAAGCCCCTATCTTCTTACTTATATGTCAGAAATATTTTTTATCAATAAACATTTAGTATTTCTTGAACTTCCTTATGCATGCTAAAGGCAAACAAACCATAGAGAAGTTAATTATATTTTAAATAAACACGTTTTTTAAAACTCAATAATATTTTTAAAATGTATTTTTGGTCAAGTCCCCTTATAACTAAATAGGAAAGATATTTAATTGCAATTCAAGATGGTAATTTTGAAGAGTAAATTCAGAAACAACTTTTGGTCTGGATATGAAAACAATGCCTACACAAATCCCCAAAAGGCTATATTTATAATACTATGGATGCATTCTCACAACGAGATTCATTCAGAAAAGACTTCTTTGCTTGCTAGTGGAACACTCAAAAGAGTGAAACCACTTTTATCTTAGCCAGGGATACATTGTTGCACTACAGGTTAGTAAAGTATGTAATGGAGGATGGTTGAGCTGTGAAAACCAGGTGAATGTCTGTGCAGAACATAAAACCAAGAATAGTTATCGCAACAGAAGTTAATGGACAGATGACATCTTTATTTCAGAAGTTTCACAGACATCATCTCCACAGCATTTTTACAAATTCAAGTCAGTCGGTATAGCACGATTTATGGTTTGTGCAGAATGATACTGGAAAATGTTACTGTTCAGAGCACTTTGGTGCTGCTAGTTTCTGTATAATGACTTCTTGCATCAATGACACTTTCAATTGACATATAAGTGACAAACCCTCTGAAAAGACTTTCACTATCAAAGAGTTGTATCAGCAAATCATGGCATAGGTCCTACACGGCAGGCTGATCAAGTGGTTTGGGCAGTCTTTCTGCAATGTTCTACATCAGCGTTTTTACACTGTTATAAATAGAAAGACTATTACAAGTAAAAGTGGTCTCCAAATCTTGGAAGGGAAAAGTAGATGTCTTAAATTTTCATTCTATGGATATAAAACCAAAGCAACCAGTCTAAAAGAATACCATCCTGGATCTCTAGAATTTCTTGGTAACAGGAACATTCTTAACTGTATTTTTTTTTTTTTTTTACTTATTTAAACATTTTTTTTTTTTTACTTATTTAAACAATTTTTTTTTTTAACTTATTTAAACATTTTTTTTTTTACTTATTTAAACATTTTTTTTTTTTTTTTTACTTATTTAAACATTTTTAAACAGGTAAGAGTACTGGTCACCAGACCATTTTCAGGCACAGCCCAGGACAGCTGGCAAAGAAAATGAAAGGATTAAAACACAATAAAATAAGAAAGAAAATACAATTTACATTGATAATAGAAAATGACACTGACATAAGGCAGACTATACATTTATTAGAGTAGCATACAAGTAAAATAGTACATCAACATGAAATGGCTCAAGGAGAGATGAAATAGGTTTAAGAGGAAGAGTATTAGCTTAGTGTTGAGAAGCAAAGTTATAAACAGTGGATTTGAAATGTATAAATGTAGGATGGAAGGAAAATTCATGGGCCAATACATGGCAGATATGCAGAGCAGCACAGAAGTAAATGTGTAAAGTCTGCTAAAATAGTAAAGAGTTAGTCGGTGGTAAATTATACATGATAGTCAAAACAATGACAGTAGAAGTAATCTAAGACATGTATCTTCAGTGCTTTTTAAAAATATTTGAGTGAAGCTGTAGCCTTGATGCTATAAATGCTTTTATGATATAGTTTTTACACCATAAGCAAGCAATTCCCTGCACTGAGAAAATATCACATGCAAACTGAGTACTGAATTCAAAATTTAAAGATGATTTTTTTTTTTTTTTGCTTCCATGGTAGACCTTGTCCAATAGCTTCTCTACCTTTACCAATTTGGTCCATTTGTTCTGTTAGAACAGCAACCAGGTATTCTAGGGCTAGGCAAAAGTCCACTCTTTCTTGCCCAGGAATTGTAATCAGCCCTCCATTTCCTGGTAAGAGTAGAATGGTAGGGAATAGGCCAACTTGCTGTTCTTTGGTGTGGCTCACCCTTTCGCTTTGGAAGCTACCCCACCCCAATGGGTCAGCTCCTCTGAGCCTACAATCACTGACCCCTGGGAAAGAGCATGCCCCCACATGTCAAGTTCGGCTCAGATAAATAGTGTAAATATGCTAATGGTGCACATGCTGAGACAGCTTGGACCACCACTTGGTGACACCCATGTGGCAAACCAAAGCCACCTCTTGCCCCATGATGGGAAGGCCAGCAGGGGCCACTCACTCCCATAATCTCTGGCTAGGCAACACTTCCAGTAATGGATCTCTGGTCTTCTGCTGAGTAGTCAGGGCTTTCTACCTCTATGCTACAGGGTTGGCTTAAAGTTTACATTTTTGAGGCTCTAAAAATATAAACTGAAAGGCTTTAAATATATAAACAGTACAAACACTGTTTTCTCAATGTTCAGAATTTGTATATTAATATTTGATGGCAAAGCCTTTATTTGAAAGGTCTTTACTTCTCACTGCCCCTCATTCTGAATACAAAAAGATCTAACTAAGCCTTAATTTCATGCACTGAACAGAAACATAATTGCAATATGTTCCCAAACAAATTTAAGGAAGCTGACCTATAGCACAACCATCAAATACAAAGTTTTGAAATGATGATCACTTTAACAAGTATATGTTTTGCAAACATAAATATGCCATCTTATAAAGACCATCATTTCTGTTGACTGAAGGCAACAAAGAACATAATTGCCTATTTTTTGAAAAACTGCCTAAATATCAAGAATAGTAAGTTTTCATGCTGTCCCTAAAATACTGCATTTCCTTCCAGATATTTATTCACTCCCTCTTGCTCAGGTTCTTTTATATCACATTCCTGTGCCAGGCTGATGTTTTCTTGGTGCTGTAGCTTTTTTGCCAATAACTTGCCATATAAATTTGATGATACTAGAAGAGAACTGAGCAAACCTGACACTAACAAGTATATCATACGAGGCACTATAGTCATTTTCAATGTAGTGATACTAACAATGGCTGAGAGTAGAGAAGTTCAATGCCAAGGCCAAGCAGAGCCTAATCTGTGGTACAGAAATGTATCTCCAAATATTTAAACCCTTGTTGGACCCAACTCAAACACCAAGATGCAGCATTAGCTTTGGTCTGGTTAGGCCGAAGAGGTAGTACTCAAGGTCTAATTTTATTTTAATGTATAGTTGGAGAAAGAGGCAATCTTATCACTGACCTGCAAAATGTACCCTAGTGAGATACAAGATGGAGAGATCAAGACTTCCACCACCATTACAGGAAACTGCAGTATCATGCCTTATGCAGTAAATTTGGGCCTTTAGGTAAGAATAAAAAGGAATGGAGAGACACTGTATCCCTGTAAAGTCCTAAAAGGGAAGAAGAATCCCTTGAAAGAATGCAATGTGGAATAAAGGCTACACAATGTTGCATTGACTGATGGTTTGTATTTATAGAAGACATATAAAGGATATGAAACCACAAACATTTAATTTCATCTAAAACTAAGATTTTGCAATAGATTTCATTCCTGTCAGTATTTCACACAAAAGAGCATTTGATGTGAATGGCAGATATGCTTTCCATCCACTGAATTTCTAACTACTGCCATTAAAACTGAAACAAAAATTGAAGTTCTTTGGAAATCATGTCAGTGCTGTGGACAATTGAAGGCAGCATTGTATACAGCGTGAACCAAAGAACAATGATTTAGAGGAAATGTTGGGAGTTTAACTTTTGAATTACATATGTACAGAACATGGATAGCACATCATCTATGAACTATTTTTCTAAACAAATGCACTTTATTTAAAAAAATGGTAAACAACCATAAAAGCAAATATGACAAAAATGCAGAGTATAGCATATACAAAGAAACAAACAAGGAAACAAAAAAAACATACCTTCTCAACTTACAAATCCATAAGATAAGTAAATAATGGAATTTACCAAGTCAATAAAAAATACCAGTTTAACAGACCCTATGAAGATCTCTAAAAGTGCATAAGAAAAACTGTGCACATATAGAAATGATTAAGTAAAAGAATTAATCACTCTACACAAAGATCACGAGTCTCAATGTAAAACTGTGCTATTAAAAATAAATCTATATTAACAACTGTTGTGATTTTCAACACTAATAGTTTCGGCATTTGATATTACCATTACGCAACATTTCAGGAAGTAACAACACAATAAGAATATATGACCAGTTTCTACTAGGCATGGAATCAAGCACAACACTCCTCTGCAGCAGTAGGAGTATTCTTGTGACACAGTAATTGAGGTTAATTGCACCTGTGTTCACTGCGGCCAGGCTACAAAGGTAGCCTATGCACTGTGGATACATTCTCAAAAAGGCATACCACTGCAGCATCTCCATAGACATGAATGTAATAAAATCAGTAACCAGTTTCTCAAAAAGTTATACAGTGTTGTAATGGAGAAATAAATACTGGGGGACCTTTTCAACATCTTTGTTGAGGTCTTCCCTTGTTTATACTGCAGTTCGGATACTGTTCTGGGACAACATATGCTCTTATTGCATCAGTTTCCTGTCATGCTCTAGAATGTTAATGACAGGTAGTGAATTTAATCAGAAGTGCACTTCTTGCCCCCTATTTAGGTAATGAACTGTGTGTTGAATTAAAGCCATGGATCTGTAGAAAAATTCAGCTAGAAGGAAAACTATTAAATGTTTTTTCTTAATACAAGAGTCCAAAAATATTAATAAAATTACATATTTTCCCTGAGAAATACAGTAAGCATTTTGTCAATGAAGTTCCATCTTTAAATACATACATACAAATATTTAAGGCCTTTATAGTTTGCAATATAATAAAGCAGTCATTTTAATTGTAAGTGCCCAATTTGGTTTTAAGAATATCTAAACTAGTGCTTGCGTTAATATAATAAGGTAGTCTATTTCATGCATCAGCTGCTCTGTCAGAGAACCAATTAGTACACCTCAAATTTCTATATGATCTCTTACACAGGTTGTCTGATGATTCTCTACTACTCTTTAATAACTCAACCATTCCCAGATGTAGATGTCTCTAAATGCTCTTTATATCTGAATAAGATCTCCTCTTAAATACTATATGTGACTGTACAAGTTCAGGTATTTTAATATTTCATAATAAGTAAAACTTTCTCATCTATGGATGCCTTTGGTATATTTCCACTGTAGTCTTTACAGTTTACTCATGCTTTTCTTACAAGGTTTAACTAATGTAACTTGCAAACAATGACTTCATCATTTCTGATTTCCTAAACATTATAAAGTTTTTTATACAGCCTATATTTTTAAAACTATTATTAACCAATTGGTTGATATAATTAGAAAAGACAAAAGTTGGATCTACCCATATACCCAGGTCCTTAAATAAATCACCAGTTTCAATCACTGGGTGCTGTATTAAATATTCATCTTTCAATTTATCTCCCAAATCTCATATGCTTCGTTTTTGATACATCTATCAGCATATTATTGTCCTTTGCCCATGGGTCAATTTAATCTAGTTCCTTTGAAGACATGCCCTAACTTGAACAGATGAAGTCGGTTTACCCATTTTCAAGTCATCTGCATACAGACTGTATAACACCTCATACGAAAACGATGGATTTGAAAGATACAATCTAAAAAATATGGGTCTAGGACAGAGCCCTTTGGGACACCCAGACTATAACCTAGAATTTAATGTTTAATTGCTGTATGATACTTGCCATGTCCTATTTGCAAGCCATGCAGCTATACAATTTATCAAGATTACATTCATATCCAACTGTTCTAATTTACTGATCAATGTTTTGTGTAAGACCCTAACAAAGGGTCAAGTTAAATCCATATAAATCATATCACAACATAATTTTCATTTATAGCTGTTACTATAGTACTACAGAATATCATGTTACTGGTGGTTATAGCTCTGTTTAAGATATGCATACTGATGTATGATTTCAAGTCCCAATCTTTAAAAATCTGACAACACTATATCCAAAATAATCTTCTCCATTACTTTTCCACAAGACGAAACTGAAGTTATGAGTCTATATGACTCTGGGTTTGTCCTAGTACCATCCCTTAAAGATGCGTTTAACAAGTGCATGTCTCCAGTCTTCATGGATCTTCCCATATTTAAATGACCTAGTGAACAGCAGATATAATGGTACTGCAGGTTCATGTTGAAGTGTTCCTGGATCATTATTACTAATTCCTTTGCCTTCCTGTGCTTTGTTTGGGTTCATTCTGCATACTTTTTCAAAATAACCTAATTTAATTTCAATATCTGAAGTCACCTGGATGTTACTAGGGCAATTTATTACCTCCTTTGTGGAGCCTAACTGTTTTGCATAAGATTTTGTAAACATATCTACAATCCACTGTGTTTAAGAATAAATGTTAGGATCTACACACAGTTTATCAGTTGGTATGTCTTTATTCCTATATCTTATGCATTTATAAAACAGTTTCATATTATACTCAATACCTTTAAATATATTTTCTTCAAATGTCCTTGATCTTGTCTCACACTATGTTTAATTTGTCCGTGCCGTCCAGATTATTTCAGTTACAGCACTGGCTCATTTCTACTTCTTAAAGTTTTTCTTATCTTAATTAAATATCTTGTTCTTATGAAATATATCCTTCTGACCTTGTATACCTAGATCTTGATATCAACTATTATTTTCTTTTTATTTTTGCATTCAAACAATTTTCCTTTCAAAACTTGTCACTTTCCTTCTGCATTTTTCCCCAGAAAACAGCATTCAAATTAGTTTTACAAAGTGGCTGTTTTGCTTACATATAGTCTGCTATTAATCTTTGGTGCACTGGTATAGATTTCAGTTTGGCAGAATTATCTAGTAACAATTTAACCTTTATAACTCCATGACCACTGCACATGAAAGGTAGAAACAGTTGGCATTAAGTAACATTTCCTTAGAAACCCAAACAATGTCCTACAAGTTCCATTTCTTTTTAATAATCTGCAGTGATTGTTGCTCCTGGGCATGCATTGCAAATATTTTCCTTACTAATGTTGTTGAATCAATATTAAAGTCTGTTTCTGGTAAATTTAAGTCCACAGCCACTATTATTTTTCCCTGATATTTCATGCAAGAAATGTATGAATTCCTCCAGGACGATAGCACTTAATTGATGGAGTGTAAAGATCACCATAACCATATGTTCCAGGGGTGCCTTTATTGTCACAATTACACAATCGACAGTGCTGGTGTTATCATCCAACATATAATAATCACAGGTTACATAACAAACTTTAATCGCTATCACAACACCTCTTCCTGATTGTTTGTTAGATTGTCTGTTATACCCTGATAGAACTGGATTCCAGTCATTGTTAGAACTGGATTCCAGTCATTGTTCTATAAAGATGTGTTACAAACAATAACATCATCAATCTTGTGGAATGTAACACATTTTCCAATAAAATACTTTTATCACTAATTTTCCTAGCACTAACAACCAGCAAAAATTCATCAAATATTGTTATCTGTGAAGTGCGAAATTTCTGACATGGTAAAAATTGCGCATTCTGTTAGACAAATATTGCAGTACATCTACTGCAAAAATTCTCTTCCCTTGTCTTGACAAGTGGAACCTATCTTGTCTAAGTACATGTGTGCTCAACATTGTAATTCTGGATGTTCCACAAATTTCCACTTTTTTTAAATGGGCCATTTTTTTCATGTAAGTATTTCCCCAAAACCTTTTAATTCACTCCGGCCTGACTTTCACATTTACATGTGACTCATGAAAAATATGTCTCCATATGTGTACAAGCTATGTTATCTAAGAGGGCTGTAACTTTCCTAACAGACAAGAGAGCCCCTGAAGATGAGATAATTTATACTAACATGAATAAAAAAGCTCTCCATATATTTCCTTACATTAAGGCATTCTAAGACGCTAGTTACTGCCTGTATTTTTGCCACTAGTATGCAGAGCAGTATTCACTGTTCAATAACCTCTCTGCCAATATAAGTATCAGTTCCTGCATTAACTGAATCTCTGATTACTAGGATATCATTTCTGACAACATCTGAAGAATCTCCCACTTCTAATTCAGTAATTCTGATCATGTAGCCCAGACCGGTATGACCCTGACCTTGACTAGCATCTTGCCCTCACCAAGAATGATGCCACAGTATAAAGACAAAATGATCAATTTTAACAATTGGCTAAAGTATTGGTGTCATTCTAAGGGGATTCAGTGTCTGTCAGCCTAGAATGACATGCTTGACAAGCCACGTTGCTTCGCTAGGGACGGCTTGCACCTGTCACCCCTGGGCTTTCGAATACTGGCTAAGGCTCTTGCCACCCCCATAGTGCCTTTTTTAGGCAAGGCTCAAAAAACAAACCCACCTCCATAGACAACACAAGAAAAAAAAAACTAAGGGTAATGCTGCTCAATGCCAGAAGTCTAAACCTTAAGATGCACGCACTCGAGGCTCTCCTCAGTATGGAGAATATCGATATCTGTGCAGTGACAGAGACCTGGTTCAAGGCCCCAGAGAGCACCCCAGCACTACCAGGTTATACCTCATACCATGCTTTTCTGCCCCAAAACTCGGACCGAACCACAAAAGGAGGGGGGAGTATCCATATTCATCAAAGATACCCATACCTCCAGGTTAGTGGCACTACACGAAGCATCGGAGACCATCCATGTACAGTTAACAGTGGGCAAAACTGCCTTTCAGTTTGTAGCCTGCTACAGACCACCCTCCCAAACTCAGGAACCCCACTTGGCCTTCCTGAGAACACTGGAGAATATGAAGGTCTCTCCAAACACAATAATATTGGGTGACTTCAACTACCCAAACATCGACTGGGAAAACTACTCAAGCCCCAATACCCTTGCCCAACGGTTCCTAGAATTTATAAACTCAAATGCTATGAAACAACTGGTCACCACTCCCACAAAAGGGGATAACATATTGGACCTGGTCATCACCAACATGGGGACTCTATGTTCCACACCAGAGGTATGTCCCTCATTGGTAAGATCAGACCATAAATTAATCTCACTGGACATCCACATCCCATCCCCATCCCCAGCCAAAGAAATCACAGTGAAAAATTTCTCAAAAGCAAATTTCACACTTCTCAAAACCGAGGTGGAATCCTTCAAAGCCACTGGGCCAGTGGAAAATACTGCCTAAACAGAAGAATCCTTTACAAATGCATTCTATGGACACCTACAGGAATGCATGGATCATGCTATCCCAAATAAATCCAAGACCCACTCCTCCAAAGGCAGGAGACCAGTCTGGTGGACCCCGGCCATAAATAAGCTATACAACAGAAGGAGGAAGCTACTACATGATAGAGCAAAATCCCAAAAGGGAAGGCATCTCTGATCAGTACTAGCAAGAAACTATGATCCCTCATAAAATTATCTAAGGCCAGCTTCGAAAGACAAATTGCACAAGACACTAAAGACAATCACAAGGCCTTCTTTAGTTATGTCAGGAATCTGGGGGGCAACTCCCAGATATGCTCTGAGTTAGTACAAAATGACAAAAAATACACTGATCCCACAGACATTGCCAACACCTGGCAGACAGGTTCAGTGCAAACTCCCCCCCCCCCTTCCCCCAAAATACCAAATGTCTATCCCAACAGAATGTAGCCTCCCTGACATCACAAATGCACAGGTGAGAGCTGCCCTCTCCAAAGCAAAAAACACAGCATCAGTGGGACCAGACAGTGTCCCAGGCTGCATCTTACACGAGCTCCAAGAAGAACTAAACCCTCACATAAAGTCACTGTTCAATCTCAGCCTTGCTACAGGATATGTACCCAAGGAATGGCGTACAACAACAGTGGTCCTGCTCCACAAAGGTGGTGCCACAATGGACCCAGGAAACTATCGCCCTATAAGCCTGACTAGTCTGGTCTGCAAAGCTATGGAGCGTATCATCATGGAACTCATAAACAAGGACATTGGTAACCTCCAGACACTGGATCCCGCCCAATTCGGATTTGTTAAGGGCAGATCTTGCCTCTTGAACCTGGTCGACTTCTTTGAAACAGTTACCAAGGCCATAGATGAAGAGAAGGTAGTCCACACGGCCTACCTGGAACTCGCAAAATCTTTTGACACAATACCCCACTCGGGCATCATAAATAAGCTCACCAGCTTAAATATCAACCCCTATGTCACAAGATGGGTTGCAAACTGGCTCAGGGATAGAACCCACATGGTCAGTATTGCAGGTGCCATGTCAGACTCCAAACCAAGTGGCATCCCACAAGGCTCAGTTCTGGGACCTCTCTTGTTCGGTATATACTTCTCTGAGGTGCAGGCTAATACGGGAGGACTATGGCTGACCAAGTTCGCAGATGACTGCAAGCTGGGCACCATAATCGACTCTCCTGCTGACACAAGCATCCTCCAAAAGGGTCTCACAGAGACGGATAACTGGTGCCAGAGCCATGGCCTTAAGCTAAATGCCAAAAAGTGCATAGTCATCCCCTTCGGGAAAAACAAAGTGCCCACAAATTACCACATAGGTGGTAATCCATTAAGTATGGAAGAAGTAATTAGGGATTTGGAGACCCAAGTAGATAGAAACCTCTCTTTTGACAATCACGTTGCCAGAGTGGTTAGAAAGACCTTCTATATAGCCCACCTTATCACGAAAGGGTTCACATCTAGAACAAGAGAGGTCATTGTGTCCCTCTACCCATCACTCATCAGGCCCATAATTGAATACAATGCCCCATTTGGGATGTACCTTACCCGCCACCTGCAGCAACTGGAGAGGCCCCAAACGTACCTCACCAAGAGGATCAAGGGACTCAAACAGATGCCCTATGCAGTTCGGTTAAAGAAACTCCAGCTCTACTCAGTTGCTTACCGCCTACTCAGGGGTGATCTATGCCTGACGTATAAAGCCATGTCCATCCCAGAATTGATGGACAAGTTCCACCTCAGGAAATCCAAAATCCCTTAGAGCTACACGCTCCAGGGACTTAAAACCTCAGCACAGAAATAAATAGGACATGGTGGAGGGACAGATTCATATCCCAGAGGCTGCCCTCACTCTGGAACAGAATCCCAGTCCATGTTAGGCAGAGCCCCTCACTGACCCTCTTCAAGAGAAATCTTGACGAGTGGATGGGAGATCGTAAGTTCACCCCTGGGATCTCTTCTGTGTCCCTGCTAGACAGGGGCACAGTAAACTAACCTTAAAAGGGCTATCTTCTATGACCTACTCTACAGAGGCACAGTAAACCGATCTAAAAGGGTGGCGAAAGCCAAACACACTCTGGCTAGGCTTGTAAATGCCCCAGGGCAGATAGCCTAGTATCAACCTATGAACCTATGAATGTCTGCTCTATAAAGTGTTACGAAGGAAAGCCCTTGGTCACCACAGTATTATGAATCTCACTGTTTTCATTGCTTATCTCAATTGCAAGCATAACATTTCATTCAACTGTCTTTGTACTTGCACAGCTTGAGCCATGTTCTTAACTTCAGTCTTTCTTCTCTTTTTTCTTACAGTAATGTTATTTAATGCTTCCGAGTTCAATTTTGATTTCTTCCTTTTCACTTCTTCCTTGGCCTCTTCTTTCTGCCTTCTCTGTTAGACAAAATGTGCCTTTTTCTGTAGACTAAGGCCCAGATTCTATAAAGCCTACAGTGTACACCATATGTATTTAATAAAACTCTTATCATATTTTTGTGCTTTCTATTCACTCAGAAAGGTTACACTAAGTTATACACATAGTCTACACATTGTGGTAACCTTTATGAATCCCTGTCAGTATTTAAAGCTGCAAGAATATCAGTAGCAAAACTAGAATTAGGAGGAAGAAGGTGTGAGTTATGTCTGTGTTGTCTGTTCACTCAGAACAGTGTACACTTAGCGTAGGCGTTACTGAATTTGGCCCTAAATGTTTTCTGATTAAATAAGGTTATCATTCCCAGTAATCTGTGTGCTACATAACAAATCAGTGTATTTTTAGTATATATTCTACTTGCATTTTGTATATCTCTATATATCTATCTATATATATATATATATATATATATATATATATATATATATATATATAAATTAATCTATTTCTTTTTCTACCTAGTTTTCTTGTGAACTTCTTCCATTCTTTCTTTTATTTTCCTCTGCATGCTTTGACTCTACAGACTGCTGAATATCTGTAACGGGGGGGGGGGGGGTGAGTGACCCTTACTGACAGAGAACACTTCCTTTCCTAAATGTGTTCTATTTGCACTTTTCTTAACATTATTCATCTCACCAATCCACTCATTACTATATGTAACAACAGTTTTGCAAGCTGTGCCAATTGCACAAGTACAATCTTCATCACTACTTCTAGATTTACTGTTAATAACAATAAGCAAATCATCCAACTTTTGACATGAGGACAACAGGTCTCCAATGTTGTCAAGACACTTGTGGTTTAGCAAATCTTCAATGACATACACATTTAAGGAATCCATTCTCAGCTACAAAAGATGAAAAAAATTTGAAAGAAAAAAAACTGAAACCAGTGACCACAGAATAAAAGGATATTAAAATGGTAATTTAAGTCAAACCATGAGGAACTCACACAAACCATAAGCAACTAAATATCAAAGTACACTGAGCTAATCTTGTACAAGGGGAAGTAATTCATAATGTCATCACTCTGCTCTATCCACTAGTTGTGCCAATTGCACCAAAATGCTATTTATACCTTATATTACCTCGCAGTCACGCTTTGTTATGACGGCAAAAAATAAAACACTGATCAAAATTAATATTCTTTTACCAAGCAGGTCTACAACAAATCACAAACCACTACTGGATAGCTTCAGATAATCTCTGAGTGTCCTGTCTACAATCTGTGTGAATTTATAGCTGACTAGGCTCCCCAGGATGGTTAGAGTTTGCCTCTCTATAGTCTATCCCTTTCTTCCAAGAAACAGTGAAAATCAGAAGTAAAAAAAAAAAAAAGTAAAATATAAAACAAAAGAAATCATCCAGTCTACAATCTATCCTGATCTTCCAACAAAGAGTGAAAATCAGAGGTAAAAAATAAAATATAAAACAAAAGAAATGTTCTCTTACTAAGCAGTTGCACAATAAATCAAACTAAAATTGGATGGTTTAACAGAGCAACATACTGTTGCTTAGCTATATAATCTCTTGTATCTACAAACACTGCCAAGGCAAGAGAGACGGCTTCATAAACAGAAATATTTAGTTTTAATGTGTAGGTCACTACTATCCTAATCCTATGGCTCCTCTGATTCAAACTTCTCCTACGGTATGTTTCTCTGGTTACGTACCATCATTTTTAACATGCATCCAGCTTTCTAGGATTAATCTGGCTCAGCTCATTTTAGCATTGTCACCTCACAGCAAGAGGTTCTCTGGTTCTATCCTCGGCTGGGGTGCCTTCTGTGCGGAGTCTGCATGTCCTCCCCGTAGTCGTGTGGGTTTCCTCTGGGTGCTCTGGTTTCCTCCCACATCCCAAAGACATGCTGTAGGTGGATAGGACACTCTAAATTGGCCTAAGGTGTGAGTGTGTATATGTATGTGCCTTCTGTGGAAGGTTGGGCGCCGGGCTGGCAACTTGACACCATAAAACTCCACTGCCAATCATGAGTGAACAGGTGATCCGCTGTGGCGACCCCTAACCGGGAAAAGCCGAAAGAAGAAGAAGAAAAAGCTAATTTACCTAAACTTAACAAACGATTAAACTTGAGCAGAGATATGTACATGATCAGGTGTGAAATATGAGTTATGGCATATGTTGTTTTGGTGACAGAAGGCACTATATGACAGAATAAGCAAGAATGAGAAAAAGTTAAAATAAAACAGATGATAATTTTATTTTTAAAGTTTAAGATGAGTTCAAATCTTTTTTCATAGCCACTTCCTGTGTTGAGCATGGAAGGTGTACTTGCCCAACCTGCCCACTTTTCAGACACACCAGGTGGGTGGTCAGAGCAGATGGGAGAATGAAAAGTTAGCATAAATGGCAACAAGTAACATAGCATACACAAACAACAGCAGTTTTCCACAGGGCAACGCAAAGATATACAATGCGGTGCACTGGTATTACACACCATTTTATTTAGGAACAGCCATGGGCAATGTTTAAATATTTCATTATACCTTTGAGATACTGAGACATGATGACTTAAACTGCGTACTATCTGCATGCACACAGTAAACATGTGTGGTTGTATTTGTAAAACGACACTAAACATATTCACACTTAATGATGTTTAGCTACAGTTATTGTACAGCGTTTTACAACACACAATACCTTATACTGTGCTCAAATGCTGCACATTACTGCAATGTCCTTAGCATTTGGGGTACTTTGTAGAGTGTGTGTGTGATATATATGCGTGCGGTAATTCTGTGATCTATACAATGGGGCTGATGCCATACTTCTGTGTCATGTGATTCAAAAGCCCACTAGCCTGTAAGTGCTGCAAAGTCTCAATACAATAAGAGCCAGAGTAAAGCAAACATTTGTATAAAAGACCAAATAGAAAAAACAAACTGAGGAATGTACTATAAACTGTTAATAAAACAACAAATAAAGAGCAAAGCTTTCAGGTTCACATAAAACCCTTCATCGGTGCGAAATACAATATTTCGCACCGATGAAGGGTTTTATGTGAACCTGAAAGCAACAGCTGCAAAGCAGTACACATTCCAGAATAAGATCGACAATCACCGCATCCTCTCCTATCTATGCACAGGCTGCAAGGGTTTGCCTCACGGCACAGACAACAAAACAGCAGCAATATGGCTAGTTGTCTACAAAGCTGTAGATTGTGTTTTTAGAAGCTTCCAGACTGCTGCTCCTATCCCCACCCTTAGGACTACCTAGATATTTATATCTGTAGATGCTGTACACAGCATTCCTGTTTTTTTACAACTCTTAGCATAACTCCATTTTCTTCAAAGACATGTAACCTAAATATAGAATTACAGATACAATAGGTACACTAAAATGATTACATTCAAAGCCTTTAAACAAATACTTAGAAATGTAACAAGAATGCATTCGTCTACATACAATTATTTTCTCTACTGGTTCAAGTATGTGTATAATTTTAATTTCATCTGTGTGTTTGAATCAAGGGCAGTGGGTTCTTTGTGTTGTGCAGACTGCTCTCGCCTTATAAATTAATTTACATACTATAGCTTCCAAGTTATACAAATGGTAACTACACTCACAAAGATATCAGCTCTACTAAACTTGGCTTACCACTATTACAACTTTTTTTGAAAACCCATTTGCAAGGCTTAGAACACATTCTTAATGATTTTATTCATTGTCTTTCATCATCTTCTACCTACAAACACACACCCCTTTTAGTTTTGGTGTCTGTTCTCTAAGACGCATGCCCCTTGTTCAGTTAACTGAAGAATGAGCATGACAAACAGGTGTATACATGTCTACAGCTATATGACATCCTATGTCAACACAAAGCAGATAAGGACCTGCAATAAATTATAAGGACCAATAGTCCCCTTCTAAAACACTATACCAGAAATTAACAAGCTCACGAACGCCTGCATGCCAGTCATCTTTTTCCCTGTATTCAGGCTTATTGATTGGAGGATTGCAAGACTTTGATGGAAAAAAAAACAGTTAAATCCTACAGCATTCCTTACCAAAGGTTAGCAAGCATTTAATAAATGGGCAGATTCCCCTCACCCCACCGAAAAGCTGACACTACCCTCTCAGTGGAGCTACACATGCAGAACAAAGCCATTTCTGGATACCCTGGTCATCTAAGGCAGAAGTATTTTTGTCCTGGCTGGACAGTATGAGGGACAGACTCAGTAGCATGGCAGTGTCAGAAGTCTACAAACAAAATGCCAAGGCAGTGTCACAAGTCTGCAAACACAGTGCCAAGGAATTGTCAGTGGTAACGGCAACGTGGGACTTTTCTTCCCTGCCTCATTATGATTAATGGCAGTCCTAGTCTGCAAAGCAATTACAAAATAATATAATGGCATGACAAGTCAGTACAGAACAGTGTGTGCCATCATTTCAGGAGCAATGAATAAAACAGAAAAGCTATACACAAAGACAGTGCTTTAAATTAAATCACTGTTCCCATTGTTATAAGCAGTCATTACTTCTGCTTTCCACGATCTTGTCACAGAAAACAGGTCTGAGAGGACGGCAGCCTGTGCCCACAGAGCAATTAAGAAATGCAAACTTCTCTGCATCGCCTTCATGCTAGTATGCATGTACAGGAGATCCTTCCATTCTGTACCCCAAACCAGACTACATTTCCTAACGGAATGCTGGCAATGATCCTGAGACAGCAAGCAATCATTAGTGTGCCCCCATGTGAAGGACGTGCTTTGTGCAACCGAGCAGTTTCAGCTAAAAATGACAGAGATACTACAACTAAGTACTTAAACAGGATTCCAAGAAATTTACCACCATATCCATTTTAAATAAATGAGTCTGAAATGTACATACTAAATATATAAGACAGTATTAATTTTATCTTCCAAGAGTCGATTGTATGTCTTAACAAGTAATGTTAACAGAAAAATGCACACTATTTCATGCATGCTTAAGGGCATAATCAGTGGAATGCATACAAAGTGTGAGTGAAACTGCCTGCATTTTTATTTTGTCTTCCTTTACAGTTGTCTTCTATCAGCCATGTCTCTAAGCCCTTTTATAATCTTCTGCTCTAACATCTCTGGCACCTGTTAAGCTTAACCCCCTCAAAGATTGAGTCCCCACAAGTGAGGAAATCTTAGTGTAAGTATCTACAGAGCAGGTAAAAAAGAGATCAGGGTGACCTGATATGGCCTCATCCTGATAATTGTGAACAGAGGCATACTGGGGTGAGATACAGGGGACAGCCTCCCTGGAAGTAAAGTGTTAGCAGCACAATCAGTATGTGCTCTGACTGATCTTCGGTATATTACTGGCATGCAGAAATGAATCCTGGTATTACATATTGAATTTGCAGTCAAAAATAAGGCATGTTAGCACTCCATGTATGGCATAAATTGTAGCAAAATATAACTGTTTGCTACAGTTTAAAAGGGCTGAAGAGAGTTTTTAGCTCTTTTTTCTTTTTTTTTTTGCTTTCCAACTTCAGGTTGAGAGGTGTGCCAGATCGGGGGATGGCACCAGGTGCAAGAATAGTTATCTACTCCTCCATCTGTGAAGGATATTTTTTTTTGTTATACCTTATCCAATACCCTATGCACATACGGGTCTACTTTACATGATCGAAATCTCAAATGATCGACTTTCATATGGCCGAGACCATATGACTGAACATCTGAAACATTGATCATGTAACAAAAAAAAATAAATACAACAAACAAACAAAAAAACACTAAATGTGTCTAACAGGGGGGGCAAACCCCCTTGCACCCCCCACACCCCTCACTACTTAAATATACCAACTCTGAGATCACACTGCATTGCGAAAATGGGAAATCTTCCCGTTCTGCTCTGTACGGAGATCTCTATTCAGACTGTTTGAGCTTTTAAAAGCTCGATCATATGGTCTCAGTCATATGAAAGTCGAGTTTTTAAATGTTTGATTATCTGAAGGGGACCCATGCATACACCATGCACATGCCATAAGAGACTATAGTTCTTGGTCTCTGCTGAGGACTTGAAGCCCTGAGCTAAAATCCACACCTCGCCCCCACGTGAGCTGGTAATATTGTTGTTTGATTCCTTATCGACCAGATAACTGTGCAATGGTTGGATCGCCTAATCAAACCCTGACTGCCTGAGTCAGTCAGGGCTCTAGCCACCTGTGCCACTGATCTAGCTCTAGTCCACATGATCCTGCATTAATCTGCAAACAGCCTGGAAGAAGAGTGGTTACAAGTACGGTTTCATGTGAGGGACCACAAGTCAAGAAATCCACATGCGTATGCTTGTGAGTGTTTTCTTTGCTGTGGAAGGGGGCTGTTTTAAGAGGAAATAGGGGCAGATGCATACAAGTGCAGGTGCCAGAGGCACTTAATGGTACCAACATCTGTAGGGAGAACAGTCAACAGTACTGCTAACTAGTGAATAATGTCTCAAGTAACACACAGAATCCTAGCTCTGGGTATGGAGGCAGGACTACTCCTTACAGTGTGTACCAATGATGTGAAAATGAAAAGCAAAGAAAGTACGTGTCCGCATATGCAGGCAACATAAGTCCATATCTCCAGGCTGCTGAAAAATGCTCCACAAGTCTCACCTTCAGCCTTGCACAACAAAACCACAGCATGACACAAGCTGCATTCAAAGAAAGTGAATGTAGATGGAGAAGAATGTTCTGTTTTAACAGGAAGATCAACCATATAATAGGTTCATAGGTAGGTACTAGGCTATCGGCCCTGGGGCCTATACAAGCCCAGCCAAAAAGGTACCCTGGCTTTTGCCACCCAAGAAAATTATTTTCCTGTGCCACTGTCGAGCAGAGCCAAAGAGGTGATCCCTGGGGCGAATTTCCTATTTCCCATCCAATCATTAAGATTTTTCTTGAAGAGTGCTAATGAGGAGCTTTGTTTGATATAGATAGGTAGTTTATTCCAAAGTATGGGACGTCTCTGGGACAGGAATCTACCCCTCCGGCATGTTCTGTTTATTGTGGTGACAAGGTTTAGGTCCCTAGAGCATGTAGCTAGGAGGGATTGGGATTTCTTTAAGTGGAGCATGTCCAACAGCTCTGGGTTTGACATAGCTTTGTATGTTATGCAGAGATCACCTCTGAGTAGGCGATATGTGACAGAATAAAGCTGGAGTTTTTTGAGATGGTCTGCGTAGGGCATCTGTTTGAGGCCAGTAATCCTCTTTGTGAGGTATTTCTGCGGCCTTTCCAGTTGTTGTAGATGTCTTGTGAGGTACATACCAAAAGGGGCGTTGTGCTCTATAATGGATCTAATGAGTGATGAGTAGAGGGGAACAATGACCTCTTTTTTTCTGGATGAGAAACCTTTTATGATGAGGTGTGCCACGTAGAAGGATTTCCTGACTACTGTGGCGATGTGATTATCAAAGGAGAGACTACTGTCCACCTGTGTCCCAAGGTCTCTTATCACACTTTCGGTGTTAAGTATACTACTGCCTATGTTGTAGTTCATGGGTACAGAGTTTTTACCAAAGGGGATGACAATGCACTTCTTGGCATTGAGCTTGAGGCCATGGCTTTGACACCAGGCATCTGTCTCAGTGAGGCCCTTTTGTAGGATGTCCACATCGTTAGGAGTTTCAATTATGGCCCTTAGTTTGCAGTCATCTACGAACTTCATTAGCCAAAGACCTTCTGTGTTAACCTGTACTTCAGAGAAGTAGATAGCAAACAAGAGAGGACCCAGGACTGAACCCTGTGGTACTCCACAGGAACTAAATTGTAATTTCTGTGCAAAGTCTGCCACCTGCTTACCACATACTACCAACAACAATTTAGTTTTCCCACTGCTTGCTTTCCTAACCATTCAGTGACACCTCCTCTATACTACTACTCTTCTCGGCCACTGTCCCTCTACCAATCCTATTCAATTTAATGAGGCACATCTCACTCTCTTTTACTATACCATCTCACCCCTATTTCCAACATAGATCTTCACCTGTATCCTAACTCTATTTTCCCACCGATGATGCACTTATCCCTACTTTTTCACATCTCCAGTCTATTTCTCAAACTGAACACAGACCCCATTCAAACACCACATTTCTCTCACTCTTGCAAGTTTCATACAACCCCCTCCAAATACACCAGGACTGCCATCACCCCGCATTCTCACCCACTCACTACTCCAGTTACATACAGCTCTTTATTGATCTACCTTTCACTCTTCTTAACCTCCTTCATGCACATTCGGCTACTCAGCCCTATACTTCACAACGTAAGAACCACAGCCACATGCATACTGAAACTTCTAGCCAAATTCACTACATCATTTCCTTTTATAAGAGCTAATACTGAAACTACCCCAGTCCCTACCCAAAGTATACTACTGACAATCAAACTCCCTGTCATGCTTCCTGCCTAATACAAGCTGCGCAAAAATAAATTACACATACTCAGCACTTACCCTATCTCCACTGCCCCTGACATTAGAGCCATTACACAATTATGACTTAAAACAGGTGACCCAAGCCCCAACCACATGTTTCCTGGTTACAATTACCTCATGGATTCCGGACCAGGAAAAAGAAACTAAGATGTACCTATTCTACTATTTAAACTGATTTGACTGCAAGTGCTCCTGTTCTTTTAGCTCGCTATGCACTTGCTCACTGCCATCTTCTCAAAAAAGCAACTGCTCTAACTCCCACTAACTAGATATTAGTTATTCACCCCCTCCAACACGCACCCCTATTAAACTGTATAGTCTTACCAGAGCCTTACTCTTAAACGTAAAACTCCCATCTAGTTCCTAATCTGATTCCTTGTTCCCTATATCTAAAAAGTACAGTTTTGTACCTACCATAAATGTAGATGTTCGAGTGCTAATACAGCTGCAGTCATAACAGATGGGTTTTCCTGCCGTCAGGTGGGTCCTCGGTCGGCCGAATTCCAAAGTCTAGGTCCAGCGTCGGTTGTCGTCGCTTCTTCCCTGACGTCAGTGCGACAGGGGTATAAAAGAACCAGCCGACGCCATTTTCTTCAGTTTTTCTTGCCCCAGATGTCAGGTGCCCCCAGAAGGAAGGCAATACATAAATTTATGTAATAATGCAATACAGTATAATCAAAAAACATTAGTTGCAAGCAAATACACCATAAAATAATACCCCAATCAGGTTGTATGAGGAAGTGTTAGCCATTAGGCCTGTTCCAGAGGGGAAGGAGGGAGGGAAACCTGGACTGCAGCTGTATTAGCACTCGAACATCTACATTTATGGTAGGTACAAAACTGTACTATGTTCATCGTGCATACAGCTGCAGTCATAACAGATGGGTAGAATACCAAAGCTAAAAAAGGGGTGGTAGGCACTAGGTGGAACTAGGAGGAGCCAGGATGCCCTGCAAAACTGCAGTGGCAAAACCTGCTCTAGATTTGGAGTATAAAGGCAGGTGATAGTGCTTAGAGAAAGTATGCACAGAACTCCAAGTGGCAGCTTCCAAAATATGTTTGGTAGGAACCCCCCTGAGGAAAGCTGCAGAGGTAGCTGTGGCCCTTGTGGAGTGAGACCTGATGCCTGCAGGTACAGTTTTACCATGAAGATAGTAACAAAAGCGTATGCAGTGGGCTATCCATTTTGAGATTGTCTGTTTGGAAATAGGCTTCCCTTGAGCCCCTGTAGCATAGGACACAAAGAGTTGCTCTGATTTTCTGAAAGGCTTTGTTCTGTCCAAATAATAACGTAGTTGTCTGTGAATGTCCAAGGAATGTAGTAGTCTTTCCTCTTTGTTTTGAGGATTGGGGTAAAAGGTAGGCAAGTGGATAGCCTGATTCAAGGCTACCCTGGATACTACCTTTGGCATAAAGGATGGATTGGTTCATAAGGAAACTCTGTCCTGATGGAAAATGATGAAAGGCTGCACAGCCATGAGGGTTTGTAATTCCGAAACCCTGCGAGCTGAGGTGATAGCCAGCAGGAAGGCTGTTTTCCAGGACAAATATTGTAGTTCTGTTGAGGCAGCTGGCTCAAAAGGAGGCAAAGTCAGTTTCTCTAGAATGAAATTGAGATCCCAAGCAGGCACTGGTTGTTTCCTTGGGGGTTTTATATTCTTAGCCCCTCTGAGGAACTGCCTTAAGTGGGGGTGAGAGAATAAAGGAGGATCAGTGTTGTATTCTGCAGAAATGGCTGAGGCATGGATTTTGATGGAAGAGAATGAAGGTCCACTGCTTAGCATCTCAGCTAGATACTGTAATATTTGAGGTAAATTCAGTATTCCAGGGTTCTGGCCCTTTTTCTCATTCCAAGCACAAAACCGTTTCCATTTGGCGGAGTAAGCTTTTCTAGTAGAAGGTCTTCTGGCCTCCAAAATAACATCCTGTACCTCCTTGGAGAGTAGGGTCTGTTGTGATTTTAAGGAATTTTCCATGCAGCTAGATTGAGTGTTTTCAGCTGACTGTGAATGGTTTTGAAGTTGTGCTGAGTCAGTAGAAGAGGCATTAGAGGCAGGATCCATGGTGGGGAATGCATTAGGCTCCTCAGGAGTGGGTACCAGTGTTGCCTTGGCCAGTCTGGAGCAATGAGAATCATCTGTGGTCTGTCTGCTCTGGTTTTTAATAGAACTTTGGGCAGCAGAGGAAGAGGTGGAAAGGCATATACTGTCATTGTTGTCCAACTGAAAGAGAGTGCGTCCACTTTCCAGGCCTGTGGATGAAAGGTCCTTGAGCAGAATTTTGTCAACTGGTGATTTTTGTGGGAGGCAAAGAGATCTATGTCTGGCCTTCCCCATGCTTGAATTATCTTTGAAAAAACTTGAGGATGCAACTTCCATTCGTGTGGATCTGTCATATTTCTACTTAGGTTGTCTGCCAGCGTGTTTTCCTTGCCTGGCAGGAACTGTGCTTGAAGCTCGATTTGCAATTCCAGAGCCCTGTTCCAAAGAGACATGGCTAGCCTGCATAGGGGGTATGAGTGGGTTCCTCCCTGTTTGCTTATGTACCACATTACTGTGGTGTTGTCTGTCCTTATCAATAGCTGGCCTGGATGCAGTAGGTCTTTGAAAGCTATAATAGCATTTATTACTGCTAGCATTTCCTTTTGATTGATGTGTAGGTGCTTTTACTTTTGGGACCATCTGCCCTGAATGCACCGATCTGTCATGTGCACCCCCCAAGCGTAATCTGAGGTGTCTGTTGTGATGGTTTGACTTGCTTGAGGCTTGCAGAATGGGAGACCTGTGTTTGTTTGGCATGCTTGAGCCCACCACAGAAATTCCTTTTGAAGACATGGAATTAGTGGTATAATTGCTTCCAAGCTGTGGCTGTGCTGAGACCATAGGTTTTTCAGGTACCATTGAAGTTTCCTCATATGCAGCCTTGCACATGGGATTAGTAGGATGCAAGATGCCATGAATCCCAGAGCCTGCAGGATTTTCCTTGCAGTTAGCCTGGTGAAAGTTGCCAGTTTTCTGAAGTATTGAGTTAGATGCCCTTGTTTCTCTGGCGTGAGGTAGGCCATCTGGGTGTTTGTATCCAAGTTGGCACCCAGGAAAATTATTGTTTGAGAGGGAATTAGCCTTGATTTCTTTTTGTTGACTGTGTATCCCAGGGAATTCAACAACCTTATTACAAAAGCCAGATTTTTCAGAAGTATGTGCTTGCTGTCTGCTTGGATCAGGCAGTCGTCCAAATATGGGTATATTTGTATCCCTTGCAGTCTGCAGTAGGCAATTACTGATGCCAGGCATTTCGTGAACATTCTGGGCGCAGTAGATAAGCCAAAGGGCAATGCAGAGAATTGATAATGTGTTGAACCTGCAAGAAATCTGAGGTATCTTCTGCAATCTTGTCTGATTGGGACATGCAGGTATGCCTCCTTGAGGTCCAATGTTACCAGCCAAGACTCCTTGCCCAGCATGGGAAGAAGCTGTTGTAATGTGAGCATCTTGAATTTTGGCAAGAGTAAAAATGTGTTTAGGATGGATAGGTCCAAAATAGGTCTCCAATCTTTGCCCTTCCTTGGTACCAGGAATAGTCTGGAATAAAAACCTTGACCCTGTTCTTGTGCAGGTACCTCTTGAATAGCTTTCATGTCCATGAGATCTGAAATTTGTTTCTGTGCCTCTGCCCTTTGATTGTGTGGCAGGTTTGGCATGCCTCTCATTTTTGGAAGGGTGTGAAAGTGGAATCTGTAGCCTCTGTCTATAATGTCCAGGATCCATTTGTCTTTGTGACAATATGCCAATTTTTCGAAAATAATGCCAGTTTTCCACCTAAAGGTGCTGCCATTTGAGCCTTGCTTGGCATGCAAAGGGGAAAGTCATTGGCTCTGCTTTCTGAATGGCTGTGAACTATCCTCACTATCTCTTTGGGTAGGTGCTTGCCATTGTCTGCCTCTAAACGATCCTTAAGGTTGCCCTCTACCCCTCGGGTGCCTGTATCTACCTCTTTGGGGTCTGTCCGTGGCTGGAAAGGACCAATTTTTTGAAGGCCAATTTCTACTGAAACGTGGAGGTTGTACCTGTAGGAAATCTTTCACTGTTTGCATTGATTTTGCCTTTTCCTCCATTTTCTTTAATACCTCCTCAGCTTTAACACCAAACAATACATCTTTTTGCAGAGGTGCATCCAGTAAATTTAGCTTTGACATGATCTGGTAAGGTTTGCTCTTTGAGCCAAGCATGTCTACGTATGACTGATCCTGTAACAGCAGCTCTACATGAGGCCTCTAAAGCATCAAAACCACATTGCAAGGTATGTTTACCTACTTGTTCTGCACTATGTATCAAATCCTGCAACTCCTTTAAATCTGGTTGTTCAGGTTGTGACATTTTGCTTCTCAACTGTGATAACAGAAACTGTTGGTACTTTAACATATGGAACTGGCAGTTTAACGCCCTCATGGATAAGGTAGCCGAGGTGTATACCTTTTTCCCCCCACCTTTCTAAAGCTCTGGAATCCCTCTCTGAAGGTAAAGGATTTTTAGCAGTGGAGGCCTTGATTCCCTTGGGGCCCTGTGAGATAGTTTCTGGGTCAGTCGCATGGCTTTTGTATAGGAATTGGTGTGAGTCAGGAACCCGGTAATACCTGTCTGGCTTGACTGGGGCTGGAGGTAAAGAGTCTGGGTTAAGGCAGGACTCTGAATACACATCATCAAGGATATCTAAGACAGGGGGTATAGCCAGAGGCCTGTGCTGAGGGAGCAAGAGAAAATCCCTAAGCCTTTTCTTGGAGTCTGAGTACTCTTGACCTTCCCAGTGGAAGTGTTCCCTCAAGGTATGCAAGGTTTCCCCAAAAGAGTAATCCTCAGGGGGGGAGACAGAGGGAATGGACTCCTCTGCATCAGAATCTTCAAAAGGGGAGTATGAATGTTCCTGGTCATCAGAATGTTCTGAAATAATGGAAGCCTGGTCCGAGGAGGGGGATTCTTCCTCCACTCTGGGCCTTTTTTCCGGTTGAGAACCCTGATAAGAGAAATTAAGTCTTCAGCCATTTTGAGCATCTGCTTTTTAGGCATGGGGCCTTGAGAAGGGCCCTGTGGGGTTTGTTTTTTAGAATGCATGGCTGTCTTAGACTTAGTGAAAGCCTTGATGGAAAAAGAAGAGGAAGGCCTGAAGACACCTTGAGAGAAGGCAGACCTGTCTAAACTCTGAGTTTCACCGCCAAGAGTGGCTTCGGTATCTGTAGTCGGGGTGTGGGCCGAAGAGCCTGCGACCTCGGGTACAGAAGACACCACCAATGAAGTGTCGACGGTAGTCAGGGGCTGCGTAGGCGCCTCGCTGAGAAGCGGACCACCTGTAATCGGCTTTGGCGTGGTATCGGTAGAGGCCGCGGACCTCGTGTGTCGGTCCTTATCTTTGCGTCTTTTAGTCAAAATTGGAGTCAGAATATCCGACGACATTATGTAGTTAAAATTTTTGCCAAAAAAGTGCTGGGCGAACTCCGCCCGATGCTTAATGGTGCGTTTGTTGAATGTAGCACAAAAACGGCAGGCCGAGACGTCGTGGTCTGGGCCTAAGCAAGGAATGCAGAGGGAATGAAAATCCTTATGCGGTATTTGCTTCCCACACGAAATACAGTTATTAACTTTGTCTGACATCGGTCTGAGGCAAGAAAAGTTTCCCCAATGGGGTACTTAGCTTTCAAGAAGACTTCGGTTGCAGATATTCGTAATCTCAGGAGCTGGCCGACCGGCACTTGCGAACTGCTTCTGCTTTGGGCACCGCGCAGCAAGAAAGACTGAAGAAAATGGCGTTGGCTGGTTCTTTTATACCCCTGCCGCACTGATGTCAGGGAAAAAGCGACGACAACCGACGCTGGACTTAGACTTTGGAATTCGGCCGACCGAGGACCCACCTGACGGCAGGAAAACCCATCTGTTATGACTGCAGCTGTATGCACAATAAACATCTCCACTCTTCCATGCCTCCCAAACCAAAATTCCCCAGATGCTCCTTAACTCTATACTCCTCTCCTTAGCCCCTAAATCCCTCTCCTATTCTCTATACCTACATCCTCTTCCTAAGCACAGCCCTAGTCTACACTACCACCCCCTTCCACTCCCTCCCCTCCCTGCAAATAATGCACTAACCTCACTTGAATAGCATGTTTGGCTAAGGTGTAGCAGTTGTTTGTGTGAACTACTATTCAAGTTTCAGTGTGAGCAGCAGCCGTGACAAGCTACAAGAAGCTTAAGTCCCAGGCTTTGTGACAGTAATTTTCAAACACCTGGAACATGAGTGCTTGTAATAGACCATTTAAATCACACTTTAAAACTGTCACAACCTCACAAGCCAATTCCAGCAGAGACAGAGACCCCAAATGGATTCTAGTCAATGTCCCCTTTCAGCACAAAATTCAATAAACCTAGCTGTAGTTTATATTTCACATCCCTCTTTACTCTAGAAATTCCAACAGGCTATTCACAATAGCATCTCTAATGGCAACATCTCCAAAGCCTGATCATTCCAGCTGACTTTCACTTCATCTTCCTTGGGCATCATCATTTAGTGATTACTGCCATATCAGATTCACTGTAAGCAACATCCTTGTGAAACACCTTCAAATTAATCAACTTCAGTTCAAGATCCCTAGATTAGGGCATATCACATAACATAGCACCTTACCCTGAGCAAAACTCCACCATTTATTCCCTCACTCCGCTCTCCTTCATACCCCTATAGGCATCAGCATTTTGCCACCATGTACCTACAACTTATATTAATACCCAAACCACTACCACTACCTTATCTTAACCTAATCATCTATCACTCTCTTGGATACCTATTATTCCCTCCACTTATCTTGCCTGTTCCATTTCTTCTGATCATTTAATGTGCCACACACTTCATCTCTTCATTCTCTACCTCTTGACCTTGCTTGGAATCATCTTTCTTTACCTTTTAGCTTTCTCCTTTATTTCCCCTCTGGAAATATGTACATGCATATTAATCACTGATTATACACTGTTTGTTGTATTACCTTATTAAACTCAATGCAAATAAATGCACACTTAGCTAAATTATAGGAAACCTTGCCAGATGTTCTCAAGGAAATTATTGACTCTACATTCATAACTCATCATCAATCTCACCTTTTCAGAGAGGCTCAGAGTAGCTGCCGCACCTCTGGTTATGTTAAATAACTGGTCATTTCCCAACAGCAGTGTCACTTTAAGCAAACCCCTCCTACCTATGGCTCATCAGGACCTCCCCCCTCTACTCGCCTTAACCACATTCCTTTCCCTCCTATTATTCTTAGCCCTGTCTTGTTACTGTAACTCATTACTTACCTTCCCATGCCTTAATCGGTCAGTATTTACCTACCCATCCTATTTTCACTAAAGTCTTTTCTTCCTTTTTCTTCTCTTCTCTTTTTTTAATGCATTATTTTTACTCACTGCATAATATTTTTAATTCTCTGATTTAATTATTCTACTTATTCTGTTACTGTATTTTTCACAGACACTTGTACTAATTTTATTTTTACACGTTTTGTCACTGACTCAGGCTGAGCCTGAGCTTGGTTGACAGGATCAATGCTCTATGCCAGTAAATAAGCTACAGATTAATAAATACTAAACAGCTCAGGACAGAATAATAAATAAGCTACAAGTAAATGAATATGTGCCAGCTCAGGACAGCAGAGTAAATAAGCTACAAGTTAATAAATACTTAACAGCTCAGACCAGCATCAAGTCCTTCTGAGGAATTGTATCTGCAGTCAGGCTCCAGTAGAAAGCAGCACTGCATGACTCTCTCAGTCCAGCAAAATTAAATGTGACATCTGGCTAATATCCCACCAGACTGCCAACAATAATGCAACATCCCCCACTTAAAACCCGGGAGAGTAATTAAGGAGAGACTATCTTCACTACTGACTCCGCTGTGGAAGCATTATGGAAAACACCAGAGGACAGAGCACACAAGAGTAAAAATTCCACAATTTCTCTTAACAGCACAGCAGGAACACATTCTATTTTCCTGGGACTGAACTATATGCCTCTGTACACCCCAAATGTAATCCCTTATCATACACTTCAGAGCAATGTATTCCAGTTTAAGACCTCTGACTCACTCACACTCAAAATAAATTCAAATCTCACACACTCAAACACTTATGGGAAGCCTGGCACAGATTTCCAGCTGTGTCCTCTTCACAATACAAATGGTAATACTGCCACCAGAGTCAGACAGGCCTACATGCCCTTCAAATGGTGATCAATTACTAAAAATTAAATATCAAAATAAATAGCTATGACCAGAAGCAGCCAGGCATTTGAGGTGACCTGGAGAGTATCAAACAGGTATAACTTCTAATATCTAAAGAACGCACTGATTGTCCAGCCACAATGTAAAGTAATGAAAAACATCTATTAAGTAAAATGATTACAAGAATGTAAATCAATAACTTTCAATAAACACCAGAATTCAATCACCAGAAATATAAAATTAAACCATAGGATAGAAGTCCACCATCTTAGAAAAACTCTATCTAAACAACTAAACTTTCCTAATCTAACTAGAGAATACTGTCCCTTATCTAATCTAAAACATAACAGCAAGGCAAACCAGGCTTACAGTTTTTGGTGAGTCCTTTTCCCTGGGTATGCAGCACTGTAACTGACTACAACTCTTCACTAACGACTGCTCTCTTAACTAACTGCTCTTCAACTGACTTCAGCAGGCTCTTTTATATTCCAGGTTAACAGTCTCAACTGATTTATTTAAAAAAAAATAAGTCAGCTGTTTGAAAAAGTTATTTTCCCTGTCAATCAGCTGTTCAGATAATCGTCTTTTAACTAGGACTATTCTAATGACATCACCTACTGATTCTCCACAGTTTGTACTTTTAATCTCCCTCACAAACATTTAATTAGAAATTTATCAAAACACTGACAGATCCTTTAAACATTTTGTATAAATAGGGAAATACTCAACATTTTAAAAGTTATTTACATTTTCAGAATTAGACATGCTGACATACAAGTTAATCCGAGAATATACACAAATCTCCTGCCAGACATGCTAACACAGATGACAATTTTTTTTCATTTCCTTCACACTATCTAATCAATTTTTTTTACTATATGCCTCCCCCCTCTGTCTGCAGCTATTGAGACTCCTTGTATCAGACTCAAACCTATTCATTCCCTAGATGAGGATTCTACCATTCAAATCCCAGAGGGTGAGGTCCATCTGGAGGGGCTGTCATTCAGACAACTTTTGGAAGGTTCTGTGCTCTCACTGCCATCCTATGGCAGCATTTTTTATGAATGGCCACAACCCCTCCCCTTGGGTAGTGACTGCAGGACTACCAATGTCTTCATAACAACTTGTGACATGCTCTCCAACACACACACAGTCATCATGGCCTACTGCTACGGACTTGGGTAGCCACACCCACACATCCTTTCACCAGTTCCTGCCTGCTGAATTTGTTAAGGCATCACCATCCTCCACAGGGATTTACATGGGAGTGGTGGTATAACACCGGCCATGACCTCACCACCTCCCTCCGAGGACTGGCATGCCCTTCTTTCCCTGTTGTACTGCCAGATGCCTCAACCTCTAATTGAACCTAGATCTCCTTAGATACAGTAAAGGCTTTATCCCTGTATGCCACCAGTATGGCTTACATACATGATTAAATTCTCTCAACCCACAAAACAAATAGTTGGATTTAGTAGAAGCACGGGGTGCATTTTTTTTTCTGAAAACTCTTTTTCTATTGCACTTTGCTGAGTTACTGACTCCGCATTACTTTCAATGACAGACCAGTCATCCACACCATGGTGCATTTGGGATTTTGTTTCACTCAGTTCATGTACCCACACATACAGCAGATGGAGGTATTAATCTGTATGGAAAGTGAGGCTACAAACAAGCAAGATCTACGAGGAAAAGTACTCACATGTATTCCTTCTGCATCAGACAAGGGATAAACATGTTACAGCTGTCCTTCCACAGCACACATAAATTCCATACAGAAAAAGTACTTCCAGCATCTACAAAGGATCAACAACATAGCAGGCACTGCCAAGACATCCCAAAATTCCACCCTTTCTTCATAAAGGAAGAAAAGCTGCTGTGGTATAGGCAATCATTTCTAGCCTTGATTGCCTAAACAGAATTTATACAGAAACAATACAAATCGATAAGAAATATTATATGTACATTTTGGCAATAAGTACTTGCTTTATTAGATAAAATGAATGTAAAATACGGTGTATAATGACAACAAGAAAATGATCATTCACTGCATTATCAAACTATATTTTAAGATGGCCAATGGAGTACTCCAAATCAAGCTACATCAAAGCTATGTATAAAAATAACTGAGTATACCTGCAGTATAATGCTTAGATACTGTAAGTGCAAACTTATGTTTTTGGCCAACAAATTGCATATAGCTCCTTCTTATAAACATGCAAGATTTATCCAAAGCAAATTGCATTTATGATTAATGTTTGCCAAAAAACTTAGTGTACCAATATTATGCTGCAAACAAGGTTTAATCCCACAGCTCATAGCAGATAAGAACATGCTGATTCATTATCACAGATTTATAAATGTATCTAACGTAATGAACCACTTAGTGTTTTTAGATATAGCAAATGTCAAGCTGTTAAATTAGAGATGATGCAGTTTCCATATGTCTATAGCACTTATATTTTATGATTTAGCTAAAATATTAAATGCAATCTCTAAAGTACAATTTATCCAGACTCCTCTACAAAATCTGGCAGATTTCCTGGCAGGTACCTTCTGTCAAATGTTAAAGGAAGACTGCTTGTAAGACAATGAAACATCCCAATATGGCTGAATTCATATACAAGAGTGTCTTAGCAAACTGCAAGTGCATATAAGGCCAAACACAAAGAAATTGTTTTAGATTGATCAATAAAATGATCAAACCTAATAAAAATGAAATTCATTTTTTTAAATATACCAACTCTGAGATTTTACAACAGCAGGGTAAGGGCAAATTCCCTTACCCCAATGCACCATGATCTCATAGAAAAGTCTACCAGCAAAAACTCCACAAAGAAGAATGTACACTTACATGAACATACTTGTACACTTGTACACACACACACACACACACACACACACACACACACACACACACACACACACACACACACACACACACACACACACAAACATAGCCAAATAATCCATTTATGCTGTACTGATGAGGTTACTAAAATCCAGAAGAGAGAGAGAGGTTTATCTCAGCAAATTTCAAACCAAAAGAATACTGAACCCACAATACTGACCCCATGTAATACATAAAACAGACTCCCCATGTAGTAGTAAACACCCAAAACACTACTGCAAATAGTAATACCAAAGCTCCAGCAAACACCAAAAAACACAGCATAAAACATAAATAAAGCACCTCCACACCTGTCCTATACATACCAACTTCATGACCATATAAACATCAACAATGGAAAGATCACTTAAGCAAGGAAATCACTGTCACTGCAAACTCAGAAACCACACCGGCAAAGGATTTCCCTTACCAAACACCAAGAAATAAGTAACACTCCTCTCACATCCACACACTGAACACACACACACACACACACAAATATGACTGCAGTGTACAATGTTGTGCTGCTCCTTATGATCACAGTACAACAAAACAGTTTCAGTTAGAAACACTTCAGTGATCTTGATTGGCTCTTCCACAGAATGGTTTCAGGAAAGTAGGATCCCCTCACAGGACCTATTGTAGCACTTGTGCCAGGTGTTCTCCATGGTGAGTTTTCCTATCAAAAAATGTTGCACTGTGATCCAGTAAAGAGAAACATAGTGAATCCCTGTATACTCGTGTGTGAGTGTGGGGGGGGGGGGGTAGGCACGAGCGAGAGAGCACAAGTGTGCCACTGAACATATGCAGTGGCACAAATGTTTGACTGCTCACTTTTATGGGATGTGTACAGGGCTTTTAGTTGTGGAGAGAGAGGTATATACACAACTGCACAATATATGTATGTGCGTGTATATACACACACACACACACACACACATATATATATATATATATATATATATATATGGGTCTACTTTGAAACATCTAAAACCCATAACATTTAATTTCATAACATTGAGACCAGAACATCTAAAACTCATAACATCTAACACTTCAAATCACAATAAAATAACATCCCCTCCACATATAACACCACCAAACTACCAAACACACTTTTTTACTACAGCAAAAATCAAAACAAAACAGCTTCTGGGTTAGGAGCCTCCTCAGATTCAATGTAGTAGCTTAAAAACAAACAGAATGAGGCTCGCCACAGCACGAAATACGTCAAAAAAACAATTGATTAACTGCAGTAACTAAAATAAGCACTTTCACGTTTCACAACGCTTCATCAGACTTTTTACAACTGCTAACAACTCAATTCTCATTAGTGTTTCTGGGGTTTTGGCATTTAGAACTTTCGGCTTTATGATCTTGAGGTTCTGAAACTCAGTATTTCAGAATTTCAAGATTATAAAGTGTTCCCATACATATACATATATATATATATATATATATATATATATCTATATATATATATATATATATATATATATATATATATATATATATATATATATATATATAGATAGATATATATATATATATAGATAGATATATATGGTGGTTATGGTAGTAGTTGACAAGAGGGAATGCTTTTTACTACTGTAAAAAAAAGTGAATGTTCTGTTAAATGGAGTTTTTGCCAGCAGCCTTTTGCAATGGACTGTTTTGTGGCGGGGTAAAGGAATTTCCCCTTACCATGTTGCTGTGTAATCTGAGTTAGTATTTATAATTTTGGGGGGGTGGAGTGTAAGGAGGGGCTTTCACCTACACAACAGTTTTTGTGGACTGCACAGTGGTGCAGCAGTTTGTGTTGTCGCCTCATAGCAAGAGTTTTTCCGGTTAGGGTGCCTTCTGTGCGGAGTCTGCATGTCCTCCCTGCATTCATGTGGGTTTCCTCTGGGTGCTCCAGTTTCCTCCCATGTTACAAACACATGAGTCTGGAGCATTTCTCCCCAGGCCTTCACTGAAAATTGGCTTGTTCCAAATCAGACTTTCCCAGTACACAAATGTTAAATAAATAAAAATAAAAAAATAAATAACTTGTGTTTTTTGATGTTTGATCATTTTACAATTTGATATAAAATGATTGCTTTGTCTGTGTTTGCTCTTATGCGCTGTGATGTCCGGACTGTGGGCCATTAATCAAGGAGCTGGAATCTTCACCACTGACACTGGAGAGGGACGTTCACTTGAAATACAAATGCATACACTTAGTATTTCCAAATGCAGACCTCTCTGCATCAATCACAATGTCCCTTAAGAGCACACAGGGAAGACACACAGCCCAGGGTCTGGGTCCCCTTCCCCCCCGGGTCCCCAGGAAGGCTCCCCACTGGCACAGCTTCAGAGTTAAGTCCTCAGTCAAGTGCCCAGGCCAAGTCCTCCACCACTCTCTCTGTGAAACCAGTGCTTCGTGTCCATGCCCAAGTAACTGACATGCACACTCTGAGATTTAATTTTCACAAACACACCTGGAAAAGGCTGGCACAGATTACCCACTCTACCGACTTTTCTCAGACTATAAGGTAGATTCACTGCCACCAGTACATTACTATAAAGCTATTAAAAGTGTACCCAATTATACTGAGTGAAATTAATATTAATATGAAAGGCAATGTTGACCAAACAGCCAGGCTTTCAAGACTGGCCAGAGTTATCACCAAATAAATATGTGCAAATACTATCAAAACTTAAATATTTTCTAAAAAGGACCAGCCACAATGAAAAGTTTAAGTATATTTAATGTTGTTTGTCTTTCGGCTTTTCCCGGTTAGGGGTCACCACAGCGGAACTCCGGTCCGCTAATGATTGGCAGTAGATTTTCATGAACGCCGAGGTGCCAGCTCGATGTCCAACCTTCAACGAAGGCACGCCCATTTATGCATGTCTTTCGAACGTGGGGAGTTCATGCAGACTCCAAACAGAAGGCACTCCCTGCACTCCAGCCGAGAATCTAACACATTTAATAATAAATAATAAAAGAACATGAGAAGAATAAATATCTACTTACAGTAAACACCACAGTTTCAGTCACAGGAAATCGTGAAAGTTCACCTAGACTCTGCCACAGCTTGCTGTGAGGGAAAGGTTAGTTTACTTTTGATTTCTTGTATTTCTTTACTACATTTTTCGATTTTGTATACTGTGATCTGTTTTGTTTAGACTGTGTTTTACTTGTATTCTACTTTTAATTGCATATTAAAGCTTGGAAAAAGACAAGAGCTGTGTCTCTTGTGAGAAAGACAGAAATTAGAATAGGTGAGTTAAGGTTAATTATCTGTGAACTGAGGGAGTGGAGCTAGAAACTAAACTTTCTCTTTAAGGGGTAAAATAAGACATTTCAAAGCTTTACTGGAAAAGCTCACCCAGAGTCTGCCACAGCTTGCTGTGAAGGAAAGGTTAGTTTACTTTTGATTTATTGTATTTTATCTTACTTTATTGCCTTTTTCTATTTTGTATACTGTGATTTATTTTCTTTACACTGCGTTTTACTTGTATTCTGCTTTTAATTGCATATTAAAACATGGAAAGAGACCACAGCTCTCTCTCTTGTGTGACAGAATTTTTTCCCACCGTCACACCCTGTTGCTTTTGTGTTCTTAAACACAACTGTGTTTGTATTTGCCTGCCCCTTGTGTTAATTTGGCCATCTATCTCCTTCCCTCTCCCCTCTCACTGTCTGGTGTGAAAAAGCACAAAATTATCATTTTGTGAAACCACTCGCCTTCAACTATTTAAATTTATTGGCCATCTCATTGTATTCCATGGAACTAGAATACAAAAGTGCCCACCCCCTTTCAATGCATCTTTCTCTTTTAAAATTAATGGATCTCCATTTAGACAGCTAAAATTTTACTTACCCACTTTCATATCTAACTGCTTATTGCACACTGCAGTGTTAAGGATATTAACCTGTTTTTTTCATCTTACGTTTATACATCTATTGCAAGACCACCAATTATTTGAGAGCCCACATTCTGCCTCTCAGTAGTCATCTTGGGATTAGTGTTTCTGTTTTCTCCTGGTGAGAGAAGAAGCAGAGCGCATTGATTCCTGACTATTTCTGGTTGGACAGTGAGTGCCTGTGCTTAACTTTCCTGTTTAGTCTGGGTGCTATTCAAGGCAACTACCAGGAAAAGGTTTTAACATGCCTACAGACCTTGCATAATCTGGGACAAGACTGGAACAGCAAACAGGCTGTGGCCTGCTTCTTATCCTGGGATTGGTGCTAACGTTTTGCTTCTGGTGAGAGAAGAAGCAAAGGAGCATTGTATCCCAAAAGAGTGAAGCTGTGCGGAGACCAGCATTAGCAGTAACCAGGCAATAGCCATTCATGCAACTCCTCTCTTTTCATCATTCTTGACAAGCTAATTCTTTGTTTTCAGTAAGTACTGCTTGATTTCTTTCTAACTTCAGAATATCTGCCTAAATACTTCATCCTTAAATTTTCATGGTCTATGTATTAGTTTCCCCCTCAAGTGTTTGGCAGTGCTCTGTACAGACTCATTGAGTGTCATTTTTCCTGTTAAAGCACAACTGAAATTTCTCCAACACTGAATTGCACACAGGACAACTAGTTTGCAGTAACAAGCACTGTCCTCATAGTTGCAAGCCAGATACTCCTGACATTGAAATTCTCACTCCAACTGTCTAATCAATAAAAATGGGTCTGTTGCCATGGATAAGAACTTTCTCACTGTCTCTGTTACCGGCTTGGTGGATAAGGGTATCCTGAGGCAATGCAGAAATTGCCTCATGTTTACCAACAACCAGTTAATTCTCAAACAAACTGACATGGTATGTGAGAGATGTATTTACACAATGTCACTGGAGGCAAAGCTCTCACATAAAAGTACTCAATGTCAATAAGGTTGTTAGTAGTAGACATGCTCACCCATCACGCACAATTCAAAGCAGACATATAGACCCACAAATACTGAGGCACTTAAATGTAACCTTCCTAAACTCCAAAGACCTCCTAGATGAAGTACACATAACAAATACCCTCAGCAGCCCCAAATGCGCTCTTTTAAAACAACACCCATATCGACACATAGAGCTACATCTCACAGAGCCTCTACCTCTAAGCCCATAAGGCAAGTCACCACACAATCCAACATTCTAGTCATTGGAGACTCCATCATGAAACACACTGACATCCCTCTCACCAGACTGAGTAAGGAGAAAGTTATGGTCAGTCACTTATCAGGGGCTAGGATCTGCCACATTACACATGCATTCAGGTCATTGGACCACAATTACCAATATGTCCATGTGGTAGTAAATTACTTGAGACATACTTCCCTAGACTATATGAAGAGAGACAACATGGAGCTCTCAGAATATGCATCTCAGGCTGGTAAGAGCCTAGCACTGAGTAGCATTTTACCTTCTCCAAGGATGATGTCACAATACAAACAAAAGATGATTGACTTTAATAACTGGCTTAGTTTCTGGTGTCATTCTAAGGGGGTGCAATCTTTGTCAGCATGGAAGGAGATGGTCAACACACAATGCCGATTTCCCAGGTATGGTCTGCACCTCTGCCAACTAGGATTTCAAATAGTAGCTAAAACATTGTCTTCCCCATAGTGCCTTTTTAGGCAATGCCAAACTGAAAGTACTTCTCTAACGGTATTGCTGCTCAGTGCTAGGAGTCTAAACAAAAACCTCCACTCCCTAGAAGCTCTCTTCACCTTAGAGAATGCTGATGTCTGAGTGGTCACTGAGACATGTTTTAAAGCCACGGAGAGCACACCCAACAGTGCAAGGTTATAATGCTTTCCACACATTTAGACCAGCTACTTCATAGACAGGGACAAAAGGTGGAGATGTCTCTATTTACATCAAAAATAAATATACTTCAAGGCTGGTCAAACAGGACAATGCACTTGAGCGCTCCATATTCAAATCACCATAGGCAAAATCCAACACCACTTCCTTACAAGCTACAGGTCTCCCGTTATGACCCAGGAAATCAAGCCATGTATTTAAACTTAGAAATACTAACCATTCAACCCAATACCATATTCATGGGTGACTTTAATTATCCCACTATTAACTGGGAAATCTATATGACACCAAATGTACAGGCAAAGATATTCCTGGATTTTGTAAAAACGATCTCCCTGGACCAGATATTCAGTACACCCAACAGCACACCCCTACTGTACTGGCTTCCCTGGTAAGGTCAGACCACAAAATGGTCTCATTTGAAGTAAAAATAAAACCTGGACCCCCAGCTAACCCTGGAATATTCAGGAACTACTCCAAGGCTAGCCTTCTGCTATTAACTGATAACCTGGCAAAATTTCAAGCCCCCATAAACTCTGAGAACAATACTGCCTATGCAAAACTGTTCATAGAAAGCCTGTACAAGCATGTTAATATATGTATAGAGGCAGCTGTACCCACCAGGAAGAAGTACAGAAGTAACTCAAAAAACAAGCCACCCTGGTGGAATCACAAAATCAATAGGTTGTATAACAAAAGGAAGAAAATCATGGCAGAAATCAGGAAGTGCAGCATCCAGCAGGATACAAACACTCTCATGAAACTAAACAAACAACTCAGAGGACAAATAAAGTCTACACAAGCCAAATTTGAAGTAAGTCTGTCCTCTCAGGCCAAGGACAACCACAAAGCATTCTTTAGCTATGTCCGCAATCTCAAAGGCAATACACAGTTGTGTGTAGAGCTAATTGTAAATGGAGCTATCTACACTGATCCAGAAGATATAACAAACCTCCTGGCTGCTAAATTCAGCTCCAACTCCCCCCCCCCCTCAAATTTTCTTCTTAGAGGTCAAGACCAATGCCAGTGGTTTCTGGCTGACTAAATTTCTAGATGATTGCAAATTAGGAGCTGTCACTGAATCCCAGACTGACACAAATGTTCTCTAGGAGGGGCTGATACAGACAAACAACAGGTGCCAGAGCCATGGACTAAAATAATGACCCAAGTCACTCCATCACAAGTACAAATATGACTCTGTCATTGTCCATGTTGGAGTGAATGACTTAAGACATACCTCCCTGGACTACATGAAGAGAGACATGGAAGAGCTCTCGGATCATGTGGCCCAGGAAGATATGACCCTAGCCCTGGGTATTATCCTGCCTTCATCTAGAAAGATACCACAGTATAAGGACAAAATGATTGACCAACAATTGACTAAGCTTTTGGTGTCATTCAAAGGGGATCCAGTATCTTGACTGCCTGGGACGGCATGATCGACAGACTACAATGCTTTTCCAGAGATGTTCCGCACCTGTTGCCCCTGGGATTCAGGTTACTGGCTAAGGCTCTTGCCACCCCTATAGTGCCTTTTTTAGGCAAAGTTCAAAGGACAAAACCACCACCATAACAAGTACAAGCATGCAAAATCTGAAGGTAATGCTACTCAATGCTAGAAGTCTAAACCTCAAAATGCACTCTCTCGAGGCACTCCTAAAAATGGAGACCATCGATATCTGTGCAGTAACTGAGACCTGGTTCAAGGCTCCAGAGAGCACCCCTGCAATACCAGGCTATAACTCTTAACACACTTTTCAGAAACCAAACCAGGACCAAAACACTAAAGGTGAAGGAGTGGCCATATTCACCAAGGATATTCACACCACCAGGCTAGTTGCCCAACACAATGCGTCTGAAATTCTCCAGGTGCAACTAACACTAGGTAAGACTGCAGTCCACATTGTAGCTTGCTACAAATCCCTCACTTTGCCCTAAGATTCTCACTACACCTTTCTAAACATACTGGAAAATATTAAGATACAACCAAACACCCTAATACTGGGTGATTTCAACTACCCTGCCATTAACTGGGAAAACTACTCGTGTACCAGCACCTTTGCCCAACGGTTCTTGGAATTCATAAATTTCAATGCCCTGGATCAACTAATCCATAGTCCCACAAGGGGCTCCAATATCCTAGACCTGGTCATTACCAACATAGGAAATCAATGCTCCACATCTATGGTCACCCCCTCATTGGTCAGGTCTGACCATAAGCTAATCACCCCTGACATCCACATCGCTCCCCCACCCCCAGTAAGGAAACCTCCGTAAAAAACTAATCCAAAGCTAGCTTCATGCTACTCAAGTCAGAAGTGACAAACTTCATGACACCCATGCAGACGGGAACTGAAAGTTCGACTGTTAAATCCTACACTAAGGCACTGTACGAGCATATCCACTCATGCATGAATCGTGCAATCCCAAACAGAACCAAGACGCTCTCCTCCAAAAAAGGAAGCCAATCTGGTGGTCCCCTGCCATAAACAAACTTTACAACAAAAGGAAGAAACTGTTGCAGAAAAGAGGAAAATACCAGGATGCAAAAAACTCCCTTACTAGCCTCAGTAAGAAACTGAGATCCCTCATAAAGTCCTCCAAAGCTAGGTAAGAAAATAAAATTGCCAAAGATTCCAAAGACAATCACAAGGCATTCTATAGCTATGTCAAGAATCTAAATGGCAATGCTCAGATCTGCTCTGAGATACAACAGACTGGCATTAAATATACTGATCCCAAAGATATTGCCAATATCCTGGCAGATCGATTCAGTGCCAACTTTACCCCCCTCTCACCCCCTAAAGGGCCCATCTCAATACAGAAAGACTGCCAAATTCCGGTAATAATGGCCAGAGAGGTAAAAACTGCACTCTCCAAAGCTAAGAATACAGCAGCCATGGGACCAGATGACATCCCGGGCTGTGTACTACATGAACTACAAAATGAACTGGCACCTCACCTAAGTGTCATGTTTAATCATAGCCTCACCTCAGGCTTTATGCCCACTGAGTGGTGCACAGCTACAGTTATCCCATTCCACAAGGGGGGGATCCACCTTGGATCCTGGGAACTACCGCCCCATCAGTCTGACGAGCCTGATCTGCAAGGCCATGGAACGTATTATCATGGAACTTATAAACAAAGACATTGGCAACCTTCAAACACTGGACCCCACTCAGTATGGGTTTGTGAAGAGCTGATCTTGTCTCCTGAACCTGACTGACTTGTTTGAATCCATCTCCAGAGCTGTGGACGAGGGAAAGGCAGTCCACACTACTTATCTTGACCTCGCCAAGGCCTTCAACACCATCTCCCACTCTGGAATCATAGATAAACTTACTAAGGTGAGCATTAATCCCTATGTCACTCGATGGGTTGCCAAGTGGCTTACTGAGAGAAACCACACTGTAAAAGTAGCCGACTCCAAATCCAGCTCCAGACAAGTGACAAGTGGAGTACCTCAGGGTTCAGTCCTGGGACCGCTCTTATTTGGCATCTACTTCTCTGAAGTACAGGCCAACACTAAGGGACTCTGGCTAACAAAGTCTGCAAATGACTGTAAACTGGAAGCCATTACTGAATCCCCAAATAATGTAGATATTCTACAAAAGGGGCTTACAGAAACAGATGCTTGGTGTCATAGCCATGGGCTCAAGTTCAATGCCAAGAAATGTATAGTTATCCCCTTTGGGAAAAAACATGTACCCGTGAATCACCACATAGCTGGCAGTACACTAAACACTGAAAGTATGATAAGAGACTTAGGGACACAGGGTGGACAGTAGTCTCACATTCAATAACCACATAGCCACAACAGTCAGGAAATCCTTCTATGTGGCACACCTCATCACTAAGGGCTTTTCATCCAGAAAAAAGGAGGTCATTGTCCTATTGTACTCATCCCTCATTAGACCCATTATAGAATACAATGCCCTATTTGGTATGTACCACTCAAGACACCTGCAACAACTGGAAAGGCCACAGAAATACCTCACTAAAAGAATCACAGGCCTAAATCAGATGCCCTATGCTGACCGTCTAAAAAAACTCCAGCTATACTCTGTTGCATATCGTCTACTCAGAGGCGATTGCTGCTTAACATACAAGGCCATGTCAAACCCAGAGCTGTTGGACATGCTACACTTAAAGAAATCCCAATCCCTCAGAGCCACATGCTCCAGGGATCTAAACTTTGTCATCACAATGAACAAAACATGATGGAGGGATAGGTTCCTGACCCAGAGACTCCCCAGACTCTGGAATAGACTGCCCATACATGTCAAGCAGAGCGCCTCTTTGGCCCTCTTCAAAAGGAACCCTGGTGATTGGATGGAAGATAGGAAATTCACTCCGGGGATCATGTCAGTCACCCTGCTAGACAGGGATCCAGGGAAGCAAATATTGTGGGAAGAAATAGCCAGGGAATTGTTATGGCTAGGCTTGTATAGGCCCTAGGGCCGATAGCTTAGTACCAACCTATAATAGTATCCTTTGGGAAATCATCCATCCCTGGTAACTCTCATATTGACAACACACCCCTTAGAGTTGACCCAGTAGTTAGGAACGTAAGGACACACATACATAGTAATCTAGCCTTTGACCATCACATCTCTACAGCAGTGAAAAAAAATCATTCTAAGTCACATAATTTATAAACAAATGTATGGCATCTAAGTCCAAGGAAAGTCACTGTTCCACTGTATTCAGCATTCATCAGACCTATCATTGAATACAATGCCCCCTTTGGTATGCACTTAACCAGGCATATTCAACAATTGGAACGTCCACAGAGGTTCCTCACTAAAAGAATACAGGGCTTAAGTAAAATGTCCTTTGCAGGCTACCTCAAGGCTTTATCCCTGTATTCTGTCTCCTACAGGCTTTTGAAGGGAGATCTATGCCTGGCTTACAGGGCATTGTCAGACCCCACTCTGATGGATCTCCTGCATAGTCACAAAACAAACAGCAACAGAATTACCCATTCTAAAGACTTAAACCTTACATGTGACATTAACAGGACCTGCTGAAGAGGCAGGTATGTATCTCAGAGACTACCCCATCTATGGAACAGGCTACCCATCCATGTGAAGCAGAGTTCTTCCATAACCCAATTCAAGTGCAACATGGACAATTGGATGTGAAACCGGAAATTCATCCCTGGTTTGGCACCCAAGTCTCCAATGAACACCTGCAGCCTATAAATGGTTCATCTCCCAAGCCCCTATTGTGAAGGTTTCATCTCCCAGGCCCCTGCTTACACTTATCAAGGATATCAGAACTTGTCAGAGACTTGGGATGCATGGCTAGGCTTGAAAAGCCCCTTGTGGTCGTTAGCCTAGTCAACACCTATCAACGTATAACACAGCTGGAAAGAGTCACACAGATGAAGAAAAAAACAATGCTTAACTATTCTCACTATATTTTCCTGATGACTTCTTCTTCTTTCGGCTTTTCCCGGTTAGGGGTCACCACAGCGGATCACCTGTCCACTCATGAATGGCAGTGGAGTTTTACGGTGTTGAGTTGCCAGCCTGTTGCCCAACCTTTCACAGAAGGCACACACACGCACACACACACACCCCTAGGGCCAATTTAGAGTGTCCAATCTACCTACAGCATGTCTTTGGGATGTGGGAGAAAACTGGAGCACCTGGAGGAGACCCACACGACCACATGGAGGACATGCAGACTCTGCACAGAAGGCACCCCAGCTGAGGATTGAACCGGAGAACCTCTTGCTGTGAGGCAGCAACGTTAACCACTGCACCACCGTGGCCACCCATACTATATTTTCCTGAATAATCTAAAGAATTACTGTTCCTACATACTGAATGGAGCAAGCCAAGATAATGTGGGTGAGTGGTCCTTGCTGTCAGATCCAAGAAAGAATACAGAATGCTGACAGCAATCTTCTACTAATATCTAAATATTACTTCTGGCTTAGAGAATGACATCACATACATCTGGACATCTGACTGTTTTCTGCACTATCCCCCATCACTAGAAGCTGCCAGAATTTAGCACCTATGTGATACAATACACACTAGACCTTTAGCTAAGTTTTATTAAGGCATCTGGAAGCCATAAAACAATAAAACTATTCCACTCTTCCTACAGGACCTACAAGCTATTCTCTAGCACAGACACTGCATCTCTGGCTCCCTTCCAAAACTGTGGGACAGCATATTTATGGTTTAACCCATGAAGTAATTTAATTTCAAGAAATTGTTTCAAAATCAGGCAGATTAGCCTCTTCTCTCCCAGTATATGCTGTTACAATGAATATATTTAAACAGTTACAATAATACATGTACATTTCTTTTCTGTCCAGCAGAAAACTCTGTCGATACATTTTAACACAAGCAACTTTACAAATACATTTTTAAACACAAGCATCTACACAAATCAGTTTGATATACAAATGACATATAATTATTTACAAAATTCCAGCTAGGTGTGCTGGCATATGTTATACATCCACTGCTAGTAACGCCTATCATCACATGAGCATTTGCAGTTTGTTGATAAGGTGATACACACACACACACACACACACACACATATATATGTATATGTATGTATATATATATATATATATATATATATATATATATATTTATATATATATATTTATATACATATATATAATATATTTTTATTTATTTATATTTGTTGATCGGGAGTGTCCGACTGGACGTAGGTCCATTTTCAGCAGAGGCCCGGGGAGAAAAGCTCCACAGTTACAATAAACAGACAGTAGTTACATTGGATTACAGAGCGATTAACAATTTGCATAGCAATTACTTACAACATATTTACAGATGAAGAACATAGTTCATCAGTAGACAACTAGAATCTTTATCTGTGAAGTACATAACAGACATTAACAAATGTTAAAATAAGAAGTTCTTGCTGTATAAGTACTAGGCTTATGAGCATCTGAGCTTGCTATAATCAAGGTAGTTAGTGGAGTGGAAAGAAAGGTAGTGGTTGGATGGGGTGGGTGATATTAGAGTGGGAGTTGCAAGGGCATAGCCAGCATGTTTTTAGGCGTGCTTTTAGTAAAGTTTTGAAGTGGGTGCATGATGGTACGGAGGTAATTGTGGGTGGGAGGGAGTTCCATAATTTGGCTATGGTGCAAGAGAATAGTGCTTCACCAGAAGAGTTATTGGCTTTAGTGATCTGCAAGTGATTTTTGTTGCTGGATCTTAGTGGTCTGGTGGTGCGATAGGGTTGGTGTAGATTCTGGAGGGATGGGACATTTAGTGGATGGTTTACTAGTTTGTGGGCGAGTGAGAGTTGATACCATTGAAGGAGGTGAGGGAGTTCAAGCCAGCCCAGTTCAGCAAGTGAGAGACAGTGGTGACTACGGTAGGATGCCCCTGTGGCGAATTTGGTAATTTTGTTGTAGCAGGTCTCTAGCTTGTTTAGATCGCATTGCCTTAGGTTGGTATATATTGGAGAGGCATAAAGTAGGGTGGAGATAAGGTGGGAATTTGCTATTGAAATCTTTGCTGCTTTATTGAGAAGATGCTTATTTCTGTATAACGTTCCTAGTTTTTTGTGGACTTTTTTTTATGGTCATGGATATGTGAATGTAAAATTTTAGCTTATTGTCTATTTCCACTCCTAGCAATTTTGTGTCTTCAGTTGGGTGTTGTCTTTTGCTGTGATGTTAAAGTGAGAGTTGTTTTGAGTATGTTTGGTGGGTTGGAAGATGAGTAGTTTAGTTTTGTTTGGGTTGAGTATTAATTGGGCATCAGATAACCAAGTTTCAACAGAGGAAAAGGCTTCCTGTGTGACTTTTTGCAGTTTGGGTAGGGACTGGGCTGAGCATATGATGGTCGAGTCATCTGCGTATTGTGAGTGTGCCATGTGTGGTGGCAGAGGCTAGATTATTTGTGAAAACAGAAAAGAGTAGGGGTCCAAGGATGGATCCTTGGGGAACCCCTATGGAGACAGGTAGTTGGGGAGATATGTCATTCTGCTATACAACGGATTGTTGGCAGTCAGACAGGTAACTCTGAAACCAGTTGGTGACTGATTGTGAGAAGGATAGGTTATTGAGGGCAGAGATAAGTTGTTTGTGTGGGACCATGTCAAATGCTTTAGATAGGTCTAGGAAAGTAGCAGAGTAGAGATAGCCATTGTTTTTATGCTGAAGGATAGTGTTAGTAAAGGAGAGTAAGGCAGTGGTGGTGCTATGGTTTGGTCGGAAACCATGCTGAGTATTGGAAAGGAGGTTGTTAGTAAGGAGGTAGTTTGAGACCTGAGAGTGTATGCATCTCTCTAGTATTTTGGAGAGTGGAGAGAGAATAGCTATATATATATATATATATATATATATATATCTATAATAAAATAAAATCTATTAACTAACCAAAACCTTCCCCAACAACATCCCCCCACCTCCCTCTGCCCAAGTTTCCTCTGCCTCGACTCCCTCAACTCCTATCTTTGAACTACTAAGTCTACCTACCTTATAAAAAAAACTTCTCTCCAAACTCAAACCTTGCACCAATGCCCCTGACATCCCCTCCTCCTTCTTAAAAATTACCTCTGACAGTATTGCTCTCCCTATCAGCATCCTGTTAAATAGATCACTACTCGAGTCCTATGTACCCAAACTATGGCGCTCTTTTATTCTTCCACTCCATAAAGGTGGCAAAAACTGTAACTTCTCCAACCTCCGCCCCATAGCCATCCTCTCACCAATCTCTAAAATTCTTGAAAAATGCATTCACCTGCAGCTCATGCCATTCCTAACCGAACACCAGCTGCTCTCTCCTACCCAACAAGGCTTCTGCCCTGGACATAATACCAACACAGCCCTTCTCTCCTTTTTACACTCTGTCAATTCAGCTTGAGACTCTGGCAACTTAGTTTCATCTGTTCTCTTAGATCTATCTAAAGCTTTCGATACCATCTCCCACTCCCATCTACTAAACCATCTATCTAGTCTCAACATCTCCCCAAAAACTCTATCCTGGTTTTCTAGCTATCTTTCTGACAGGTCCCAAGCCGTGAAATGGGGCCAAGCCTACTCCAGCTTCCTTCCCACTCCCACAGGAGTTCCCCAAGGGTTCATACTTGGCACTCTGCTATTTAACATCTTCATTAACAATTTCCACAAAGCTATTCCCAATACCAAAATTGTCCAATACGCAGATGACTCAACTTTGATCTGCTATGCCTCCAACCTTACAGAACTCAAGTCTCCAACTCAAACCGCCTTCTCAACCACTGAAAAATGGATGCACCAAAACAACCTCTCACTTAACGCTAACAAAACTAAGATTCTTCTATTCACTCACCCTAAATCCACCCCCATTGAAAAAACTCATTTAAAATTACAAGCCTTAACAAGTCCATCATTGACATCGTTCCCTCTGCCAAACTCCTAGGGGTCACCATCGATGAACACTTAAAATTCAATACCCACATCCAACTTAACATCAAGAAAACCCACATAAAACTCGGCCTACTGTACAGAAACAATCAATTCCTCTCCCCCTCTACTAGACAGACCTTGGCCACTACATATCTCCTCCCATCTCTTCTATATGGTGCTCCTCTGCTTACAAATTTATCTTCCACCCTAACCTCCAAACTGGAAGTATGGTACAATAAAATCTCCAAATTCACCACCAAGGCAAATTCCCTCTCTCATCACTGCACCCCCCTACAAACTTTAAATTGGCTTGAACTCCCTAATCAATTAGACTACCTCCAAATTGTCACAGCCCACAAACTAATATTTCAACCTACCAGCTGCCCCCCGCATTATCTAATATTCTTCAACCATATAACCCCCCAGACCCCTTAGATCTTCTCACCAAAACCTTATTTCCATCCACAAACCCAAGTGCCCAGCTGGTCAGCTTCTACTCTCCTTTTCCCTAGCTAAAAAATGGAATGCCCTGCCCTCTACACTGAGGACCTGTGACAACTTATACTCCTTCAAAACGCAACTCCACTGCTACCTGCACACTCAAAGAAAATGTAACTGCACTCTTCATTCTATACCTCCCAAGCTCTCCTCTTCCTTCTCTCCTGGCTAAATGTCATACCTTTCTAATTTCCCTCATAGTCATACTTTGATAATGTAACTAATATATCTACATCCAACCTAATGTAACTAATATATCTACATCCAACCTTATGTTTTATGCCTCTCATCCACCAAGACAATTTTCTTTAACATCTTAGTTGCTTAATTTAGCATTACTTCATACTTGAATGCATTTCATCAGCTGTTTGTGGAATTTCTACCTATTTTGACTGTAATTCAAATAATTTTTTCTTTGTATCTTAGTTTTTGTATTTTTCATTTGTATTTTCTTTATGTGATGTAACATTGTACTGTGGAGCTTTTCTCCCCTGGTCTCCACAGAAAACGTGCTCTTCAGCCCAGTGGACCTCCCTGGTCACCAACTGGAATAAATAAATAAATAAATAAAATGCACAAGCATATTGGTGGAAAGTTGGCACTGCAAAAGTATACTTACTGAAAAAAAAAAGATTCCAATAACAATCAATCACAGAATGAAAACAAGCAGTATCCTTTTGCAGTCGGTTAACGAAAATCCTATCACAAATTTTATATATACATATTACTGAAGCGATTTTTTGCTAAAGTAAGGCATACGGTTTAGGTTAAGGACAGGGCCAGGGTTAGGGTTAGCATTCAAGAGTAAGGATGAGTGGGGGGCTTCATCCAACCCTACATCTCACCTTAGCAAAAACCCTTTCTGTAATACAATCACTGCACAAGAAACTCGGACAAACCAGGTACAGCAGCACACATGCGCAATACTAAATAAACCCCCTTACCTATCTACTACTCTAACCCTGGCACAGAAGCACCCCCAGACACACTCCCATCCCTAACGCTGAAGCTCTCTGTATATCCAACAGATTCAGCATAAGAAACCCAAACCCACACTTACAGAATTATGCAGACTTTCACAAGCACTTCACTGTCAATGAACTGAAGACACACACACACGCACACATATATATAACAAACTAATGACACACATGGACGTCTCAGTGATGCAGCGGTAGTGTTGCTGGCTCAAACAAGAGGTTCTCCAGTCCGATTCTTGGCTGGGTTTCCTTCTGTGCAGAGACTGCATGTCTTCCCTGCATCTGTGTGGGTTTCCTCTGGGTGCTCCAGTTTCCTCCCACGTTACAAAAACATGCATCTGGAGCATTTCTCCCTGGCCCTCCACTGAAAATTGGCTTTGTTCCAAGTTGGACTTTCCCTATGTGTGTGTGTATGAGTGTATATATATATATATATATATATATATATACACATATATATATATATGTATATATATATATATATATATATATATATATATATATATATATATATATATATATACACATGGGTCTACTTCAAATTAAAAAAGTCCACTTACCTGAAAATGAAATCATAGGTTCATAAGTAGGTACTAGGCTATCGGCCCTAGGGCCTATATAAACCCAGCCAAAAACGTACCCTGGCTTTTGCCACCCAAGACAATTATTTTCCTGTGCCACTGTCAAGCAGAGCCACAGAAGTGATCCCCGGGGTGAATTTCCAATTTACCATCCAATCATCAAGATTTTTCTTGAAGAGTGCTAATGAGGAACTTTGTTTGATATAGATAGGTAGTTTATTCCAGAGTATGGGAAGTCTCTGGGACAGGAATCTATCCCTCCAGCATGTTCTGCTTATTGTGGTGACAAGGTTTAGGTCCCTAGAGTGTGTAGCTCGGAGGGATTGGGATTTCTTTAAGTGGAGCATGTCCAACAGCTCTGGGTTTGACATAGCTTTGTATGTTAGGCAGAGATCACCTCTGAGTAGGTGAAATGCGATGGAGGAAAGCTGGAGTTTTTTGAGACAGTCTGCGTAGGGCATCTGTTTGAGGCCGGTAATCCTCTTTGTGAGGTATTTCTGCGACCTTTCCAGTTGTTGTAGATGTCTTGTGAGGTACATACCAAAAGGGGCGTTCTACTCTATAATAGGCCTAATGAGTGATGAGTAGAGGGAACAATTATCTTTTTTTTTTCTGAATGAGAAACCTTTTGTGATGAGGTGTGCCACATAGAAGGATTTCCTGACTACTTTGGCGATGTGATTATCAAAGGAGAGACTACTGTCCACCTGTGTCCCATGGTCTCTTATCACACTTTCAGTGTTAAGTATACTACCGCCTATGTTGTAGTTCATGGGTACAGAGTTTTTACCAAAGGGGATGACAATGCACATTTTGGCATTGAGCTTGAGGCCATGGCTTTGACACCAAGCATCTGTCTCAGTGAGGTCCTTTTGTAGGATGTCCACATCGTTAGGAGTTTCGATTATGGCTCCTAGTTTGCAGTCATCTGCAAACTTAGTTAGCCAAAGACCTTCTGTGTTGGCCTGTACTTCAGAGAAGTTGATATAAAACAGGATAGGACCCAGGACTGAACCCTGTGATACTCCACTTGTCACTGGTCTGAAGTCGGATTTGGAGTCTGCTACTTTCACAGTGTGGATTCTGTCAGTGTGCCAGTTGGCAACCCATCTTGAGACATAGGGATTTATACCCAGTTTAGTGAGTTTATCTATAATTCCAGAGTGGGGGATGGTGTCAAAAGCCTTGGCAAGATCTACATAGGCTGTGTGAACCACCTTACCCTCGTCTATGGCTTTGGTGACTGCTTCAAAGAAGTCTATCAGGTTTAGGAGACATGATCTGCCTTTTACAAACCAGAACTGGGTGGGGTCCAGAGTTTGGAGATTACCAATGTCTTTGTTTATAAGTTCCATGATGATAAGTTCCATGGCCTTGCAGACCAGGCTCATCAGGCTAATGGGGCTGTAGTTCCCAGGGTCCGTGGTGGCTCCCCCTTTGTGGAGTGGGATAACCGTCACTGTGCGCCATTCACTGGGCACAAAGCCTGAGGTGAGGCTAGGATTGAACATGGTACTTAGGTGGGGTGCCAGTTTGTTCTGTAGTTCATGAAGAATGTAGCCTGGGATGTTGTCTGGTCCCATGGATGCTGTGTTCTTGGCTTTGGAGAGTGTGATTTTTACCTGTGCAGCCGTGATTACAGGAACTTTGCATTCTTCCGGTATAGAGATGGGCCCTTTAGGGGGTGAGAGGGGGGGGGGGTAAAGTTAGCACTGAACCTATCTGCCAGGATGTTGGCAATATCATTTGGGTCTGTATATTTAGTGCCATTGTGCTGCAACTCAGAGCAGATCTGAGTGTTGCCATTGAGATTCTTGACATAGCTATAGAATGCTTTGTGGTTGTCTTTAGAATCAGTGGCAATTTTGTTTTCGTAAGTAGGTTTGGAGGATTTTATGAGGGATTGCAGCTTACTGAGCCTGACCAGGGAGCTCCTCCAATCATGGGATTTTACTCTCTTTTGCAACAGTTTCTTCCTTCTGTTGTACAGTTTGTTTATGGCAGGGGACTGCCAGATTGGCTTCCTTTTTTTGGAGGATACCGTCTTGGTTCTATTTGGGATAGCACGATCCATGCACTTGTGTAAGTGCTTATAAAGTGCAACTGTGTAGGATTCAGTAGTCGTAACTGTACTGTCCATCTGCATCGGTGTCATGAAGTTCACCACTTCTGTCTTAAGAAGAATGAAATTGGCTTTGGAGAAATTTTTTACCATGGTTTCCTTAATGGGGTGTGGGGACAGGATGTGGATATCTAGGGTGATTAGCTTATGGCCGGCTCGCACCAATGAGGCGTTGACTTCAGATGTGGAACACCAGTCACTCATGTTGGTAATGACTAGATCTAGGATATTGTTGCCCTCTGGTGGGGGTGTGGATAAGTTGATCAAGGGCATTGGAGTTTATGAATTCCAGAAAGCTTTGAGTGAAGGAGTTGGCACAAGAGTAGTTTTCCCAGTTAATGGTGGGGTAGTTGAAATTGCCCATTATTAGGTTGTTTGGTTGAACCCTAATATTTTCCAGTACATCAAGAAAAGAGGAGTGGGAATCCTGGGGCATGGTGGGGGATCTGTAGCAAGCTACAATTTGGATTGCAGTTTTGCCCAGAGTTAGTTGCACTTGGATAACCTCAGATGCATTATGCTGAGCAACTAGCCCGGAGGTGTGGATATTCTTAATGAATATGGACACACCTCCACCTTTGGTGTCCAGGTCCAGGTTATATGGCCGAAAAGTGTGATATGAGTTATAGCCTGGTAGTGCAGGGGTGCTCTCTGGAGCCTTGAACCAGGTCTCAGTCACTACACAGATATCAATGTTCTCCATTTTAAGGAGTGCCTCGAGTGAGTGCATTTTGAGATTTAGACTTCTAGCACTGAGTAGCATCACCCTCAGTTTTTGCTTGCCTGTTCCTGTTATGGTGGTGAATTTGTCATTTGAACCTTGCTTAAAAAAGGCACTATAGGGGCAGCAAGAACCTTAGCCAGTATCTGGAATCCCAGGGATGATGGGTGCAGGCCATCTCTGGCAAAGCATTGTGGTCTGTCGACCATGTCATCTAGGGCAGACAGATACGGGATCTCTTTAGAATGATGCCAGAAGCTTAGCCAATTGTTGAAGTCAATCATTTTGCCCTTGTACTGTGGTATAATTCTGGGTGAAGGCGGAATGCTACTCAGGGCTAGGGTCATAGCTGCCTGGGCTACAAGATTGGAGAGCTCTTCCATGTCTCTTTTCATGTAGTCCAGGGAGGTACGTCTCAGGTCATTCACACCAACACAGACAATGAAACAGTCATATTTGTACTTGTTGTGGAGTGACCTGAGTGCGTGGGTTATGTGGCGGATCCTGGCACCTGACAGGCAGCTGACAGTAACCTTCTCCTTGTTTAGCCTGGTGAATGGGACATCAGTATGCCTGAATATACAGTCACCTATGACTAGTGTGTTGGGTACGTTGTTTTTGCCTTATTGGCTGTGGTTGAGTGGCACATTGAGTCTGCGGGCTATGTGTCATTTGGGTTGTGTTGGGGGGTGGAGGTTGCTTGCATTTCTGCTTTGGAGGTCTTTGTTGCTTGAGCAGATTATTATTGAGAGCCTCCGCAAATGTTTTTGTGTTTCTGTGTGTGGATTTTGGTGGTGTAGATTTAGTGAGACTATGTGATGAGTGTGGTGTGGTGTGGTGTGGTGCAAGTGTTTACCTTCTCCTCATGACTGTCAAGTTCAGTTTTGGTTGCAGAGAGCTTTACCTCCAGTTTGGCTAGATAAGTGTATCTCTCTCAGGTTGTAGTGTTGGGTGGTAGGAGGAGAGGGTTGTCTGTATACATGAGGCAATTTCTACATTGCCCCAAAATGCCCAGATTCATCAGATAGACAGGAGAGAACACTGGGAGATGACCCTTTGGACATGCCTGAATAAAAAACTATTTACCTCTAGATAAGTGAGGAAAGTGAGTACAATACCTGTTTTTCTATAAGCAAGTGAGGAAAGTGAGTACAAGAGCTGTTTTTCTATAAGCAAGTGAGGAAAGTAAGTACCAAAACTGTTTTCCTCTAGGTAATGAGGAAGGTTGAGTGCTGTAGTAATTAGTAGCTTATTTAATGCTTACAAGTTCTGAACAAGTGCTGATCACGAATAAGCAAATTCAAGTGCTAAAACTAAGAATCTGTGTCTGGACTAAACTAGTTACAGGAAAGGAAACAAGTGCAAATGCAGGCTTTTAAATCAGAAAGTTGAGAGAGATGGAAAAACTGCCCAAATGGCCAATAACTACAATCACCGAGACAAGATGTCAGAAACCTGATTTGAAGGAATGACCGTATTGCCTAAACTTTTCTCAGGATAAATATCCAGTTGACCAACATTTCTAAAAGAAACATATCAGACTATCTTCAACCCCTCACCCCCCCCCCCGCAACTAAATATACTAACTCCGAGGTTGCACTGGGAAAAGGGCAAATTTCCCCATGTTGGCCATCTACAACTATACTTACAAGCAAAACAAATGATGAGCAGAATAACAGGTGATACATGCTCTGCATGCACATACATGGAACTCTTCTGTGACACAATCAGTGACAATAATTGGGAATAGAGGAGGTCAGGTACCAGTGTGGAGTGACAGGGAGGTAAAACTCTTCATGAGTCTGGTCCTCCCTTTCTATGAAATGATGCTTTGGTGCCAGCACTTACTGATCTATGCTTGACATTTGGGCACATTCAGGCAGGTGGCTGACCAAGTGAAATGGGTTCCCATGGACAGGTGACAATGCTATTATAGGTAGTCAGACAAGAGATACCATAAATCTTAATGCCTACAAACGTCAATAAATGAAGAGTCAGCACAATGAATGCAGCCAGCTGGTGTGTACATGTCCCAGAGGTGGACAGATGAGCAGCAGGTTGCTCATTCAACCTAAACCCATCTCCATTCCATTTTTTTTAACTCCCTATTGATAAGCAAACCAGCAGACCTATTGGGAATAGTAAAAATGTCTCTGCTGGCAGCACAATGAGTAAATGTATAACAGTGATTGCAGTAGCTGGGTGTATTGCAGCTATGGATAAGTGTCAGAGCATATAGATCATGCCATTCTATGGCATTCACAACTAATACTAATGATGCATGGATGCTCTGAGCCATTGCACAACTTTGGCACCATATGGATATACATATGCAAACAAAGCATGACATGGCCTGCCCTGCAGCAATCTCACTGCCCAACTGTACAAGAAGATGTCTTGCAGTCAAATGGTAGCCCTTGCTATATGCAGCTTGTACTGATCAATTCCCATACATGACAGACAGCACCACTGACGTGTATTCCCACTCATGCTGTAGGAAGGCAAAAGTACTGATGTACATCGGTTAATGTATACACAGCTTGTAGGTAAGTGTGTACATGTGCATAGAGATAGGAGAGCTAAGACATTTCTGTAGCTCTGTATATTATTTGGTACATGCAGCATACTGGCTCAACAGAGGGACACCATATCTGTTACACCACACCAGCAGTCAAAGTTATTCAAATGTAGATGTAGTTCAGCTGCTTTGCTGCATTTTGGTGATGAAGTCCTCATATAATGTGAGCAGTGCAGAAGACTGACCGTGCATGTGGTCACTTGATCCAGCCAATATTGTGGTGCTTGATGATGTCCTTTTGGGCACACATGATGACATGTGGGAAGGAATGTAGTTCATGGTGGGTATCTAGCATCTGTCTAATGTCATCGGACATGCCAGTAAAGGATTGTGGCAAGGTTCTACTCTCTTCAGTGACACCATGATATCATGGTAAATATTATGTTGGAGAATTTAGCCTTCTGTACGAGTAGCCTCATGCCATTGGTGCAGATGCCACTGAGAGCTTCAGGAAGGTCATCTCCTGTTACAACACTGTTAATGATGCCAGTATCCACTCACATATCTTCAAGTACATGGCCAAATGGGAGCTGGCCCTGCCATGGTGCCACAGGCAAGGCCTCACAGCCCAGTGGTGCACATGCAATCACACCCACAGCCACCACAGAAAACCAACCACTCAAAAAGAATAAGCCATAGGCCAACACATGTCTCTATTTTTGTACATAGTTTATGACAGTGTTTCCCTTGTGTGCAATAATGTTATCTGTGCTATCATTTATGGTGGACATATTTGTATTCACATATTTACATACCTCCAACATATTATAACTTTATAACAGAAATGTAAACTTATTCTATGTGTGTGGTTGTATGTCTATGATAACACCCCACTATAAATGAAAATGTGATGGGCCTTCTTCCAGATGTACCTAGATTGTGGAAATGGGTGTATAGTGTGTATGTGGAGCTTCATCCTAATGAGACATGGCACATGGCCTTGGTGCCCATCTACCCCTGTTGCTGCTCCATTCAGATAGGAATATGTGTCTAACCCTGTCCATGCCCTATGAACTTTTGCACTCGCAAACAATATGTCATATGTGGCTGTATGGCATCTGGCCACAGTGTTAAACCATTTCCATGATGGTTAGGCTGTGCATTGTTTAATAAGGTTGCCCTATGCACCCCTGCACAGCACCATACTGTTCATAAATGGCATAACTTTGCAACAGTGCATGGTAATTGGCTTTGAGCAAGATGGCATAACATAATTATGAATACCTTGGTGAATCTACATACACAGAAATATGCACACACACACACGCGTATATACATTATGTATAGGTATATATATTATATATGCATATACACACATGTGTGTATATATATATATATATATATATATATATATATATATGTGTGTGTGTGTGTGTGTATATACATACATACACACACACACACACACACATATATATATATATATATATATATATATATACATATACATATATATATGTATGGCTCCCTATTACGCTGTTGCAGACGCAGGTTGTCGAATGCGCCTTTGTCGCTTTGTCCAACTGAAAAGTGTGAAAAAGCAAAATAGCGAAGCAGCTTTTCAGCAAATTCTTTCCCTGAGAAAGATTTCTCTTGGCCGTTTTTGCTACTTTGCCATTTTCGGCACTGTAGTGTGACTTGTGTTTTACATTTTTTTTTTCTTTTCAGAACAGCAATTTTTTTCCCTTGGAAATATTGTGGTTCGTTAGGACAGATAGATATATATATATATATATATATATATATATATATATATATATATATATGCGCACACACACACACACACACACACACACACACACACACACACACACACACACACATGCACATATCAGGATCATATGCTCGCATATCTGTCCTCATCAGAATTCTGCTTTTGTAGTACCTACAGACTGCTCAGATTCAAACCTCTCACACAAGATCAGATCAATTCAAATTCAATAACATGCAGACTTGTCAGAGGAGATGGGGAAAAAAAGAGTGAAATGTCTAAATGCCAGTAATTTGTGGAAGTTCTCCCACTGAGATGATGAAAGGAAGCTCTCATCCTCACAGTGGGAAGCAAATGAAAAGCACTAGGTGGAAAAAAGTTATCTTCTCTGAAAGGGATATCACTCGAACTGACAGGGTTATAGATAATGGTATGAGAGAAAGCAATGCAAATACAATCCATAATGCACAGCAAAATGTAGACACTTTTGAGACAAGGGAACATAAAATGGGTGAAGATACTTTCTGTTTAGACTTTGTCATCATTTGTGACCTTTAAAACTAGTGGGATGGAGTGATGGACTACATACCACTTTATAACATTTGCGTGTGCATGTTTATCAGTAAAATTCTACCAAGAAAAAGACTCAAAAGAAGAGACTCCAAAGAAAAGTACTAGTTACTTTGACATACAAAAATATGGAAGCATGTCTTTTAATTAACGGACTTAAGTATGAACGCACTATATCTAATAACGCTTTCAATGAATGAAAACTATTTTAAGGGTGAAGTTTGAAATCTCATTCATTTTAGTGTGCAGCTTCTATGCCTCTATTAGTTCTTCAGACACAGCAATGTAGTGACATGATTTTTCCTTTATCTGGTGTTTGTTCCTTCTCTGCTGTTTTAGTACATATAACTAAGGGAGTATGGGAGGAATGAGACTCTCCAAATGAGGAGGTGCAGGAAGACTTGCCTCCCTGCAAAAATCTTATTTTTGCCTGATTTTCCTAAAATTTGATCAAAGTGCATTTTTTTTATTTTTTATTTTACATTTGTTGACCGGGCTAGTCTAACTGGATATATGTCCATTTTCAGTAGAGGCCCGGGGAGAAAAGCTCCACATAAAATATATAGCACATTAATAATTCAGTTTCAAGACATTAAACTTCAATTAAAGATACTAGTCATACAAAACATGTGGTACAAAATAAATAAGCACATGTGATATAAGACAGTAGGGGAAAAAAATAAGATATCACATCAATTTATTTTTTTTTTTTTTGTGTGTGTGCCCCCCCCCCTTAGCAAATCACTAAGGGAAGGAAGTATTTAGAAGGACGAGGAGATTCCAGACAAAGTTATAAGTAAGGAGCAGCAGGAGAGAGTAGTTTAAGAGAAGAGAGTTGGGAGAAAATTGGTTGAGGGGTAGATTCTCACAGCGTCAGGGGAGAAGTTTAATTGTATATCTTGGGAAGAATAAGTCTGTCCTAGAGGAAGTGGACTTTAAGAAAAAACGGAATAGAGGTGGAAAGGCAAAGGAAGAAATAGGTAACAAAAATAATTGGATGAGAGAATATTAGTCTGGGTTAGTACAGGGACATAGCCAATGGTTAGTTAGGAATACTTTGTTTCTTTTTGAAAAGTATAGTAGAGGAGAGAGAGGCAAGTTCAGAGGGCAGCAGGTTCCAGCTTTTACTCATTGCATTAGAAAAGAGGGAGTCACCTGCTTTATTGTAGGGTTTATGTACAGAAACCAGTAGTTTGTGGGCTGACCGTAGATTTCTAAGATTGTTATATGGTGTGATAAGATTTGTGAGAATTGGTGTTTTACCTGGATAATAAAGAGTTTTGTGGGTAATAATTAGTTGTTGAAATAAAATCTGATTGTGCAGTTCAAGCCAACCCAGTTGTTTCAGATTTTGGCAGTGGTGGGTTCTAAAGGGAGAGCCAGTAGCAAATCTGGCTATGCTATTATAGGAGATTGCAAGCTTGTTGAGGTTAGTTTTAGATAGAGTGGTGTATATAGGAGAGGCATAAAAGAGAGTAGAGATAAGGTGGGTATGGGCAATAGTAGTTCTGGCTGAGGGAGTGAGGAAGGGTTTTGATTTTGTAGGAGGAGCCTTTTACATGACAAAATGCAGTTTCCTGTGATAGTCACAAATAAGGTGATTGATCTTTCGTCACAAATTCAGAAATATATACGGGGCTGGCCTTAATGCAACCCCATTGTAAAGGACTCCATGCCATCCCCCACTGTCCAGCATTCCCCCTTCCCTGCTACAACCAAGTGACCCACTCCCAGTGTCCCCACATCATCCATATTACTTTTTTCTTGTTTTATAACATTTTGTCTTACTCTTTAGCTTCTTTCTGCATACTTTCAAAACAACCAAATGGGCTAAGCGTTTCAAAGCTCCAACCTTTTGATGCGTTGTCGCCTCACAGTAAGACGCTGTCCGGTTCGATTCTCAGCTAGAGTGTCATCTGCGTGGAGACATGCGTGAATGGGCGTACCTTCGTTGAAGATTGTGCATCAGGGCTGGTAACTCGGCACGTAAAAATCAACTACCAATCATTAGCAGACCGGAGTTCCACTGTGGCGACCCCTAACCGGGAAAAGCCGAAAGACACAAACAAACATCACCTGATCACAAATCGTGATTAAGGAAAAAAAATTGTCTAATTTTTTTTTTCCTTCAAGAAAGAAAAAACTTGTGTCTAAGACTTAACACTTAAACCTGGCAAACATTAGTTCAAATAAACTGAGAAGAAAACTGCTTCCTCTGATATTCTCCCAGTGGCTCCTAAAAACATAAGACTTTGAGAGAAATGAATGAAGCTATTGCTCCTTCTCTTTCCTGGTCGCTGAAGGCATCCACCATGACCCTTTTGGACTCATTGAACATCAGTCTCCTACTCCAGATCAGTCTGGTGATGCTTAAAGGGATGCTGTTAAAGGTCAGGAGGATGCCGTGTCCTCAAGGGCTGCATGTATGATATCTTCCAAGAAAGGAGAACCATGTTGGCTGTGGTCAGACATCAGCACTCAGACTCAGATGAGAAAAGAGGTAGTCATCTCCTGGTCCATTTCCTGTACATCCGATATAACTCTTTGAATACCCCAAAAAGAAGTCTAAAAAAAATAAACAAACATGTCACTCAATCCATTACTTGCTTCCAGGGAGTCAAAGGAATAGTGGCACTCTTTTGCCAAGGGTCTTTTTAAGGCATTTCAGTCCTTGCAATCTGCTTCTCCCTTTCATAAAAGAAAAAGATCTCCTCCCCATTCTGATTCTGAGTGTGATGTGGAAGAAACTGGTTTAGATTATGCCTCTCAGTTTTCTCCAGATTCCCAACAGTCCAAGTCTGAATCTGAAAAGAATGTTTCCTTTGATTCACCTGTTGATTAAATCTCCTTTTCTTTACACCATTGCTAAAATGAAATATCTTTCCTAGTGGGAGTCCAATGAAATCTCAGACACCCAAAACAGATACAAGCTGTTAATACTGGACACTCCTAAGGCTTTGGCCTTTCCTCCTTTAATAGGTACTCTGGAAGATGCTTTCAATGCAGCTGGCAGTTTGCCTGACAGTAAACCATCTGCTCTAAGAAGTCTGACAGACTTTGCAAGGTGCCACAGACCCATACATTCCTCTTCTGTAAAACCGTGGCAAATCCAGAAGGTATTTTGTTTAGGTAAGGAAACAGAATCGCACCTATTTTCTTCCCCTGATCCTATCCCTTCAGATAAATATGGAAAGGTCTTTGATTTTATACTTCCTCTAATGTTACCATTAGGAAAGATCACTGTCAGGCTGTTATGGCAAAATGCATGCTAGCATCCTTTGCTGAAATGAGTAGAGTTTTGGCACATCTTCCTTCTTCAGAAACTAAGCCCTCTCTCTCTAACATCTTCAGGCTTTCCGGTAACCAAACATTCACTGAAATGTACTTATGATGTGTCACATGCAGTGTCCATGGTAGCTGTCACTGGATCAGTCATGTGCTGGTATGGTTAACATTTCAGAATATGCTTGAAGATGTTGAGGTACAAATTCTCAATGCTGCACCCCCTGACAGATGTCTTATTTGGCTCTACTTTGGCTGATGAAGTGTGGAAGAGGCAAACCTATCTAAGGACTAAAACAGATTTTTCAGTCTCCTATTCCTAAATACAACAGCATCTATCCATCTAGCCCTGGCCCTTTTACAGGAAATCTGCCAAACAGTCTCAACAAAATGGTGAGAAGCAGCATTCTAAAAAAAACAATGGCAAGGCAAATCTAAGAAGAAATGATGAACAGGCCAAAATAATGCCCATCTCCTTTTCATCTTAAAAAGTACACTGTTCCTATGCAAATCATAGTGACCTTCTGTACATAACCTCACTGTCCCCAGCTCCCTTCCTCCACACAAGCTACTATAAGCACCTTACGTACATATCTTTGAGCAGGAATGATTTTAGACTATGTGGGGTCCAGGATTTAGGTCTCTACTAAATCTGTGTTATATCTATTTACAGGGTCAGACCTGTGGGAACAGCCAGGCCCTCAAACTTTGTGGGTTTAGATGTCCTGTCACGAACTTTATGCCTTATCTTTAAAGATAATTACATATTAACGGTTTTTATACAGCTACCCAGACAAATTACGTATGGGCCCAGCAATACTATTCTGTGTTTCCTGGTAAAAATTTGTGACATTTGTTTACAAACATGCCCAAACACATATACTCACACACTGTGGAATGACCCGACAAGCCAGGTTTGAAACAAGATAAAAAATAGTCACAGTAATGTACTTAAACACAGTAGCCACAGTAACATATTCCCACTTCCTTTATACAAATAATTGCATTAGTTCTGCAATGCCAGAATAATGAGCTAAGTTGAGAGCAGTCATTTTCATCCACAGACAATCGTCACTCCAGGTAATTATAATTATGTCTTCATTATCATCTCAAATGTCCAACTGAAATAAAAATAAGGGCCACAACATGTTCCATCTTCATTTCACACAAACATATGCCAGCCACAAGAAAGTGCTCCAAAATTCACCATGCAAAACCATCTACTATTTACATCTGTTTTTTTCTCCCGATTTATCTCATGGTATTGCAGTTCTTTCTACCATGGGCATCCCATCTATTTTTACCACTGAAATTTTGTGGACTTCCTTCTGGCTGCCATCTCATTAAACAACAAGTCAAGCAGATTGTAGACTGGACAGACAAGAAAGACTGAAAATGTAATTGACAGCCACACAGTGCCTCCACCAATGGGCAGAATAGCTACATCTGTTTTGAAAAAGGGCACCACATGGGCTGTCTATTTTTAAGTGAAGAGACGCAGCATTTCTTAAAACAGAAAAAAAAGAATAGAAGGACTCCTGGCCAAACAGTGCTTTAAGCAGCTGCCTAGTTTACATATACATAAGGCCAGCCATGATTTCCCTTGTGATTTTAGTGCACAATGTGCTGATTTAAATGCTAGCAACCTTATATTTTTAGAGGAACTCTCCCTACCTTCAGACACATTTGCAAGATGCGGAACATCTTGAAAACAGTTCACAAATACATTACCAAAAAATCTAAATTAAAAAGGTGTTTTAAAGCACCAAAATAAAAATACAAAATATATACCCATTCTGCAAATAAAAAGTCATACAGGTGATAAAAACTTCACAAGTTCCAAACTTTAGGTGTTTCAGTATCAGGGTCTGATTAACTATAACTTCAAATATTATGGTACAAAATGTTACTGCTGCAGAAATGGAGGTGCACAATGACAAGGCAGGAAATAATGGAGATCCAACATATCGGCACCCTTAGTGTCAGAAAAAACAGGCCAGCAGCCAGCAAATGAGGAGCACATAACTAATAAACTAGGCTGCAGGGGTGACTGAAAAACACCAGTCCAGGGCAACAGTGGACATGATATCTCTCAAGAAACCAGGATGGCTACATAATCACATGCTGCATGAACACTCTCCCCAGAACAGAACTCGTACGATGCTTACACACACACAGGGTTTAAGAGGGGAGAACAGCAGGTATGTCACAGTGTAGCACACAGCATAGAGTGACCTGCACAGAGTCACCACACCAGCACTTAAGCACTATACCAATTACTTTACAAAACTCATATTGAGTAGAGACTTGACTTATGTGTCAATATTTTGAAATCAGTCCCCAGCCCATCTGTTCATGCATACAGTCAACAGCCTGGGATGCTCTCTATTTCCTAACATTTAACTGCTATGTGATTAACATGCTATGCTATTTTGATGTACAGCAATAAGCAGTGCTCTTCTCCTCACAACATACACCAGAAAATAAAAGTTTCACAGCCATGAGACTTCTTATTCTTTTACAAAACAGGAGCATAGCTAATAGTATATTAATTCTTTTTCCAATTCCCCCATTCCACATAACTGACCCAATACCTCCCCTACCAGCTACTAAATGACCCATAATTTCCCTCACCTGAGGGCCAGAGACCAGGCCTTTGGGCAGTGACAACTAGTCTCTCTCTACTTCTGTAGTGCACTAAGCCCCTAACATTTGGTTGGCCAAGGGTCCTGCGACTCATTTATTCCCTGCCTATGGAAGAGGGAATTCACCGGAGTCCTCATGGGTGGAACAGGGCAAGGTTCATCACTTCTACAGGTCAACAGCTGAATGGTCTGTTCACTTCCCCAGATCTAGGAACACCAGCCCCAGTCCCCTATTGGAGATGAGAGCCAGAAGGTAATGGACAGGCTAGTCTACAAGTCAAATGGACCAAGCTCTACCAAGCCGACATGATGACACTGCAAGCTTTGCAATCAAGGGGCTACATAAACATGTCTGCACAGCTGATCTTGGAAAGTGGTGCTGCCAAACTGAAATGCAAGCATCACTAAATATATTGCTGCCAGAAATATACCTTCTCTCTATCAGACGTCTCTAAGTCAGAGGAATGATACTGCCACTTCAGTGGTCAGCAAGACAGTGTCAGCTACCCAGTCCCACTGCCTAAACACAGTCTATGTAGCTCCATGCTACTAACTGAACACAGATCAAATAGGACAGAGTCAGCTATTCATCCCTCTATGTCATGGGCTTAGAAACATAGCTAGAGCTATAATACTGCCTTTCACTCTTTAAAATAAATCTGCTTAGCAACACCACAACTGTACAAGCAGCATTACACTAGCCAGCCCCTGATAATATCACTGCTTCTCCATATCAGTCTCTCCAGGTATGCAAGGGTTTGTACCTTCTGGTATGCCATATTCGCAGATTTCAGAGTCTACTAAATATTTTTGTGAACGGTTCTACTGGGTACCTGCTATGTTGCTGACTAATAGGACTGATATTCTGTCTGGAACTTTGACCTGTTGAAAAAACACAAATGGCACCACAAACTGTATAAAAAACAAACCAAAGCAGGAACAAGCAGCACCCCAAAGTCTTCAGCTCTTTATTAAAAGTAACTTGAGTAAAAAACTGGTAGTAAATCACAAGTAAAGTTAAGCACTTTTCATCTAGTTTAGTAATTAGACTTCTTCAGACAACAAACAGCAACTCAAATTCACTTAAATACACTTCCCCTTTCTTTCTACTGTTGACTTAATTACTTAATATGTACCAATTAAACATAATAAATGACTTTAAACTTTGCAGCATAAATTAAAGGAGTACCACACCCACAGACTCAAAAAACATGTTTAAAACATCATAGCATGATGTTTGCTACACTTTAACAACACTCTGGGATTATTTACAGGATTTTAAATATTTTTATATGTAATTCCAGACTCTGGCCACCTGGAGGCTGGCATATTGACGTGGTTTGGATAAATCAGGTTGCCATCCAGTATCCCAGAAATCGTTTGGCTCAAAAATGTTACATCATGCAGGCCTCTGTTTGCTTAAAGTTCCTGTCATTTCACAGATGTTGCAATCGTACAAAATACTGAGTAAAATAGAACAGAGTAAGTAACATTCCCTGCTGCTGGATGACAACTTAAAACAGAAACAGTCCAAATGCCACAGAACACACTCAAAGTGCTGTTTACTGCTGCCTTTTTTTCTAATTTAGTTTAAATAGCACTAATTTGTGAGACAATGAATTCCAGTCCATTTACTTCTCCCCTCCCCCATAACACTTAGCTTCCCTAGCTGTCAAAGACCTGAGGGTAATTTGACCTGGTAATTCCATTGATTGGCAGATCTCAGCAGGGTGCTTGACTCATGTAATTTAATCTTTGCTCTAGCATTTCCTTTGTTAGAAGGGACATTTCTTTGCTGCACTATAGCCATGGCCTTACTTGACTGCAATCACATCCAGTAAGGTCTTGCACCAAGGAGCTAAAGAATAAAACATTTATACTATTAACCAGTTTAGATCTTTATTAATTTAAGTGTTAAGGCTTCATGCTTCCACCTTGTTAAAAATTGAGATTTACATGTGCAAAGTGTGTTGGTATGCAGTGTTTGCCTTCATATGTTTTTACTCCACTGGTTGGTTTGCAAAAAAAAAAACTTTTGCAGTGTCCCTGGATTTGTCTTTGTACATACAAACCACATTGATATATTTTCCCCTTCCTTTTTCTTGTGTTCAGAAGTCACTTATAACAAAGTAAATTTTTATTGACATTTTTTTTAAATAAAGGACATCAAGGTTAACTTACCTTGAATCAGATAATGGATGCCACTACAAAGAATCACTGTTGAAATATTTGTGCATGGACAAAATCCCTTACTAAATCTATTTGCCAGCCTCCAGTTCAATTGGTGCTATGGCTTTAATATACTGGTGTGTTTGCTCATGCCTTCCAAATATCTCCACCATTACATACCACTTTTGAAGTGTAGTAACCACCTGACATGCCCATACACCTTTAGCCATCAATATGCAGCTACTCCTATTCATGTAAGTATGTGAGTTCATTTTCAGACTTAAGGTGTGGAAGCTGCACTGAATAATTCTAGGTGCTTGTTCAGGTTTCACATGGTGCTTGCTTAGACCTACTCTTATGTTAAGCCACTATGAATATGTTGCACTGCCACCTCTGATACCAGGGTAATGTTTTAATCTTTCTATTCCCACACTGCACACTAGCAGTATCTGGTGCAAATACAACAGGGAAGTATGCAAGCGATACACCACCTAAGCATCATTTGCCATGCAGAATGTATAAGTATGCATACCAAATTTCTGTGTTTCCAAACATCTGTGTTACTACACTACTACTGAATAAAATGAACAGCACTTAGGCTGGGGGAAGGACAAGGGAGCCATGACATCACAGAATGGGTGGGTCTTATTATTTTAGTTAGACTCAGATGACGGCTGTGGTGATGTCACTTTGGGGGAGGGAACTGATTAAAAAAAAAGTACCTGCACTGCCTGGCCTCGATGATGTCAGTAATTGGGCGACTCCAGCATGCTTTATTCAAATGTGAGAGGATCATTTTGTAAGTGAAACCATCACAGTATGAGAAGGTAGGCTTCTGTTACAGAAGTAAGGGGAATTATAAAAATTGTAAATGCTTTATTGTTGTCGCTTTACAGAGGACAATTTAAATAGGGAGGAAAAGGGCCGTGAAGTTGAGGAATACATTAGAGAAACCTGTTGTACTCCTTTAAGTTAAACAATCAATGCTACTAGTTGGTACAGCCTACAAACATAGTACAATGACATAAAATAGAATGAAATGAAATAAAATAAAGTAAGCTACTGTACTTAAAAAAGATAGACAAAAAAAATCATATCAGCCTTTACATTCCAAAATGTTAATTACAAAACTAAAATGCAATAATTATTAACCTTAGAGGCTTATAATTAGTCAATTTCCTATGCAGAGAAAATCTACAAGCCCTGGCAAATTCTTTTCAATTTATAATAAATAAAAAAATCATTAAATAAAGGATATTAAGAAAAAGGTAAAAAGTAAGATAAGCATAAAAATAAAAATAAAACTAACCTACCTACATCTTAATAATACGGTTATATTTTACATAAAACATTACATTTTAAACTACCTGTTCAGGCTTTTAAGATTCAAGAGGCACTGAATGGAACAGCAGTCGTTGATGCCTGGATAGTGGCAAGCATCCAACCGGATCTGCCACATTAGCTCCTTTTTCTCTAAAAGAAGAGATCTGGGTCCACCTCTTACATCTTTTGGGATATGATCAATAACTTTAAACCAGAAGCTGTGAGTAGGGTTCCCTTTAATATGACTAGGTAGGGCATTTTCGATTTTCTCCTTTCTGATATAATAAAGATGCTCATATACCCGCTCTCGTAATCTACGATCGGTTTTCCCAATGTAGAAAGCAGGGCATAGTTGACATTGAGCTAGGTATATAACATAGGTAGAATTACAATTAAATCTACCTGATGTAATGGTGTAACATTGATCCCTAATATAAAATGTGTGCCCTATAGTTATGAATTTACAATAATTACAGGATTCACATTTGGTCATACCTGGGTTCCATACAGTTCTAATGTTACTTGCCTCCAAAAGGTTTTTCAAGTTTGTACCCTTCTTAAATGTAAAAGAGGGAAGTGACCCTAATAGTGGACGCAGTTCAGAATTGTTACTCAGCAAATTCCAGTTTTTCTTTATTATTGAAAGAATCTGTCCACTTTCTGAGCTAAATGTTAGTATAAAAACTGTTGAAAAAACACAAACAGCACCGCAAACTGTAGAGAAAACAAACCAAAGCAGGACAAGCATGATCTGTCATCCTGTAGGCTGACCAGTTCCTTTTCGACCCTCATCCTGATCTGGTCATCCTAAGCTTTTTTCCTATATTAGCATGGGTTCTCTTCCCTCTCCTCTATTTGTTAATACTGACACAAAGAAATCATTCACTACTTCAGCAGTGCCCTCATACCAAACCTCTCTTTTATCCTTGATCAACATTTTTTTTAACTTGGAGTCCTCTCCCCTTCTACTTTTGAAATGTAGCTCAAACATTCTCTCTCTCTCCTGCCTTGTCCCATGGGATAAGATCCTCTCCAGAAAGTCCTGGGCCCCTCCTCAACTGCGTAATTAATTCTCTGCCAGATGTGATATAGGCCTCCTTCACTTTACATCATCTACTTCTTTCCAACAATTTACTGTTTTCTTCTTATCCTGAGTAATGCCCAGATCTCACTACTTCCTTCTTTTGGGCAGGCACACACGCATACCCTCAGAATACTGTCTAAGGATCTTATCCACAGGCTGTTTTCCTCAGCTTCACTGTTCTACTTCCTTCTCCATCACCATCTACTTCCTTCTCCATCACCATCTACTTCCTTCTCCATCACCATTATCAGCTGCTTGCAGTGTCATTTTTAGTAGACATACATGGCTAATTTGGTTGTTTGAGTTTCCCTGCTCTGCCTAAAGTGAAAAATTCTGTAACATGCTCAGAGTTAGCATATGGAGTTTTCACTTCCATGCTGTAAAACTCACTGAACCTGGTAAGGACTATATCTACAGTAGTGTTTCAGTAGGTACCTTCTTGTAGTAGCTAAACAGATTCTTCTTGATACAGAGTTTTTACATGGATTCTTTCCAATTGTATTTTGGATATAGGAATTAACCAGTCTGCCCATCTGGGAGACTGCATTCTCCTACCTTTCTCTTTTTTATGCCCCTCCTCTTGACATTATTCAACAAAATACCACATTCTTCCACTGAAGGGCAGAAGGGAAGCAGATGGTGTCTACTTATCAGTTTTTCCTATGCTCGGTCTACAGTTTGACTGCAGTGCCCTTAAATTCTTCCGGATTCCCTGTCTACAAGATGTTTGCCCCATAACTAACTTATGTCTCACCACAGACATTTTGAAGGTGTTAATCTACTCACAGATCTTGAAACATATTAACAATTACAGCCTCCCTTAATCTAATGCTTGGCAAGGGTTTTAGAATACATTTGGTATTATGTATGCCATTTAAAATATAAATTACATCATATGCACTAATACTATCAATGAACCACACTCCGATGGCTCATTCCTTTGAATCAGCTGACCACCACACCTCTCAATTTATTTGCTCAAGAATTCTGGACAAAGCCCAAAATCAGGGACAGTTTTGAAACAGTACTAAAATTTACTAAAAAAGTAAATACAACAGGTTTTTGCATCAATGTGCATTTTCTGAGCAATGAGGTATAAAATTCTAATGTCTGGCATTATCAACTGACTGTAATCCTCAGTGGTCTACCAGAAAATCAAACATTTGACAAAGGAAATGTATGCTGTACAGATTATTCTACTGTACAGAAGAAGAAATGGCATTAGCTTTGCAAACATTACACAGTTCCACGGGTATCCTTCAAACAGGTCCTTCCAAGTAACTACTAGCTCATTTCTCTCTGAAACATGGAATTTTACAAGTGCCATCTCTCAAGTACCTCCCTTAGGACCAGTTCTATTCTTGCTTTGCTTAACAACCTCAATCATAATCTGCCTTTAATTAGCTAAATACATTCTGATACATACAAGTCAAATTGCAAAATAATTTTACATCTGTATGGAACTGGTCATCTCAACAACCTAAAAATACCAAGAAAATAACAGTCTGGATCTTAATGCCTGCTGATACACTAGTGGACACTAAATCTACCTTCCACTGGCCCTTTAAACAATGTAATGAGAAACATTAACTAAGATAAATATGTCGGTTTACATATTGACCCTAGACTGCACTTTAAGAACCATGCTGAATTGTTAGTAGACAGAGTACTCTACCAATTTAAACTTTGCTACAAAATTTCACCCCTTCTCACCAGTGAAGCAAGGAATGCCCTGACAATAAACTTTCTGTTGCCAAAATTGGAAGCTTCCTGTAATAGCAAATCTACTGTAGACTGCTGACATCTGTATCTTGAAGAATTATCTTTCTAGCAGATTAGAACCTGCCACCGTATACTGCTATAAAAGTCACAGTGGTTACCCATGACTAAAAGGGATACATTCTTGCATTCTTAGCTCATTTATAAATTGATTAACCAACAATAGTTTGCACTACAAGCCTAAAAACTCGGGAAGAAATCCTAGTTATACCCTAAACACAGACAACGGTGTTTTCTGTCTGGTAAGGTTTTCATTCGGATTAGTCACAGGAGAAAAGATATTGTTCAGGTTGTACCGGCATGGTGGAACCAGCGTTGATGTATGTATATCAAATTCTGGCAGATTTCAAAGTTAACTTAAAAAAAAAATCACTTATTCACCAAACATGAATATAAATGCTTTAGAGAGTCCAGTTAAAATTGCATTCCTATTTTGTTGGCCTGACACCAAACTAATGTCCCACATTGATAAACTGTGGCATTTACTCACAGCTTCATGTTCATATCTCTTTATAAGCTGTTGTGTGGTTTAGTGTAGATTAAAAGTGGACTAATCTAGTTGTCTAACATGCCCATGTTACCAAAAGTACTTGTTACAAACAATATTGTATATTTATTCACCCCAATGTGTGCGTGTAGTGACTGTAAAAATTCTTTGGACTGATTCACTTACCAGGCCAACACACAGACAGATATTGTGTCCATTCTCCAGCTGTCACCTTCTCCCTTCCTACTCTCCATTCCCATTCCACTTGTTACGTTCTCAGTCTGCTTCTTAGTAAGCACCTTATTTATACTAATCTCCCTAGCTTCTTTGTACTGACAACTTTATTCTTATCATTTACAGCATTTCCTGCCTCACACATACTTTTGTCTTTCCTTCTCCAGCTGAAACCCTCTTTTCAATGGATACTTTACATTGACTATGCCTCTTCCTGACAGCTCCTTACTTATCTCTAACACTTTCTTACTCTTCCTTTTCACATCCGTCTTCCACTGCATACACTCCAGTCTCCAATAGGTCCTGCCCCTGCACTCCCTCCAGGAGTGGTCACCTCTGTTCACATACCACCACACCCTGATCCTATGAAATGCTGGCACATGCAGCCGCCTTCCATTATGCACCATGTCCTCTTTCCTTTTCCCAGTCTAACCTTCTTATCCTGCACACATGGTTCTACTTTATGTTTTTTGAGTAGCGTCTTGATATAGATTTAATTGAACAAGCACAACTAATCATCTCGATAGCAAAGCACTAATCTGCAGGACACTGTGTCCTGTTATGGCAGGAATTTTGCACCCTCCACACTCCCTTACTTATATATACCAACTCTATGGTCACATAACTGCAGAGAAAAAGGAAATTACAATAAAACAGGGAATCAATGCTGGCACTGTAATACAAACGCTGCCAACAATAATTTCCTATGATCAGTATCACTCACCAATTTAAAACTCACCCACGTTTGAGCAATGAGTTATAACAGCAAGCAGTGGTTCCTCAAAGACGAGCAGAATAAATCGCAGACATTCAAACAGTCCCTACAACAGCCTAACTCACAAGGCCAACCAGTATATTCTGGGTCTATATCAGAAGATCGAAGTTTCAAAACTTCGAATCTGATATGGTCGATACCATATGATCGAAGTTCTTGAAATTTCTAATCTTTTAACTGAGATCTCCGTACAGCATGGAAAGGGAAGATTTCCCTTTTCTGCACTGTAGTGCAATCTTGGAGTTGGTATATTTAAGTAGCGGGGGTTGTGGGGGTGCAGGGGGCTTGCCCCCCTGCTTAGAACGTTTAAATGGTTTGTTTTTGTAGGTTGTTGTGTTTTATTACATTTTTAATGTTTCAAGACTTCGATTATATGGTGTTGACCATATTAGATTTGAAGTTTTGAACATTCGGTAATGTAATATAGACCCGAGCAACTCACTTATGGATTTCTATCTCTTTCTTCCAACCTCTGTTACTCGTATCCAGGACTAAGAACCTACTTTATAGCAATAACAAATGCCAGAGAAAGCAGATCATGTGGGCTCATGGAGATGGGTTTATACTTTTTTGCTCAGATAATTTCATTTATTCTGTAATCTAATATTCAGGCCCAAAGGCTATATATCAATATATAGTGCCATAAACAAGGATCGTATTCCAGGTTCCTTATCCAGGTGTCAATTTAGTTTTATTAAGGTGAATGCAGACATTAACATTGTTGTGCTTGAGTTTCAAGATGTTAACAGTATATTCCACATTTAAGAATGTTTGTAATATTTCATTATTGAATGCTTTTTACTTTAAAATTAATTTGCCCCTATATTTATAGAGAATTGTACATAATTTCAGATGCATATGCCTTTCCTTGTAGCATAAATCCTAAGCTGAAGGCATTATTTTTTTAAATTTCTTTTGTACAGGTTCAATTCTTTTTTTCAGTTGCCTAACAAAACTATATAGGTGCAAAAAACATTAGTGTATTCCACTGTAGTACGAATTAAGGTTTCATATAGTTATGCCAAACTAGTCTCATCCTTTAAGGAGATGCTTTTCATCAGAATACTTAACTTCGTCATGGCTTTACATCAGACTCCATTTACATGTTTGCAACATGAGTACTTCAATGTGATAATGATCCCTAGGTCTTTGTTATGTTTCAGTTCTACTAAAATGGTGGCATGAAGCATAATTGACTTACAAAACAAAAGGTAGGCCTACCAAAAAAAAATGTCTCGTATATATATATATATATATATATATATATATATATATATATATATATACATATATACAGCAATACTAATGCCAGTTTATATAGGTTTATAGGTGTGTACTAGGCTAATGGCCCTGGAGCCTTTACAAGCCTAGCCCATAGGATTACCCTGGCATCCTGCCACCTGACCTTAGTTCCTAGTGCCTCTGTCAAGTAGAGCCACTGGAGTGATCCCCAGGGTGAATTTTCTATTTCCCATCCACTCATCAAGATTTCTCTTGAAGACGGCCAGTGAGGCACTCCGCTTGACATGTATGGGAAGTCTATTCCATAACAAGGGCAGTCTCTGGGTTATGAATCTGTCCCTCCAGCTTGTTCTGTTGTTTGTGGTAATGAGGTTGAGATCTCTGGAGGGTGTAGTGCAGAGGGATTGGGATTTCTTTAGATGTAGCATTTCTAAAAGAGTTGGGTCAGACATGGCTTTGTAAGTCAAGCAGAGATCGCCTCTAAGAAGGCGATATGCGACAGGAACAGTTGGGAGTTTTTTTGAGTCTGTCCATATAGGGCAAGTGTTTAAGGCCCAAGATCCTCTTTGTGAGGTATTTTTGCGGCCTCTCCAGTTGTTGTAGATGTCTAGTGAGGTACATGCCAAATGGGGCATTGTACTCGATGACTGGCCTAATGAGGGAAGAGTAGAGGAAGACAATGACCTCTTTCTTCCCGGATGCCAAACTCTTAGTAATGAGATGTGCCACATAGAAGGACTTTCTGACCACAGTGGCAATGTGGTGGTCAAAAGAGAGGTTGCTGTCAAACTGTGTTCCCAGATCTCTTATGATGCCTTCTGTGTTCAGTGGACTACCACTGATGTAGTAATTCATGGGAACCGGGTTTTTCCCAAAGGGGATGATGACATTTTTTTTGGCATTGAGCTTAAGGCCATGGTTCTGACACCAGTCACTGGTCTCAGTAAGGCCTTTCTGTAAGATGTCAACATCACTTGAGGAGTTAATTATGGCTCACAACTTGCAATGATCTGTGAACTTTGTCAGCCAGAATCCCTTCATGTTGGCCTGGACTGCAGAGAAGTAGATACCAAACAGGAGAGGGACCTAGGACCGAGCCCTGTGGGACTCCACTCGTGACTGGTCAACAGTCTGACCTGGAGTCAGCCACTTTCACACTGTGGGCTCTATCTGTGAGCCAATTTGCAACCCACCTAGTGATATAGGGGTTGATGCCTAGCTTAGTGAGTTTTTCTATGATTCTTGAGTGGGGAATGGTATCAAAGGCCTTGGCCAGATCACGGTAGGCTGTATGAACCACCTTGCCTTCATCCACGGCTCTGGTGACTGACTCAAAGAAATCGACCAGGTTGAGCAGGCATGATCTACCCTTCACAAAACCAAACTGTGTGGGATCCAGAGTTTGGAGGTTCCCTGTATCTTTATTAGGTCCATGATGATGCGTTCCATAGCTTTGCATATAAGACTGGTCAGGCTAATGGGTCGATAGTTCCCAGGGAGAGTAGTCACACCTACTTTGTGAAGAGGGATGACTGTAGCAGTGTGCCATTCAGTAGGGACAAAGCCTGAGGTCAGGCTGTGATTGAAAGGGTGCACAGGTGAGGTGCCAGTTCACTCTGTAGTTCATCAATACAGTGTAAATAACCATAATAATCTTCTTTTTAAACTACAACAAAACCTATTTTAGAATCATCAGTGTATTTGCTACTCCAACAGTTGCTATGTGTAAGGGTAAGAGAAAATAGCAGATTAAATAGGGAAGGACAGAACACTGATCCCTACTTGACCCCATTCACAACTGGTAATTTACCTGAACCAATGACTTGTACTATTATTGTTCAGGTTTTAGCCTATAACCACTTATCAATCCAGACAGGAATTATATTTGCAGTTAGATAATGCATTATGAATTGTGTTATGTGGCAATGAATCGAATGCTTTTGCAAGATTGAGAAATATAACAGCAGCCCATAATCCATTAGCACAGTAATATGGTCATAAAATTCTACTAAATTTGTTCAACTCAATGTCGCTCTAACAGAACCATGATGATTTATGTCACAAAGTGTTATAACATTCTCACTTTTGTGTAGTATATCAATGGCGCATCATTCAAAACATTTTCCAAGTAGTTCACCAAGACGAATCGGTCTATAATTTTTAACACCAAGCTTACTACATTTCTTAGGTAATGGTGTGATATTTAACATTTTCCAATAGATGGGGACGGTTCTTTGTATCAACAGTTTCTGAAATTAAGACAAGTATTAGACTCAAACTGTCACACAGTTTATCTGATCTGGTCCCACACTAGTACTTTGGTTAACTTTTTGAATGCATTATTAGTAGATTCAGATATTACTGATGGACATATACCATCACCCAAGACGGTGTGCACTGGTTTAAATATAGACTGAGCAAGGTTTACTATACAAAGATTGGAAACACATAAATTAAATCTGTCAGATAGTCCTTTACGGCTTTGTATTATATCACCACTGATCATTAAGTTGTTGATGAAATGTTTTGTATTATACAAGTGAATTAGATATTTATGAGTTTCTATCATTATTGTCAATGGCCACTTTGGATCCATACTTAATTTTCTCTTGTTTTCAGCTATAGGTACCCACATATTTATGTAACGTTTTCCTTTGTGTTGGAAATTTTCTGTAAAGTTAAGAAATGTGTTTCTTCTTTTTGTGCAGTCTTTTTAGATTATTACTCTACTAATATGGAAGCCTTAATAATTTTGAGTTGTATTGAGTATCCCCTGCTATATTCAATAGCATGAAACAGAATATTCTCCATAGTTAAATATCCAGTCAACATTTTTTGTGTTACTTCTGACAGTCATAACTTATTATTATATCATGATTATATTCCTTTGAACTGCGTAAAGAAGCAGTATTCATTTGTATGTCAAAAATGTGGGAATTATGACCAGGTGTTCCCCGACAGAATATCGGTGTTAATATCTGGCAATGACCTTTTCAGAAATAGCAGCCACAACATCTAACAAATTATTTTGTCTTACCCAAACCAAACAAGACAGACCATGAAATGAAAAACTATCAATAAATTCTTATTCAAAATTCAGCTCTAACAGATTTATCCAGTTATTATGGCAATTAAATTCTCTACAGTACATTTTTAAAATCCTATTATTTATGCAGGGCAAGCAAAAAAATCATACTGCTTCAAGAAGTTCATGGGCAGATTCATGCAACTAACTATTAAACAGATTTCTTCATTACTACTCATATCTGGATATCAAGTAATTCAAGCATACATAACAGAACATAATACATTCACGTGGCTGAAAAACTTAAAGTACTAAAACACAAAATGATAAAAACTCAAAATAGTGAAAATAGGAATTTGTCCTGTCCTCACTGTTCTGAGATCCCAGAATTGGTATATATTTAGAAGGGGGTGTGTTTTCAATAGTTTGAGTTTTCAACATTTTGGGTTTCAGTATTTTGAGTTTTAAACTACATGAATGTATTCCAATAAAACACCCCCATCTCTAGAACTGAGTCTAGTACATTCACACCTGATTGTATCCAGGGAAGGTAAAGTTTTTGGAGTCCCAGATTTCCACAATAACCACAATCATGAGGTTTTCTTGACTCATTATATTTATCAGCTCATGATATTTACTACCTAAAATATGAGCACTACAATAATACCAATTCATAGTGTGATTTGACCTTTTAATTCCAAATGAGTTTTTTTCTTGTTCTTGGGTAAAGTCCGAAAATGACTGATATGGTCAGACATTTTTCTAAGAAGAACCTGCCTCATAATGGCTCAAGTAGAAACCATAACTTGAAAACATATAAATGTCATATATATCCCAGCATGAGATGAACCTTATAGAATATTGTGTACAAAGCTGCCTTAACTGCATATTTGGATTCAGTGCCTTTGCAAACATACAATCACTTTTTGTAAGGACGGAATTATCTCACTGATCAGAACATTGGTTTAGCTAATTTCTCAAAATTCCAAGACCTGTGGTTTATAAGGATGTCCTTAAGACCATTAGAAGCTCCATGAATAAATATGAATTGATATTAATACTGCCCTGTAATATGATTCTAATTTCAAACCTGGAAGTGATTAAACTGTTCACATTGTTTTTATTTCTAATGCACATAGGTTTTAGCAATGGATCACCCAGGACAAGTACCTCACTCCTCTCCAAGTATGTTGAGTTATCCTTACCATCCTTCTCTACATACATATTTCTCATAACATCAACATAAACATTCCCAACTTAGGGTCTCATTCATGGTGATATTTTGCACTGAAACCAATAACTTCATCAAACTCATGTCTCTTATTTCACCCTTCCTAATGTGCATCTTTTCAATTTATTTATTTATTTATAATATTCACAATCCCCCACACTTAATCTTTTTTGCTTATGCAAGTTCTAATAATTTTATTAGCAGAACGATTGATAACAAGTTGGTTCATATTACGCTAATGACCACCAGTGTCTTTACAAGCCTAGCTATGCAACCCAACCCAGCTTTATGCCAGAGTTTCTTGGACACCTTTATGGTGGGGTATATGTTAGTAAAGAGGTAGCTAAGGGTCATGTGGGGGGTATGCTAGTTGAGGATTAATTTACTTACTGTCAACTTCTATACATCGGAGACATGGGGGCCAGACCTGTGGTGAATTTGCAATTTCCCATCCAATGATGATTTCTTCTGAACAGGGTCAGTGATGAACTGCGTTTCACATAGATGTGGAGCTTATTCCATTGTGCAGGGATGCTTTGAGACACATATTGGCCCCTCCCAGCAGGTTCTATTTATGTCACAAAGTTCAGGTCCTGGGATCTAATGTTTTTGGTGGTGTTTGTCTAGTGGATGTGCAAGAGATCATCAGATCTGGATCCGAGGATGCCTTATATGCTAGGCATTGATCATAACTCAGTAACCTAAAGGAGACTGAATACAGAGGTAGGACCTTAAGGTGATAGGTGTAGGACAGTATTCATAATTACTTACTTGGACATGGATGTCATACTCTTGTTATGAGTTGGGTGATGTAAAATGATTTTCTTACTATCTTGGCTACATGTTTGTCGAATACGAGGGTTCTGTCTACATGTTTCCAGATGCTTAACTATTGGGTCAACTCTTAAGGGTGCTTTATTGATACAGTAATTAGGATGGATGGATGCTTTTCAGGATAAAGTACTGAAGGGGGTTGAACTGTGATACAATCTAATGTCACAATATTTTTAATTGGTTCGTTTACTAGATATAGATGTTTACAAATATTTTCATGGATTCCAAAGCACTCACGGATTCTGCCTCCGTATTATTACTAACTTGCTTGGTATAAGTAGATACATTATTAACAGCCTCATGATGAGAGGCTGAATGAGTTTTGAGTTAATTATAATATAACCTCATAGAAGTACTATTAACAGGTTCCACTGTTGTGACTGATTGTGGATAATTATTTCTCGAAGAGGGTGACAGATTCTTTTAAGTACCTGAATCACTTGCAGAAATAAGCATCCCTTAGTGAGGTTCATTGTTACTGTATTCAGAACTAGAATTAAGTCAGTTCTATATTATTTTAGTTTTCTTTTTCTTAATGGGATGTTTTCCTTTTATTTTGCCATTTTTTAGGTTTCGGTAAAGTACACAAAATGTCTTGACTCTTGTCACCACTCCTTGACACGTAATTCATTTTCATGTTCCTTACAAGCCTCATCAGTAATATGGTTACTACTGTCTACATAATGTTCAAGAGATTCTACTTTAATGTCTCCTTTCAATGATGCACTGCCATTTCCACATTGGCATTTAATATAATTACTGATCCTTTTCCCAACTAGTACAAAAAAAAAAACTGCTGTAGTTTATTACAATTAACAAAGAGTTATATTACAATGCTCAATGTTAATTACATATACCCCACAGCTAGAACACTGAGTTAAGAATTTATGTTCCAACAAGTTTTCCAATTCATAACTATTAAGTGAGTCCATATTGGGATGAAAATATTATAAAAACTAGTCTACTCTAGAAAGCTTTCTCAGTATTTTCATGTCCCAAAAATAAATATCAAGATAAATTGTCACAGCAGTCAGATACAGGCTGCAACTGACAAACAGTAAACCTACAGGGGGATTCAATAAAACCTACACAGTTATTTCCCACTGTATGCACATCACACCAGATTCAGTAAGCACCGAGTAAGGGTGCGCACTTCTGCGGAAATGAGATAAATATTGTGGCATGCTAATTACAGCATAAGCAGCTGAACTGCATGCTAATAAACCAATCCAACATGGTGGACCTATTCAAGAAGCTATAAAGCATCCATGTAGACTCTGTGCTGGTTTTTCCTGCAAATTCCAAAACATTTGGAATACGGCCATGGAAAGGAGTCTACACGAACAGAATGTTAGGGGCTGCTGCTGCTGCTTTAGTTCATCTGTATGTGCTACAGACTGAAGCCAGTGATGATACTGCTGCTGCTAATAGGCCTAGCCTGAGGTGGAGAAGACTTTTCAGGCCCTGTATAACTTTTCACAACCTACATGATGTGGAAATGGTACAGAGCTACAAGGTAGACAGGGACACACTACAGAAACTCTGTGACCTCTGCCGTCCTCAACTCAGAGCCACAGCCAACCTAAGGGAACCCATCCTAGTGGAGACAAAGGTATGTGTAGTCCTTAGAATTTTAGCTACAGGTACCTTTCAGGAACCAACATGGGACAATGCAGGGAGTGCCACAGGCATCAGCATCCAGGATCCTCCACCAGTTCCTGAATGCTATGCTCCAACATGCCAGTGACCACATATATTTTCCCAGTAGTTCTGAGGAGAAGGCCAGAAATGTGCAGGAGTTTTAACATGTAAGCACACTATCCTGCAGTACTGGTGCCATAGATTGCACACATGTAGAAATTAAGGCACCACCAGGGGAACAGGGTAGGCTCTACATTAACAGAAAGGGATACCACTCTATCAACTGCCAAGTCATGTGTAATGCCAAGGGAATCATCTTAAACATGTCTGCTGGCAACCCCGGCAGTTACCAAGATTCACATATCTGGCACACCTCCCAAATGTACCAGATGTTTGCAAGGGGGGATATCCCACAGGGTAATTTACTGAGGGATGCATTCTTTGCACTGGAACCATGGCTGATGACACCCATCAAAATGCACACACATCCACAGAAGAATGCCATAATGAGACACATGCTCAAACCAGAAATATCACAGTGTGTGAGTCTTGGCTGCTGAAGTTATGGTTCTGGTGTCTAGATACATCAGGGGGAGCCCTGGAGTACAATCCATGGACATATACAGAAATATTCACAGTGTATGCCAAGCTACACAATGTAATCCTGAGATAACAGCTTCAGTGGGAAAAGCAAGGGGAAAGGACACACATCCCACCACCAATGCCAAGGTCACCACAGGCAGATGAGGAATCAGAGGGGGAACCACCAGCTGCTGTGGGTGCAGGCAGATGTAGGCATGCCCAGCATGTCCTTGCACTGGCTAACAGACAATACATAGCCCACTCACTCACCACCTAGGGGCCTAAAACCTTCCTCCTACTGACATACATATACTAACATTGATGCCAAGCAACACACACAAGCTTTACCTCCCCATGTATTGGCTGTGTACTGCTTGCATCAAACCCTGAACTAAATCTGCGGCAACTGCTGCATTTAAAACCTAAGTCCTGAACCATATTGTGTATTGTTTAATAATGTGAATGTGTGGCATATCCTTGTATTTCATTACCTGGTCTAGTAAGCAAGTAAACGGTGGGAGATTTTTTACAGAAATTATCTTAACATGTGACAGCAGAGACTTATCTGACTTACGTGTCCATTACTAAGTAGTAGGCCTCAGGCATCAAAGATTCATCCAGTCATACCTCGCAAAAGTACTGATGATCTCTGCATGTCCTCAGTTTAGTATCATATGTTTGTACTGGAAAATCATTAAAGACAGAAGTTAGAAAGTAATGATGCACATTGCATTTTCACAACCCTCACAAGATCATACACTACAAAGTCAGGAAATTATGATGCTATCAACTGTCTAACCTTCCAAGGCCAATATAACTCAAAGGTAAAATTACCAGTTCAACACCACAGATGCAGATATACTAAGTTAGCTATGTACACTGAGCATCAGTTACAAAGCTTTTGTATCCCTGAATCCAAAAGATAGAAAACAGGGATATGACAAAGTTATCATCACCTGCACAGGGTGTTGTGTGTGGGAGGCAGGAAGCCTAGGCTGACACGAAAGGTCGGTGAGTGTGTATGAGTAAGAAAGAGAAGCAGGCAGACATCTGGATAAACAAACAAATGGCCAGTGAGACAAAATGAGTAAATGTGTGTGTTTGTCTGTAGGGGTCCTCCAAGTGAAAATGGAGTGTGAGTCTCTGCATGAATGCAGCCAAGCTCTGTGCTGACTCTGTGTCTTGGTATATCGAACAGGTGTGAGCCATGCATGGTAGAGTTCATTATTATTGTCCCTGACCACGAGAACTGGCTTTGCCAGGAGCTGCATTGGCACATCCATACCAACAGTCAGATGCGCTGCTGATACAAGAATGTGACTGATGTTTGCTGTACAAGCTTCCTTCACAGGGATACCCAGGACCACGGACCCCATGGCCTGCCATGTCTAGGTATGGACAGCACACTCACTGAAGGAGCAGTGGAAGTACTGCCACTATGGGAGTGTGACTGGGTATGTCCATGTTGGCTAACAACAGATGATATGGCTGACCTACACCCATGAGGATGCTGTTTCCCTCCCAGCAGATGTTCCATCAAAGACAACTTGTGTTCCATGACAGACACCCCGCGGTCCATCACAGACATCCCTCGTTCTAATGTGTCATTCATCCAATCCTTTTTAATCAGCAACACGGTGGAGGCAGTTACTCATGTCAGCCTGTGTCACATCTACAACTCCAAGCATTTCTTTGAAGGACCTATTAGAATGTGCCTGTTCCTCCATGATGGCCCTAAGCATACACTGAGTAGCATGGGAAGAGATAACTTCACCAAGTGGAGGAGGGACAGCAGGCACACTCTGAGCACCTTGTCAACACTTTGGCTACAGTCAGAATCAACAGGCACTGAGGCTGCACTAGCCACACTACCCTGATCAATGACTTCACCATCCACGTGTCCAATGTCTGAGGACTCACTGCAATGGTTAAGTATAGGCCTACTGGCTGTGTCTCATGGAATTGCAGGGGATAGCTGTATGCCAACCTCAGTGTCAGATTCAACCTCTAGACCCCCCGACTGTGTTTCACTTTGGCCACCAGCATCGTCAGAGTCTGCTGATACAATGATATCAAGTGGCAGAGGGCCCCACACTCCCACTGTCATGATCACCTTTGATAAAAAACAACAAACACAGGAAAAATGAATACCTGCACTACTATAGTCCAATATATGCTAACAAAGTAACAGTGCTGACACTATTATGGACAGTACAGCAATACACAAAACAGTCCTGACATCAGCAGTACACACTAAAATATTTATTTGAATTGCTCAGCAGTACTGACATAAAAATGTTTGGCTTACAATCTGCAGATGAGATACTCCTCTGCAATCCAGATGGACCTGGAAGAAGTTAAACAAGAAGCAGGGGCAGCATCATTACAATTAACAGTAAAAAAGGGGGTAATAACTTTACCCCTTTATATGTTCATTAACTATACTTTCAACAAGAATGTAACTAACAACTCCAACCTAAGCTAATAACTGTAGCAACCTTCAACCCGCCCCAAAAATAGACAAGTGACACAGAGATAACTTATTGATTTCAATTGTTTTACTGTACAACAGTATTCAATTGTTGAGATACCAAAGCCTACCTGGAAGCTCCTCCTGGGACATGCTTACTGTTTCTGAAACTGTTGCTTTGACATACAGCACATCCTGTACTGCACTCTCCTGGGAGCAGTCTGGATCTCTGATATTGGCCAGGAACTTTTCATTGGGTGTTAGTGATGGTTGCCTAGCAGGTTCTCCCCAGTAACCATCTGGTCATGGCCCACTGCAGCTGCTCTCTTCCATGCAGATAAGATCATGTCAGTGGCCCTCTGGCACCCCTGCTTGTACATCCTGCCGTGGCCACCCAAGGCATTCACATCATCAAGTATCTATGCCACATTTGCATTTTACGTTCCATATCTCTCTGTCCCCTTTCCAGGAGAAAAGCACCATGTTTCCAAAAGACATCCACGATCACCTGGTTCTCAGCATCATTGATGGGGGGGCTCCGAGGATTGACACATCTGGGTGGCATACTCCTATGTGTCCTAAAAGTCAACAGAAGAATAATACACATAAGTATCACATAACTAAAAAATAACTGTTACCAGATAAAACAGAAATGGTACCCAGTCAGTATTACCCACTGGAGAAACATAAAACAGTCTTCTTCTTCTTCTTTTGGCTTTTCCCGGTTAGGGGCCGCCACAGCGGATCACCTGTCCGCTCATGATTGGCAGTAAAGTTTTACGCTGTCGAGTTGCCAGCCCGGTGACCAACCTTCCACGGAAGGCACACACATGCACTCACTCATACCTAGGGCCAATTTAGAGTACCCAATCCACCTACAGCATGTCTTTGGGATGAGGGAGGAAACTGGAGCACCTGGAGGAAACCCACACGATCACAGGGAGGACATGCCGACTCCACACAGAAGGCACCCCAGCTGAGGATTGAACCAGGGAACCTCTTGCTGTGAGGTGACAATGCTAACCACTGCCCAACCGTGGCCGCCCAAAGTGCCTTTTTATACAATGACAACCTGATAACGCTACCAACATAACAAAAGAAGCAAAGGAAATATGAAGGTGTTACTGACCAATGCTAGGAGCCTAAAAAGAAACCTCACTTCCTACAAGCCCTTTTCACCACAGAGGATACTGACGTCTGTGTAGTGACTGAGACATGGTTTAAAATAATGGGCAGCACCCTGGCTGTGCAGGGATGTAAAGTGTTCCACATATTTAGATCGGCTACTGTGCAGAAGGGCACAAAATGTGGAAGTATCTCAATATACATCTCCATTATAGGAGGTTTAAGGTATCACACAGTGAAAATTGTAACTTGGCTGTGTTTAAAGACCCTGTGTTTCTAAGGCATACCCAAACAATTCGCCTATGCTGTGCTAATGAGGTTAAAAAGGCCCAAAACATGCATGCTCACAGTTAGTTGATTTTGGCTTTATTGGCCTGAATATATTCATAAAGACTTGAAAAGTAAAACATCATGGGCATTCAGAAACCATGCATCTGAAAACTTGACTTCCTTAATGCATCATCAGTGTATATATCCCAAAGAATTTTACAAAGAATAGACCAAAATACCTCTCTTTTGCTTAAGAATTTTGGACAAAACCAAAAATAATTGGTGGACAAGTTTTAAATATTATTTTATATATTTATTAATTAGGTATATCTGCTGGGCAAGGTGTCTCTTTTCATGGATACTCAGGAGTACAGTCTGATTAAATAACTTGTTCAAAGTCATACAGTAGGCAAATGAAGGTGGAGAGATTCAAACCCTGTACTTTGAGTACAATCACTTTATTAACAGTTCAAGAGTCTTGATTTGTCAGACAACACCAGTTCACTTGAAAGTTAACAGAAAAAAAAGTGCTTGATGGCTGTGGATTTTCTCATCAATGAAACTCTAGTGACAGATATTACTGACCAACTATAATCCTTATGGTTTATCAAGAAAAAGAAGTTAACACTGGATAGAACATAAATATAAGGTACAATCAAAGCATAGTAATTTAATTCACTTAATTAGTTTAACAGCTTTTGAGTCTGCATGCATTTTTTGAGAAACTGTAATCACTGGCAATATTAACCGACTATATAATATACCAAAAATGACAATATGGCAGTTAGTGAAGAAGATTAAGGTACTAAGTTGTATCCTGTAATCAAGGATACTACTTTCTACTATTTGCCTACTTTATGGTTTTGAGCAAGTCACTTAACTGTACAGTGATCCTGGGTAGCCCCGAAAACTGGGTTTGCTGTGTTAACAGATTAAAAGGATATGAATGTGAGGTAAAATCGGAGATGTTCATTTTTCTGAACAATAACTGTACAAATAACTATAGTCACTGGATGCAATCCCCGGTGATTTATCAAAATAATCTGTGGGACCATCGTGCAGGATCTCATATCTCTACACAAACAAGGCCAAAATAAGGGACGTCTCTATGCCACACAACTTGTGTGAACCATATTTTTCAACTGTTCAGATTTTCGCCTCAAATATTATTTGTTCCTCAATTTTTTTTTTTTGGTTTTCTGGCAAATCACTGGGATGATCTGAGGAATGACATTAGTAAATAATGTCAGACATTCGAATTTCAGACTTCATATCCTTCAGAAAATGCATTTTAATGCATATCCTGTCATTCAGGCAACTAAGTTTTTAAGAGCAATATTTAAAATCTGTCCCAGGTTTTGGCCTTTGTAACACCATTATTATGTCAGTCTTTTCCAGATTTCTTGGGTTAAGAAGTTTTGAGGTATGGTGTGGAGTGCTGCCGACGAGCTGTTCAGGGGATGACCTCAGGCTCTTGACACACTGCTGGGGTCATGCAAACTACCAGGCATAGGTTGACGTTACTATAATCCACCTAACAGCACTTTCCTCTCCATCTCCTTCAGCAACTCCCTCTCTTGATAACTTCCGCGGGGAGACACAGTTGGAGGAGCCACTCAGAATCTTATGAGGTCATCTGGCGGGCACCTCCAATTGCATCTCCCATTGTGACCCGGCCAGTAACCTAAAGTTAAAATAAAATAAAAAGATGCGAGTTCAAACCAAGAACATTTAGCCAAACGAGGTACACTACATACTCAACTGTTCACGTTTTTGGCGGTATACTTTTCAGATTTCAACTGAAATAGTTAAAAAAACGGCACTGGCTGTACTGTGGTTTAGCAAACGGGATGGGGAGCTAGTCGATTCTGTTTTGGTAACTGTATTGTTACATATTGCCAGACTAATTTTCTTTTCCTTGCACAGTCTCCAAATCTGTACACAGAAGTCCGCGAGTAATCCCCCTACCTGAATCTGTTAGATTAGAAGAGATGGTGACCTCAGGATTTCAGGCCTAGTATTGTGGTTGCAGGTCACGGTGATTACTAACTTTTCACCCTGTATAACACCGCTCAGTAGAAGGGTGATTATTACCCCCAAATCAATGCGTAATATGTAACTCATTGCTGAGTAACCAGAGAGGTAAAACACCTGTAACGCTTTTCGCGGTAAACAGTCTAGAGATGTGAAATACAGGCAGGATGCAAAGCAAGGAGAGTAACAAGAGCAACATATCCTTCTTTGTACCATAACAGTAACTCACCTTTGCTCCCCCCCAAAAGAATAGTCTATCCTTCTTTGTACCATAACAGTAACTCACCTTTGCTCCCCCCCAAAAGAACAGTCTATCCTTGTTTGTACCATAACAGTAACTCACCTTTGCTCCCCCCCAAAAGAACAGTCTATCCTTGTTTGTACCATAGCAGTAACTCACCTTTACTCCCCCCAAAAGAACAGTCTATCCTTGTTTGTACCATAGCAGTAACTCACCTTTGCTCCCCCCCAAAAGAACAGTCTATCCTTGTTTGTACCATAACAGTAACTCACCTTTGCTCCCCCCCAAAAGAACAGTCTATCCTTGTTTGTGCTATAACAGTAACTCACCTTTGCTCCCCCCAAAAGAACAGTCTATCCTTGTTTGTACCATAGCAGTAACTCACCTTTGCTCCCCCCAAAAGAACAGTCTATCCTTGTTTGTACCATAACATTAACTCACCTTTGCTCCCCCCCAAAAGAACAGTCTATCCTTCTTTGTGCTATAACAGTAACTCACCTTTGTTCCCCCCCAAAAGAACAGTCTATCCTTGTTTGTACCATAGCAGTAACTCACCTTTGCTCCTCCCCCCACAAAAGAACAGTCTATCCTTGTTTGTGCCATAACAGTAACTCACCTTTGCTTCGCCCCCCCCCAAAAGAACAGGAAAATGACACATTTTGCTAACAAACCATCTTTGAAATGATAATAGTGCTATCAAAGGACCTGTCCCTGAAACATTTGTGCATATTTATCATATAGCATTCCATTTACATGTACTGGCAATCATTTATACCTCTGAAATGGCTTGACGAACAAGCCCATGCCATCAGTATACTTCTAATTAATCCATACAGATAAAATTGTAACCACACTTAAGTTCGTTTATTTTTTTTAAAGAAATGTTAGATAAAAATAAATAAATATCAAATAAAATAAAATATTTTATCGATAACCATCATAAGTCTGAAGATGCATAGGTCAAGGTACTTCAGCAGCATGACAGCTGTCTGCTGCACTCTAGAAAAAAGTAGCTAATATGGCACATGCAATCCAGACTCCAAAATCCGAAAAATGGCTATACCATCCCAAACAGCAAAATATTAATTTGCTTTGAGGTATGATGGCCTCAGAAACAGAATATTTACCTGAGAGAGATTATTATTTATTTATTTATTTATTCCAGTTTGATGACCGGGGAGGTCCACTGGGCTTGGGGGGCCCATTTTCAGTGGAGGCCTGGGGAGAAAAGCTCCACAACACAATGTTTACTTACACGAATAGTTTCAAAGACAGTTTGCATTACAAACAACAGATTGCATTTAAAAAAAGAAAAAAAAAACAATTACAGTTTTGTTCAGGAGAAAAAGACAGGCATATCGCATAACAGCTAGATTTTACTGTTTAGTTACATATACAATCTACATTTGAAAGTGAGGTTAGGAAGGTAAGAAAAACGGCACTCACAACTCACACAGTTCTTTTGTTTTCATTGTGTGTTTGACTAGTTAGCGTTGCAGTAGTGTAATATAGCTAGTAAGTTTCTTGAAGCAATAACTATCACAGTTCATTCTTTGTACAGATCCTTAGCTGGAAATAGTGCACAGTTTACTTGCTACAGAATGGAGTTACATTATCAATTTGTGCTAAAGGCATGCAATACATTTTTGAAATCATGGAGAATAATGTGATATACAAGGACTTTCATCTCATTACTGATATCACCGACTCTGTGCCTTCCCAAAACACATACACGGATTTTGTACAGCACCTTATACACTTTGTTAGTCATTGCTCTCTATGTAGTGATACATGACAGATCCTCAATACGTTATCAAGAGTTTAATGTGAATTACTTAAGCATTATTCTATTGATGGCATGATGAGACCAAACAAAATTACATTCAAATAATTCTAATTTAAAATTTACATATGGAGCACATAAAAAATTAAATAATTTTTTACAGGCTGCAATAAGCACATGGTAGCATAAAGTATTTTCTGGTTTAGGAAAGAGTAGTTAGTTATATGTGGAGCTGACATCATTACAATGCCAACCGTATTCCCAAAGGACATTTTTTTTTACACTAGAGAAGAGCTGTAGAATGGAAGCAAGTTATAATAAGAGTTATGCTTCCGGTACAGAAGGTATTAATGTCAAGCTACAATGACAGAGAGAGAGTTTTCTGATTAGCAAGAATGGAATGATTTATTTTTCTAATGAACACGTTTCATAGAGGAAAAAAATACATTTTATTTTCTGTCTCCTTCCCTTCAGCTCATACTAGGCAGGTAGAAGCTATAACAAGGAAACAGCAGAATATTTTACACGGTAATGACCGAAATGAACTGCAAATAAACCAAAGAACAAAACTCAAAAAAAGATGAGACATTAAAAGACAACTTTGTATGGCAATACTAGTGAATAAACAGGAATTTAAATAGTTATTTTCATGTCAAGACATGTTTCCTGTAAATAATAATACTAAAATATATTTTGAGACCTTGAATGGTAAAAAGAGAATAATTTATTTGACAATACGGGTGTAGAATGTCTGTATGCAAAAATTGTAAAAGCCATATACAGAAACGGTAGAGAGAGAGACAGAAATAAATTTTAGCCACAACAAACCCTTTGAGAATGACACAATACAGAATACTTATTCTAATGTACAGTCACTTGTAAAATTAATTACAGTTTTGGGTGTTTTATTCTACAGGAGTAAGAATTTTAATTCCTTTAATGAAAAATACTGGCAGTTGGCTTAGATAACTAAGCAGGAATTTAATAAGCTGTTTCCTGTGGTCCAGTGGTGCAAAGTTTGAGTCCCACAGCCTCCATTGCCTAACTGTGGGACTTTGAGCAAGTCACTTTACCAGGCACAACTCCCGGGCTGAGACTGAAAAAGGTCCATGGAGATCAGTGATCTATGTTTGTGTCTTTCGGCTTTTCCCGGTTAGGGGTCACCACAGCAGAACTCCAGTCCGCTAATGATTGGTAGTTGATTTTTACGTGCCAAGTTACCAGCCCTGATGCACAACCTTCAACGAAGGTACACCCATTCACGCATGTCTCCACGCAGAAGACGTGCTAGCTGAGAATCAAACCGGACAGCGTCTTACTGTGAGGCGACAACGCTACCGCAGCACCATCAGTTCTCAGTGATCTGTGCTGGAAAATAAATGCACATAAAATAAATAAAGTTAATTAAATACCAAACATTCAAGTCTCAGATCTTAGCAAGAATGGTTAAAGAAATTTTCCAGCAAATGTAAGTATATTATTATCATTGCAGTTACTATGAAAACTCTATCAATTATCATAATTCAAACCTACAGTATGGATGAAATCAAAAGTGCACAAACTTCCCACTGATACAAGACAAAGCACTCACAGCTCTTAACTGGATAAAAAGCCATCATCTCTACAACACCTAGACTGAAAAGTACCTCATTAAGAAGCCTCACTTCTACTAAATAATAATAAATGGAGGCACGTCACATGTATGTGTATGTATGCATGTATATATTTGTCAGCACTGTGATAAATGGGGTCTATATTATAACAACGAATGATCAGATGATCGAACGTTGTTATATCGACCCCTAAATCTCAAATACTCAAAACAGCAAACAACCAGAACAGTGATTATTTTTCCCCAGGGAAAAAAAATCGCTGTTTCCAAAAAAAAAAAAAAAAAAACCACTAAACACTAAATAAAGTGGGGGTCTTCGCCCCCCATCACCCTTACTTAAATATACCAACTCCGAGATCGCATTACAGTGGAGGAAATGGCACAACCCAGACGGACGGCCCAGCGATTTCTTTCCCTGTGAAAAAATTTGCTGTTCCGGCCGTTCGCTATTTTGCTGGTTCAACACTCAGTGTTCGAACTAACAGCGTTCGGTCATCTGATCATTCACTGAACTAAAGTAGACCCGATAAATGTATCCATCTGTAATCTTTGACCTCTATATTTTGTTTCAACACAAGCTTCCAAACCACATGTCTAGATGTCCTTGAATCCAAAAATTCAATAAAGTCAAGAAATGTTTCCATAAAGGAAAAGTAAAATAAGCACCTTCAAATAACAGACCCTTAAAAATGTATTAATATGCCACACAAAGTTTTTTTATGAAAAGATCATGTCAATGCTCTTACCCAAAGGTGGCTCCACTGTCACTAAATAGAAAGACAATCCCATATTCTCATAACTCCCTTGCTAAGGTGACAGAAATAGCTGTCTATTGCCATTGGTTTTCTTGTCTAGCCAAAACAAGTAATTCAGTACCTTACAAAATGATTTAAAGGAGCAGCAGAAAACAGACCCTTGGTGAAACATCATATACGTAGAAAATTGATGAAAGTGAAATCACAGCTGCCCTATTTGTACATATAACCAATTGCTTTGACATGGATGTATCATGGCGACCCACTCAAAAGCATTCGTTCTTTCAGTCTGTACTGAACGTTGTTGGTCTGCAGCTATCTAGACAGTACAGAGTACAGAAACATGATGTCATTTCATCAGCAACAAGCAGTCTGGTTGAGGTGCCAGACAGGCTGACAGCAGTACCGTTACCACTGTGTGCACCTCCATTGAGTGTGTGTGTGTGTGTGTGTGTGTGTGTGTGTGTGTGTGTGTGTGTGTGTACTTCACCCATACACTGCTAAAGGTTATCATTGCCAGCTTGGTAGGACTAAGGCCATGTTCCCAGTTCTGTCCATTTTGGTGCTGTGCAAGTCTGTGATTGCATGGTGGTAACTGGTTGACCAAAATCACCTTTACTATCTGCCACTCATTCCCATCCTCCCCTGCCTAGCCCTTCCCAGGCATGAGTCTCTAGCTGAACTCAAATCATCTGAGTCTTAGTCTGGGCTTATCCCCTATGCCAGAGAACTACACTCAGTAACTAAATAAGTCTGTACGTTCGACATTTTGTCTAGTTCTTCCTTTTTCTACAATGTCACCTACTCTTAACGCCTTCTTTATTCTTTTGTTTACATGCTCTAAATAATAATCTTTGCCTGGTGATGTACATAGTTCTTGGTCAAAGGTTAAAATGTTGTATAACAGTTCTAAAATAATTGGTGCATAGCAGTGGAGTGGAAAGGAGAGGGCTACTGTACCTTGCTCTCTATAAGTTTTTTTTCCAACAGCATAAAATCAGAAGAAAGTTTTGTTCAGCATACATTCAGGCCGCAGGTAACAAAAGGGTAAGTGAAGATGCGAAAGGTAGTTAAGTCATAATCAAGATGGGGGTGACAACAGACAACAATGTATATTTTAGGAAGCAGTATTTGCAAGTTTAATGCCCAAAAGTGACAGCAGCTGAAGATTGTGAATTTGAGGGTCACAGTGCCGAAAAATGACTGACATAAAGTAACAAGTTCAGAAACCTCTTTCAACAGAAAGAGTGATGGGATATTACTATTTTGAATCTTCCCATATGTGGAAGAGGCAAGGATGGAAGGAAATAGCAGGACTGGCAAAAAGCAATATTATTTTACTTATGTATCTTTTGTTGACTAGGTTAATCCCAGTAGGTTAGCAGCCACTTTTCAGGGGAGACCCGAAGTGGTTTTTATATTACTAAGGGAAATTTGATCAGGATACCATGCAATTTCCTTTAATTTTTCAATAAGTGTTATGGGATCTTTTAGATTCACTTGAACTACAACCAACCCAAGCAGATGAGGACCTTATAGTTTAGTCAAAGACGTCAAGTCAAAGAAAATGTTATTGTCATTCAGAACTACACAGCAGTGTCACTGAATGAAATTACAGTGCTTCATTCTCAATGCAGGAAACAGTTGCACATATAAACAGAGAAAAAGTAATAAAATATCACAGTATAATTTTAATAAGTAGCAATTTGTAAGTAAAGTAGGGCAGTAGTGACCCACACCCATCCCAGAACAGGAGACAAGGAACAATATGAAGGTAATATTGTAAAAGTAAAATTGAAACAATAGCAGCATATCTATGAATATATATATAATATTATATATTAATTATAGTTGAACATCTTATCCAAAGGATGGATGCTGTTTCAACCACAGTGGAATCCACAGATTCCTATACCATAATGGAGGATTTTAAAGAAGTTAAGGAAAAAGTGAAAATATGACTAAAAGCAAAAGCTGTAGCTGATTAGAGACAAACTGACTGGAAAATAAACATTGTGTAGTGCAATTAAAATTAGGTACATATTCAACTGCCAACAAGAGTCAAGCGACTACTGTGTGGGATTTATACATATTAAGATGACAGCAGTGACGAAGTAAAAGCACCATTGTCAGGGTGGAGCAAATTAATAAAGACAGCAAATTAGCTAAGTTCACCACAAAGTCTAAGGTAAAAGTTAGCATAAACAGTCCAAAAGATTATATACTCAAAAATATGGAATGCAAACAGTAAAGTTTCAGCACTCATATAAATGGACAGTCAGTGTATGACAATAAAGCAGAATACAACCAGGTCATTGTCTTCACATGGGTCTAGTACGTCTTGTCAAAACAATTCCATTCAAATGTCATTTTGAATTAAAGCAAGTTGTTTGAGATAAACGCTACTTTTTCCCTAGTGGGCCAAGCCCCTTCCACACCCTTATGCATAGATCTGTACTCTGTACTTAACTGCAAGTTTGCTGCACCTCAGTGGAAAGGCAGAATCACCTCAAATAAATGCATTGTTAAGGAGCTCATAAACAAAGATATTAGCAGATTACAATCTCTCAACACAAACTAGTTTGGTCTTGTTAAAGGAAGAACCTACCTTTTTAACCTTGTAGACTTCCTTGAAAAAGTTATGGAAGCACTTGGATGGGTGCATATCTACATATTGTGTACCCTGACCTGGTAAAGGGCTTTGGTAACATTCCACACACATGCATGAATGACAAACTAATCAAACTAAATGTTAACCCTTACATAATCAACTGTTTAGCAAATTGTCCTACCGGCAGAACGTAGTTAATTAGGACTGGAGGTCTTCATCCTCAAAAAGGCTTGTTACTATTGAGGTCCCTCCCAGGGCTTGGTGCAAGGGTTGCTCCTACTTGGTACTAACGTTTGTGATCACAAATATGCTGCCAAGGGTCTTTGGCTGGCAAAGCCTACAGATGACTGCAAACTTAGAGCTAATCAACTTTCCAAAGAACTCCCTGATTCTACAAGAGAGCGTAACATGGACAAATTAATGGCCCATGCACATTTTTTTCTACCTTCACACACCTCATTACTAATACCTTTGATTAATTCAGTGCAGTAACCCCTCTCAATAAACATTTTTTCCAGCTGTTCAGTTACAGTCCTGTGCTCTTCATCTGTTGATGTAAATACTTGTGAGATGGTAAACTGAATTTTAAAATGTGCCTTGAAAAGACAGAGGTTAAAAATTAAGAAAATAATATTTATTTTAATTAGCAGAAATATTATTCAGATATTTTAGTAGAATCTTCATTCAAGTCACAAAGATGTTTTATATGTATTTTCTGCATGAACATTTTTCAGGTGTATATATTTTTTTTAATTGTAATGATGGTGGTCATGTAACATTTTAAATGTTATTTAAGTTAGGCTGAATGCATTTTCAACAGGAATCAGATAACATCCTTAAGGTTCAGACAAAAGCACTTATTCACTTGGTTTGTTTTTATTTTTATTTTTCCAGTGTGTGGCCATTACCATATGCGTTTTTATATTACAAGATGTAATCTGTCTTGGTTGTCCAATGATGGGGTTAAGCTCTGCCTAGAAAGAAAGATGTGGCTCGAGTCTGACTCAAAATGAGGTGCAGCTGATGACCCAAACTCATTACAGCCCCCATTTTAAAAGTCTGATAGCATAATGGAGAGGATGATGCTGGACCTGCACAAAGAACAATATGACGATAGACTTCCAGAATTATTTATTCAGCTGAGTAGAGAAAAGAGACAGGGAAAGGCCACTGAAATTAAATTATCTTACAAAGCTACACAGACCCCTTGTATTGTGGCAAAGCATGCCATCTGCTTGGTGTTTAGTCAGAAAGGTGAATTTTGGCAAAAAGCTGGATGGCTCATGGAGAAAAATAATAACAAAAACAGAGAAAAAATATCCACAATGCTCTTTGAGCTATACCAGTGGCATGAGAGATGTCTCAACCCACCATCATGCCTGACCTTCTCTAAGCTATCTGCTCTTTGGGCTTTTTACATCCCCTTCCAGAGGCAGGGAAATAACTCCCCAAGATTTACGGCAAGATGGTGTAATCATGTGTGGCAGCGGCCTCTCCTGCTCCCATTGTGCACTTTTTGTTTTTGTGATGTATCTTGTGATATGTTGAGATGGTGGTCCTTTTTGGTCTGTCAAGTGTTTTGATGATTGCAGCGGTGATGCTCGTGGTGTCTGTTGGTGTCCTCACTGGAATTTATTGCCTGTCTTTTTGTAAACATTTGGTGGTGGAAGTTTGGGCCTGCAGTGGTAAGCTGAGCTGGATGTGGAGTGTGGGAAGCAGAGGCTGTGGGATTTAAAGGGACCAATTTTGTTTTCGTTGGGTCTGTGGTAACTAGACTGGACTTCAGACACTGCAGATGGTGTTCGAGAATGGAATTGGTGATGGTGGCGGTCTGGATGGCGAAGATTAAGGTAGTTCATCTAACTGGTCGTGGCCACTCGGGCCTGCAGGTAGCAGTGGTTGTAAGGTCTGTGGTATCAAAAGGATGGTCAGAAGAAAGGACTTGGACTTGTATGTTGCTGGTGAAGGAATGGGAGATGGCAGCGGTGTAGAGGAGTGACTTCTGTAGTCCATGAAATTGTGCTCAGTATTTGAAGCTTCTGGGCCCTTTGTTGGCTCATTTTCATTGCTATTGTATATGTTTATTTTTGTTGTTGCTGTGTTCTGTTTTGTGCATGAGCTTGGAGGAATGAAATTTAGTTCAGCTGTGCACTTGTGTATGGTTGAATGGCAATAAAGGTGCTTTTTTTTTTTTTTTTTTACTTTGACAATGTCCCAAGGTGTTAGCATTCATTATACTATATTCTGTTTGTAGGAAGCAGGGGACAGCTTGTAGACAGGAAGATTTATTTGGATTTATACTTTGTTGTTTTACCTCTAATTTTCACTGTTTGTTGTTAGAAATGGATAATTTTAGACAAGCAATCTCCAGCCATCCCAAGGGGCCTACTCAGCTATAAATTCACACAGGCTACACAGAAGACAATCCAGAGCTTATAGAAAACAATTCTGTGTTGGCTTGTGATGTTTTTGTACTTGTACTGTTATAACAAGATATGACTGAGTGAAAGTGGTGATATTATTGTACTTAATTTAGTGTTTAGTTTTATACAGTTTAAGTGATTTTTCTCAGAATAGTTGACTTAAAATAGCTTTGAATTCTGTGGTAACTGATTCTGGTTATAACTTTATTTTAGAATTTTTATTCACTTGCTGCTGAAAATGTAACTTGTATATTTAGCGGCGATACTTGTTTAACATAGGTAACCTGTGTTCCTCGTGTCAAAGATCGCAGGATTTGCATACCATTATTACTAGTGAATCTAGGCGTACTGAAGATGACTGCAATTGTTTATTTGGCACAGCTTGGAAAACATATATATATATATATATTAATGACTAAACTGAAGAATATTAGGCAAAGTGCAAATAGAACATACTTAGGAAAGGAAGTGTCTTTTGTCAGTAAAGATCACTCAACCCCTATGAAACATGATGCAACTGATGACAACTTTGGAATTCAGGATACAAGTATTCAGAAGTCCCGTTATTCACAGCATGTAGACGAAAATGAAAAGAGAAAGAAAAAAAGGAAGTTCACAACAAATAAGGATGAAAAAGAAATTAACTAAAGTGTCTAATGCAACGAGAATATATATACTAAAAAGTGCACTGCTTTGTTATAGAACACACAGATTACAGGATCATAACATTGTTCTATCAGAAACCTTCAGTTTACAGTAAAAGGCATAATTTTCCCAAAAGACAAGGTAGAATACAGAGGCAAGGGGCAAGTGAAAAGGAAGAAATCAAAACTAAACTTGGAAGGATGGATGAACATTACTGTAAGAAAAAAGAGGAAATGACAGAAGATGACAACACGGTTGAAGCCGTGGAATTACAAAGCTGGCTGGATGAGCGCTGTATGCCTGTAAATGTAATAAGCAATGAACAGAGAGTGGTTAATAAGACTAATGGTGAGAGAAATTATTCCTTTGTAAGAACTGATAGAGCAGATATTACTGAATTAGAAGATGGGGATTATTCAGATATAGTCAGAAGTGATATACTTGTAATAAGAGATTCAATTATTAGAGGAACTGATTCTTACATCTGCAGAGAAAATATAATGAACACTGATTAGTGTTAAGCTTGCCAGAAGCAAAAATACAGGATGTGAGAAATGGCTTAATGTAAGGAAGTACAGAGCTGTTTTTATTCAAGTCAGTAAAAATTATCTCATCTGCAAGGACTCAATGATTGCTAGCAGGGAACGTACAGCCCTCTTAGACAGAAAAGCTTGCCCAGGTGTTAGGATGTATTTTTCTCAAATCATATACACAAAGAAGATTCAGGTCACCGTGAATGACAATTTTTGGAGGGCTAAACACCTACATGAAGAAATGGCCCATTAATAATGGAAAAGTGAAGAGTATCCGAGCCTCATTTTGGGCAATCGTGTTTAGAAAGGATGGTGAGCACTTGTCAATGCTAGGAAAGAGAATTTTTACAGCAGATATATTGTAGTACACAAGACAGGATCTAAATGCTCACAGATAGCAACATTTGATATATCTCTGATGGCTGTTAATGCTAGGGGCTTTAGTAATAACGTTTTTTTTTTATTGGAAAATTTGCTATGTCCTCAGAAGAGGGATGTTGTTATTGTTTGTGAAACAAAGTTAAAGAACAATGATTGGAAACCAGTTCTGTCAGGGTATAAATGTTTTTTTACTGTAACAGACATTCTAACAAAAAAACAGGTGGAGGTGTTATGATATGGATTGAAGACTGTTAGGAGCCCTGTGATGTTAATACCAATACTGTAGACTGTGTAACTGTAACAATAAAGACACTCCCCTGGAACATATAAAAATTGGAGTGTCTAGACCACCAAAGTCAAGAGATGATGGCCTAGAGGAATTCAAAAACATCTTGCATGAAACACATCTGGGAAGAATAATAGTGGCTGAGGACTTAAATTTACCACAAACAGAATTAAATAATATTGATTCAACATTACTAAGGAAATTATTTACAACATATGTTCAGGAAAAACAATTGCTTCAGATTGTAAAAAAAAACTATCATGGAACGAAACATACCAGTCACTGTTTTTGTTCCTAAGGAAACAATTGTTACTTCATATTAAGTTTTACAGCTGTTGATGTGCAGTGATCATGGGGTTATAAAGGTTAAATTGTTGCTACACAATACTGCAAAACTGAAACCTAAACCTATGCACAGATGATTAATAACAGAAAATATGGAAGTAAAACTAACTGAAGTGATACATTGTGTGGAAAACTGCAAAAGGAATATGGCAAGTTGTGAAAAGTTGTTTGAATTAAAAAAAATCACAAAAATGGTTAACATCAGGATCTAAGCAGACAACATCAGGAGGATGCATTTTCTCAAGAAAAAGATACTTGATTAAGGTGAGAGAAACATATAAGAAATGGAATAGAATGAAACTAAATTTGAGAACTGAAACAAACAAGCTGGACTGGCAAATTAACATAGTTTGAGAGACGATCAAGAAGATTTTGAAGAAAATTTATATAAAGAGATTGAGCATAATAGGAAATAATTTTATAAATATGTATGATATGGTAGGAGTAAAGGCAAGTTGATGAACTTTGTGTAGACTAGAAAATTTATTCTCAGATCCAACAGTTTAAAGACATATTTACAAAATCTTCTGCAAGGCAGTTTGGCTCCATAAAGGGGGTGATAAATTGTCCTAGTAGCATCCAGGTAACTTCAGACACTGAAATCAAAGTAGATTATATTGAAAAATAACTGCAAACTGGACCCAAACAAAGCACATAAAGGAGACAGAATCAGCAGTAATGACATGAGACCACTTTAGCATGAACTTACAGTGTCATTATATCTGCTGTTCACTAGGTCATTTAAATATGGAAGATTCCTCCATGCACTTGTTAAATCAATCTGTAAGGGAAAGGGGAGTAGGACAAACCCAGAGGTATAAAGAGCCATAAGTGTACTTTTATGTTGTGAAAAAAAAATAAATAATGGAGAAGGTTATTTTGGAAAATTGTTGTCATTATTGGAAAGGTTGAGATTTGAAACCTTATATCAGCATGCATATGCTGAAAATAGATCTATTGTGTTAATATGTTGTTGTTGCTGTTGTTGTTTGTCTTTCGGCTTTTTCCCAGTAAGGGGTCGCCACAGCGGAACTCTGGTCCGCTAATGATTGGCAGTAGATTTTTACGAAACACTGAGGTGCCAGCTTGACGCCCAACCTTCAACGAAGGCACGCCCATTCACGCGCACATGTCTTTTGAACGCTACCCAACTGCGGGGAGGACATGCAGACTCCACACAGAAGGCACTCCCAAGCCAAGCCAAGAATCGAACGGGAGAACCTCTTGCTGCGAGGTAACAATGCTACTGCCGTACCACCGCGGCATTATAGATCTATTAACACATATAACAGCTATAAATAGATGTGCTGTGATATAATTTGTATAGACTTAATTTCACCATTTGATAGACATACACAAAATGCTGATCAATAAATTAAAACAACTAGGAATCAATGTACTTGTGATAAGGATAGCTGCATAGCTTATGAATAGAACATGACAAGTATTATATAGTAATTGGACAAGTGTAATTCTAAGTTACAGTCAGGGTGTCTCACAGGGTTCTATCCTAGGTCCACAGTTGTTTAGGATGTATCTTTTAGATCTATCTTTTTCACCAGAAGTGTTCTACAGTCTGCATGCAAGTGCCTTGAACATGGGTAAACTGATTTTGAACATGGGTAAACTGATTACATATGTTACAGATAGAACATGTCTGCAAAAAACTTATCTTATGATATGTGCTTCTGAAGAGGGTAAAATGTGACACGGTGTGAATTAAAGAAACATTTCCTTTTGGAGAAGGTATTCACACAAATTGTTTGCACTCTTTTAGGGTCCCTTTCAAGGACTCTTATTCTTGCACCTTATAACCCCTGCTCACAGAGGCCCCCTGTTGTGACCCAAACTGAGAGGGTCTTCCTGCTGGGAAAACATCTTTCACATGGAAACTTCTAAATCTGTGTCAGGCTCTTGCATGTGCACCTGCCTATACTTTAAAATGACAGAGATCAAGAGCGGCACAGTCAGATCACAGCTGGAGAGGATTTCTACTAGACCAATCCTCCCCCCATCTTCAAACATATGAGCATGTGTGTGGGAGATGGCCATGAGGTTTTGCCTTAGGCTGTGTCTGAATGGCCATAGCTGTCACATCTCAGTTTTCCCAGTTATCACAGCACGGCAATCCTACTCTGAATCCTGGCCTCTACTGGTGGTGCAATGAAAGGATCTGATCAGTAGGTCCCTCACACACACGATAGGCATGTCCATTGTTTCCTAATATGCCATCAAGCTTTCAGATTCAGTAAGTGAATTTGGGCCACCTGAGCTGCAGTCGGGACTATACCCCCCTCCCACCCCCACCCCAACACACACACCACCATTGTTGTAAGTATCCCCCCTTTGACCAAAATGGTCATCATTTTATAGGTGTAATAAGTAAAACATAAGAAGTGTTCAAGAATAAAATTAACAAAATTATTACCACTCAAGCAAGATAGGGTTTGGAAAGCATAGAAGAAAGTTACAAAGCTAAATTTTATGGAAGGTAGCAAAGAACAGGTAAAAATATGGAGGACTGCTGGGAGATTAAAAAAGTACAAGCTATATACTGAGACATTCTAAAACAAAATGTCATTAGAAAATGAGAGGGAGAACATGCGTTATATGCATTGTGTTAAAGCGGACTAGAGGACATCAAACGTCTTTGCTTAATATAAGATTTATATGATTATGAAATGTGTTCACACATCACAAAATTTGCAGCTAGAAGGCTTTACAAATGCTAATAATTTCTAATACTGTAGACAGGTGAATAGATTTTTCATTCATGCACTTAAATTATGCAATGAGACATGGCAAGTATATTACGGTATATTATATGATGGTGCTGTTAATTTATAAAAAAAAAAAAAAGAATCTAGAAATCTGAACAGCTGAAATGCATGCGCTTCAGGGCAGTATCTGCTCCTTGAACAGGTGTTAGAAACTGAATGAAACATACAGCCATTTTATCAAAGAAGTCAAAGCGTAATCAATCAATAAATAATTAAGAACACCTGTCTGTTTAGCAAAATAATCAGCACTGCATAAATCACAAGCCTTTGTTCCTTTTCAAATGCAAATAAAGCTTTAGAATATACATACACTGTTTAATTCTTTGTATGAAGCTTTGTTAGGTACTGCCAGACATGCAACACTTTCATATTAATATTTATTTCTACAAGCATTAGTGAGGACAGAGGCCATTTTATTTTTTACTTAACAAATTACACATCCAGGGGTCTTTCCTGTGTAATAAACCAATAGCAAACTAACATAAGAGAGTAGGGTCTGCTGAAACAGAAGCGTCTGAATTATGTAGCTTGTCATTGGCATACATATGCCTGATCATGAATCTGTTACAAAGATCTAGCAAACAATATACCACTGGGCAGCTATATCAGATTATTGTGTTCACTCAGTCACATCTGTATATGAAAACAGCAAGACGCAAGAGCTATAACTTATTAATCAATTTGCAAATAAAAGTTACCTATTAGCTTAAATGAAACATTGGTGGCATATTGAATGAAATTTCAAAACTTTTTTAATCTGGACATCCTTACCATAAAAATAAAAATCCACAAATTATCCCAGTACTCATATCTTCTCTTAAAAGAACTTGGAGTTTGCTGAGTAACACTTATGAAGCATTATGGATAACCATGGTTTTGGCATACAAGGACAGATGCTCATTTTTATTTTCGAGAAAGAAAGATGATGAAGGGTGTAAAGGCAAGGCAGAGGATAAAAAAAAGACACATGGATAGAAGTGGTGCAGACAGACAAACATAAACCACAAACAAAGACTAATGTGGGAGGCACTGACACATTATGTTTAACAGTGGAATTATACGCATACAAAGGGAGGATACTGGTGACTATGAGGACTGGCTAATAAACATGGTAGGGAGGTGACACACAAGGAAAGGAAACACTACCATGGTGAATAGGATGGGTATACCTTTTGTGTTTCCATACTGCTTGGCTAGACCCAGGAAGAGGGTCAGTGACCACCCTACCCACTGGGCCCCACCTGAGGTGGTGGAGGCAGAGCCAGAAAGTGATGCAACACTTGGTGCAACAGGAAGAGCATCCCCAGGGGGCAGATGCTGCCTTCCTGCCACCAGTCCACCAAGTCTACTACCACCTCCACCAACTTGTGCCGTGTGACAAACTGCACATCCCCAGCAGTGCCACCAGACAGTACTCCCCTCCTGTGATTGACAACCTGTGGCCACAGGTGAAGCCACCATTCACCGTCCGGACCTCACCTGATGGACAGACAGATCTGGGAGCCAGATGGAGTGCTGGCAATAGAAGACTGGACCTGATGGCGGGGTGGGAAACCTTTATCATGCCACTGGAATAGATGTGGCAGATGCTGCAGGAAACAGTAACATAAATGGAAAAAAAAAATAAAACAAACAAAAAAATCAAAGTCAAATTACAAATATAAAGACAGTTGAGTGAGAAACAAAAACAATAGCATTAATGTTACTTATCTCACAAAAACAATTGCATTAGTATTACTTATGTCACAAATGACCTTTAATTTTACTACATAATGTTCTATTACAAAACCAGTACAAATGCAACTACGGCACCTTGAGCAAGCTCTGTCTGTGCAACACTCCAGATACCTAGGCTAGGATGTGTAGGTGGGTATACAATGCTGATGTCCCCATTGCCCTGATTGAGTGTGAAGGTGTGGAGAAACAGTGGTGGTATGGGTCTGCTAGGTGGCACACATCATAGCTGGTGGATATTTAGACTAGTAGCCCACAAAACTCCAACAATGTCTGTACTATAAAGTGGTACACAGCACCATATATAACATGAGTATAGCAAGACAAATAGTTGTACCTCAAGTGAAAATACAATCAATAGTAACATACATTGAAGTGGAGCATGGGCAATATGGTGCCAATGTGCCCACATCCTCCACCCAGCATGGACCTTCAGCACAATCCTCCCCCCAACCACATACCACACACCTCACAGGCACTGCCAAACATGCTCAATTCCCCATAACGCAACATAATGTCTCCCTCCCAAAAAAGTATACTCTGAGTTGGACAGTCTACATAGATCATGGATTTAACAACCACCTGCATAACAGTGACCAAGAAATGTGCTGCATTAGGAAAGACATGCTCATCTCAGTACAGAAAAATACCTGTGTAACCTATCTGCACCTGAGACATGAAAAAAATACAGCACTTCTTAATTAAATGGCAGTAACATCACAGATAGCTAAAAGACAAAAACCACCGCATTGAAAAGATTTTCAAATGTATAATACATCTATGGGACCTTTGCTCTCACCTGTTCTTCCTACCTGTATAAAAGGCCAGAATGGCACCTCTGCAGGCTAATGTAATGAGGCCAGGACTGCTGAACCGAACTGGATATGCCACTGTCATCAAACAATGCCTTGATAAGACTGTGACAGGCGAGGATCCTTATAGGAGCCCAAACCAGGCACTCCTAGTGGTCCCTATGCAGCAGGAAAAGAAAGAGTTTACTTTCCTTAGGGCACTACCTAAGAACTTTGCCAGTGTTAGTGCCTTTGGAAGCCATGGCCATTCAACACATTACATTTCAAAGAAAGTACAGTTACCATAAATGTAGATGTTTGAGTGTATTCACTGTTGCAGTCATTACATTTGGGTAATCTGCTGGCAGGTTGCCTTCAGTCGGCCTGAATAACAAAGTCTTGGGTCCTGCTTCGGTTGCTGTCTCCTCTTCCATGACGTCAGGTCATCAGGGGTATAAAACATGCAGCCGACGCCATTTTATTCAGTTTTTCTTGCCCCAGATGTCAGGTCCCCCCCCCCCCAAATGGGGGAAAAAAAAAATGATAATGCTTTGTGAAAGTATGAACAGAGCTCCAAGTAGCAGCTTCTAGAATGCCTTTGGTTGGGACCCCTCTGAGAAAAACTGCCAAAGTAGAGGCAGCCCTGGTGGAATGGGATCTGATCCCCTTGGGCACATGTTTACCATGGTGCAAATAGCAGAAACAAATGCAGTGGCTTATCCATTTAGAAATAGTCTGCTTTGATATAGCCTTACCCTCTGATCCTGCAGCAAATGCTACCAGTAGTTGCCCAGACTTTCTTAGAGATTTGGTCCTGTTTAAGTAGAATCTTAGTTGTCTGTGTACGTCCAATGAATGCAAAATCCGCTCCCCCTTGTTCTGCAGATTTGGGTAAAATGTTGGCAGGTGAATGGTCTGGTTAAGAGCCACACTGGATACCACCTTAGGCATAAAAGAAGGATTGTTCCTGAGGGACACCCTGTCTGGGTAAAATGTAATAAAAGGCTCCACTGTCATGAGAGCCTGTAATTCTGAAACCTTTCTTGCTGAAGTGACTGCCAAGAGAAAAGCTGTTTTCCAAGATAGAAATTTTATATCCGCAGTAGCTGCTGGTTCAAAAGGAGGCAGGGTGAGTTTTTCCAGCACAAAATTGAGGTCCCATGCAGGAGTAGGTGATCTTCTGGGAGGCCTTAAATTTTTGGCCCCTCTAAGATAATGTTTGAGCAGAGGATGTGAAAAGAGGGGAGGCTCTGTGTTGTAATGAGCCGAGATGGCAGAGGCATGGATTTTTATTGAAGAAAAAGATATGCCCTTGTCAAGCATCTCAGTCAAATATTGTAAAATCTGAGGAATATTGGACTTTGCTGTGTCTGTTCCTTGTGCTTGGTTCCAAGCACAGAATCTCTTCCATTTATCAGCATAAGATTTTCCAGTACTAGAACTTCTGGCTTCCAAAATGACATCCATCACAGATTTACTGAGAGGTGTTGTTTGAATAATTAATTGATCAGCAAGATTCAGAGTTTGGAGCTGAGTGTGCAGAATTTGATTGTTCTGTTGAGACAGTAGATGAGGTATTTGAGGCAAGTACCATGGAGGAAGTTGAGACATATTCCTCAGAAGTGGGTACCAGTGCTGGCAATGCCAGTCCGGAGCAACTAGGATCATCTTTGGTTTTTCCTGTCTGACTTTTAGTAAGACATTGGAGAGTAGAGGCAGAGGGGGAAAGGCATAGACTGATAGGTTTCTCCAGCTGAAGGATAGGGCATCCACTTTCCATGCTTTTATGTGATGAGTTCTTGCGCAGAAATTGTCCAACTGATAATTTTGGGGAAGAGGCAAATAGATCTATGTCTGGACTCCCCCATTTCAGTGTTAACATGTTGGAGATTTGTGCATCCAGTTTCCATTTGTGTGGGTCCATAAGATTTCTGCTTAGGTCGTCTGCCAGAGTATTTTGTTTTCCTGGCAGGAATTGAGCTTGAAGATGTATTTGGTAAGTCAAGGCTGTGTTCCACAAGACCATGGCTAATCTGCAAAGGGGGTAGGAATGTGTACCTCCTGCTTGTTTATGTACCACATAACTGTGGTGTTGTCCGTCTTTATCAGTAGTTGTCCTGGATGAAGTAAGTCCTTGAAGGCTGTCAGAGCATTCTGAACAGCTAGCATCTCTTTCTGGTTGATATGCAGATGCATTTGGATTGGGCTCCATTTGCCCTGAATGCATCTCCCTGCCAGGTGGGCCCCCCAAGCATAGTCTGATGCGTCTGTAGTCAGGGTTTGTGTCAGGGGGTAGAGTGAATGACAGTCCCTTGTTTTGGTGACATGTCTCTGCCTACCAAAGAAACTCCTGTTGTAGGCAGGGAATGAGAGGAATCATTGTTTGCAGACTGTGACAATGTTGACTCCATAAACTTTTTAGGTACCACTGAAGTTTCCTCATATGCAGTCTCGCATATGGAATTAGTAGAATGCAGGATGCCATGAACCCCAAAGCCTGCAGAATTTGTCTTGCAGATAACTGGGTTTTTGTTGCCATTTGTTTGAAGTATGTTGTCAGTTGCCTTTGCTTGTCTGGTGTAAGGTAAGCCATCGGGGCAGTTGTATTCAAGTTTGCACCCAGGAATGTAATTATTTGAGAGGGTACCAGTTGTGATAGGCATGCTAGAAGCCTTTCTACAAATGCAAGATGTTGAAGAAGAGTGTCCTTGTCATCTGCTTGAATGAGACAGTCATCCAGATAAGGATAAATTTGAATGCTTGTCTGCAGAATGCAATTACTGGTGCCAGGCACTTTGAAAAGACCCTGGGTGCAGTACATAAGCCAAAGGACAGTGCAGAGAATTGGTAATGCAAAAAACCTGCTTTGAAGCGGAGGTATCTTCTGCATGATTCCCTTATTGGTATATGCAGGTATGCCTCTTTTTTAAGTCTAAAGTTACTAACCACGCATTCCTGCCTAGCATAGGCAGTAGCTGTTGTAAAGTCAGCATTTTGAATTCTGGAATGTCCAGGAATGTGTTCAAAATTGATAATTCCAGTATTGGACACCATGAATTGTCTTTTCTGGGTACCAAGAAAAGTCGTGAATAAAAACTTTGTCCTTTTTCCTTTTCTGGTACTGGTTGAATAGCCCCCATATCAATGAGGGGCATGACTTGTTTCTGGGCCTCTGCCCACTGATTTTGTGACAGATCCGGCCATCTGTTTGGAAATGGCAAAGTATGGAAATGAAATCTGTACCCCTGGGATACTATGTTTAATACCTACTTGTCTTGGGTAATTAACTGCCAATTTTGAACATGGAGTGCTAGTTTTCCCCCCAAGGGGGCTGCCAAAAGGTAAGTGCTTGGTGATGGTAGAGGAAAGTCATTGAGACTGCTTACTGTATGGTTGTGCTTTGTTTCTTCCAGTTTTGGAGGTGGAGGCACCCCATTGCTTTGACCTGTAGGAACCCTGTGATTGGTATCTGGAGCCTTTTGAGCACCTGGATTTGCCTTGAGTGGCTCTGTTGAACACAGGAAAGGACCAATTTTTAGTAGGCCAGTGTCTAGTGAACCCGGGTGGCTGCACTTGCAAGAAATCTTTTACAGTTTGCATAGATTTAGCTTTGTCTTCCATTTTCTTTAAAACCTCTTCTGCCTTATTGCCGAACAGAGTATCATGCTGCAAAGGGGCATCCAACAATTTAGCTTTAACATTATCACTTGAGCCAGGCCTGCCTTCTAATCACAGATCCAGTAATGCCGACCCCACAAGAGGCCTCCGAGGAATCAAAACCACATTGCAAAGTATGCTTTCCGACCTGTTCTGCTGAATGCAATAATTCCTGTAACTCTTTATTTTCCACACAATCAGAAATCAACATAATTTTCTGTTTTAGTAAGCCCATAACATGCTGTTGATATTTAAGCATATGAAACTGGCAGTTTAAGGCCCTGATTGCCAAGGTTGCAGACGTATAAACCTTCTTTCCCCATCTATCCAGCACCCTGGAATCTCTGTCAGAGGGGGTAGGATTTTTGGCTGTAGAGGCCTTTACACCCTTGGGACCCTGAGAAATAGTCTCAGGATCAGCAGCAGGATTTTTGAATAGAAATTTGTGGGAGTCAGGAACCTTGTAATATTTTTCTGGCTTACTAGGAGCCAGAGGCAGGGAATCAGGAGCCATGCTTGATTCTGAAAACACATCATCAACAATGTCTAATACAGAAGGTATTGCCAAAGGCCTATGCTGAGGAAAAATGAGGAAGGAGGAAATCAATAAGCCTCGTTTTGGATTCAGAGAAGTCCTGACTCTCCGAGTGAAAATGCACCCTTAAAGTATGCAAAGTTTGTCCAAAAGAGTAATCCTCAGGAGGAGATGCAGATGGGATGGATTCCTCTGCATCAGAATCCTCATAGGGTGGAATAGAAAATTCCTGATCAGAAGAAAAATCAGAAAAAATGGAAACCTGATCTGAAGATTCATAATCAGTGCCTTGTCTAGGTTTCTTAGCGGGGGGGGGGGGGGGGGTTGGGAACCCCTGATCAAGGTACTTAAATCCTCAGCCATTTTGATCATCTGTTTTTTAGGCATAGGGGCCTGAGCATGTGGCTCATGCATAATTTTTTTAAACATAGAAGATGTTTTTGACCTTGTTTTTGAGGCTGGCATCGGTTTAATATAAAAATGTTGAGGCCTGAAAACACCCTCAGAAGCCGGTGCCTGCTCAGTGGCTCCGGAACCATCCAAGGGAGAGACATCTGCGGGTTCAAAACTCTGAGAATCTTGCGGCATACCAGACTCCGAATGGGTCTCGGTAAAGGCCTGCGACTCAAAAGTAGCGGGTATCAGGGGCTGCGAAAGGACCTCACTGAGTACCAGCGAACCAGCAACTGGCTTAGGAGAAGCTTCATCGTCAGTTTTGGACCTCGATGGTCTGTCTCTTTTTCTTTGCATTTTTTGTGAACTCTGGTAGTCGGATTGCTAACCGACTACATTTCAGGATAATTAAATCTTGAACCAAAATATTTAGAAGCAAAAATATACCGACGCTGAATAGTGTGTTGGTTAAATCTAGCACAAAACCGACAGCAAGGCACGTTGTGATCTGGGCCTAGGCAAGGAATACAGTACAAATGAAAATCCTTATGAGGTATTTGCTTCCCACAAGTAATGCAATTATTAACTTTTACTGACATCGGTAAGGAGCAAGAAAAAGTTTCCCCAACGGGGTACTTAGCTATAGTTTGAAGACTTCGATTCTGAAACTCGGATGCGAAAATTTCAGAAGTCGGCCGACTGGCACTTGCGAACTGCTTCTGCTTCGGGCACCGCACGGCAAGAAAGACTGAATAAAATGGCGTTGGTTGCATGTTTTATACCCCTGATGACCTGACGTCATGGAAGAGGAGACAGCAACAGACGCAGGATCCAAGACTTTGTTATTCAGGCCGACTGAGGGCAACCTGCCAGCAGATTAACCAAATGTAATGACTGCAACAGTGAAACATGAAGAACATCTATGGTAGCCCTCTCACAACCATGCACACTGATGGTGATGGCATGTGATGGTTAGTATTGGTTAGCAAGTTACCACAATCAGCCACAGTGCCACCACTAATGACATGATGGTGTTGGGGTGTGAGAACTGGGATGAAAAAAGTGCAAAATCTTCATGATGTCTAACTGTGATAGCAGTTTTCTCTTTATAGAGCCCCCATTGGCTACAGAAATGTACAATATTTTCCCAATATGGGTTTTTAACCCATCCACAGATGCTCAATGTGTTTCCGTAGGTCGTCATGTAAGTTCACATAACTGGGAGACACTTTTAGTGTAGTTTTGAAGAATAGTCATTCAATTCTGTCTCATCAAATTGTATGATACAAGGGTCAGCACCTGTCATGGATGTCATTATGCTATAGAAAACTGCCACAGAGAAACGAGACCAACATTTTTGAGAATTGGGTAGAAGATCTACAAGCAGCAGGTGTTTGTGAAAGGTAAGTTTGTGCGAATGTTACTGTAATCGCTTGTTACTACTGTAGTTTTCATTGCTTCATAATATCCTTGACACTGTGCTACAGTATTTGTTTATGTTGCTATCTCCAAGGGATAACAATGCTGCAATTACGCTGAGAAGTGTTACCTTGACTGAGCACCTAATGCCATGGCAGGGTAAATGAGGATGAATGCTATATTCCATATAAGTCATGAGTATTCTTCATGATTTTGCAGTGCATGCATACCTGTAGAGCACAGAAAGAGTTTTTACCCTAATGCCCACTGATATGACAGTGTTGTGAGATACTGTCCTGAATAATAATTACAACATAGGCTGCTACACAGTACAGCTGTGCAGTGCAGTGTGGGAGCAGAGCGCGTTGAATATGCAATGTGCCATGTGCATATTACTCTGTAGGAGACACATTACTACTACCTAACATTAAGTTGTGGTGAGTGTTCCACTGTGGATTGTGTTTGCAGGGTGACAAGGGGTACAACAGGGTAGCACACTATAATGTAGAACATATAAGATGGATGCTTACCCAGCAGCCATCCAGGCTGGCACTGTTTAGAGGTTCTGTTCCTACACACTCCACTCCCTCCCAACCCACATATACTGCAAATATTGTGTAAGCAGCTGAGGTATTACTGAAGTGGTTGGGGTGGGGGTTTGCACTTGCAGGGAGTCGTGGTGTGCTAGTTTATGGAACCAGCAATTTCCTTAATGTGCAAACCCGACTGGGCTCAGTAGGGAATCAGTCTACAGGATGCGCTCTCCATGGCCTGTGTAACACTTCATATCATCATCTTTGTCACAGTGTGACATTACATGTCAGATCTGTGCTACTTCAGCTGGTGTTTTAGGGAGAGGGGTTGAGAGTGATAAGGTCTACACACAAACCTACGTACCCATACACAGGAACATATGTGCATGTGTTAAGGCCTACACACATGCACATACATAAGGACATATGTGTACAGTTTGAGGTGACTGCATTTGAAGGCTGTGGAATGTCCTGCTGTAGAATCATGTCAGCCTGAGGGATGCACACACATATTTGTTTGATGTCTTACCTGGGTAAATGGGAAGGTTACCAGCATATAGCGAACCACGTAGGCATGGTGCATTTTACTGGCAAGAATGTTAATAAACAATGGCACTCAGATCTTAGAGTGGGCCTGTGTTACATACACTGAGTGTATAAATATGCCAATACAAACATTGTTGAAATTCTCCAAAGGCTGCATGTTGGACTATGTGGTCTATGCATATACATATACCAGCAGCAGTTCTAGATACAGCCATGTCTCATCTTTCGGGATAGTTGGTCACCCCTGCACCAAGTGGATAATACACCCTAACAGTGCACACATCACACCCTTATGTATTTTGATAGCCCATGAGTCTTGCCACCTCTGCCCAATCACTGTGTCTCTGTGAAAGGATACACCAGGTATGACCTCACTACATCTCACATCCTTTTCAGATTATCATGTCACAATGTGGTAAGCCATACAGTTAATTCGATTCTGCTACAGGCCATCTATCTGTAAAGTCAGCAGATGCTCCATTAGGAGAAATCTAACCAGACATTCTGCAAGACTGCCTAGTGGGACATAACAGCTGGCATAAATGCTATCAATGTCCAAACTATAATTATGTCAGACAACATACCACCAACATGAATAGTGTTGCAAGAAGAAGGCCAACCAGCCTGGCATAGAACCAGAGAGCCAAGCAAGGGTGTCTGTTATCCAAATCATCTTTGACAGAAGATGAATGAGTTCCTGGCATCTCTGCATGGAATTCCAGACAGACAGACATCCGTGGTCGAATGACAGACGGGCGAAGTTAAGCAGGGCACTACACATCTGTCAGAAATGTCACAGATGGATATGTTTTAACATGGACTACATAACATGCTTCACTGTGTATGGTGATACACTGTATATCCATGACTTCTTTTTTTCACAGGAACATCAGGTGTTCATTTGGAGAGGCCACCTGCCCAAATAATGTTACCTATTACTTTCCGGTATTGATCTATTAAGTAACAGTAGCATATTCACTGGGATGTAGGTACTGGTGAATGGTTCTTAATGTGGGTAGTTATTTGGTGATTTTAGAGGTGGTGTGTTTTCAGGGACCTCCAGTGTGGATTCTTTGTTTTCAGTGGTGGTGTGTTGTCAGGGTCATCCACTGTGAATTTTTTATGTTTTCAGGGGTGGTGCCTTGTCAGGGACCACCCACTGTGTATAATGCCTGCCACCTGATGTCAGGGAACAGTCTTTCTCCAATGAAGATGGCAGCTACATCCGAGGACAGTCAGGGCATAGTGTCAGATATAGACATGGGCAATGTGATGACCACATTCCACAGACACAGCTCCTAAGCCTGTGCGACCCACTCCACAAACCCAGGATGACAGCTATGGGCTGGAAGATGAAGACACTTCAGTGCAGGGAGTGGTGTCATCACCACTGGCATGGCTTACCTACTCCCCATCGATACATCATTTTCACTAAATAGTCACTGAAAGATGCAATTAGAAAACACTGCATAATATGTAAAAAAACTTTTTTTGCATGAGGCATGCCCCCCTGCATCCGCCCCCTAACTAAATTACAATTATACATATACCAAATCAAAAGTTGCAGCACAGTGGAGAAAAAGCAATTTGCCAGCTTGTACATTTCAACACAATGAAGTAAAACTCACTGTCATATTAAAATTATAAAATTAATTTTCCTAAAAAGCAAAAAAACACCAGTGACTCATGCATATGCCCCAACTGATATGCCATCTTCTTCTCGTTCCCATTTGTTCCTTCTCACCACTGCAACAGCTGATCATGATTCTGCCATCATCCATGCAGTCACGAGGGGTATTTTTCATTTTCTGGTCTAACCCCTCTTCCACACATGCCTCTATGAAGGCTGCTACAGGGAAGCACATGTTCCTGTCCCATAGTGTTGCATACAGTAGTCTTGTCTCACCTCTTCCAGTATGTGTCAGCACTGCAGCAGGACAGACTGCCCCCTCCTGAATGACTGAGCTGATGTCAGCAAGTCATTCCAACCAGCATCTATTGGCTCCTCCAGTGCCTAATTCACTGAATGATCTCAGGTCATGTACTTCATCCCTCCCCCATAGAGTTGTGCATGTATGATCCCTTTTCTTAAATGTGATTTCTAAATCTGTGCAGCTATTACAAATCATATAGGTACGCATGGGGATCCAGTATTTACTGAAGCCGTCATGTCTTGTGTTTCAGAAAAATGCTACACATTATTTCATAATAAAAAATACACTGCTTGATCTCTCTCTCTCTATATATATATATATATATATATAAGGAGGCTGAAATCTTTAAGCCTCACCCCTGACTATGTACATGAAATCTCAGCAAGCTGCCCTTTAACCACTTTTGACATATCTGCATGAGACCCACTGCTTGCAGTACATTATACCTGATACTCTGTTTTTCTGTAGTGTTCACAGACACTACATACAATGCATGCTCCATATGTTCACAGACACTACATACAATGCATGCTCCATATGTTCATAGACACTACATACAATGCATGCTCCATATGTTCACAGGCACTACAATGTATGCTCAATATGTTCACAGACACTACATACAATGCATGCTCCGTATGTTCACAGACACTGCATACAATGCATGCTCCATATGTTCACAGACACTACATACAATGTATGCTCCATATGTTCACAGGCACTACAACGTATGCTCAATATGTTCACAGACACTACATACAATGCATGCTCTATATGTTCACAGACACTATATACAATGCATTCTCCATAGTCCCACTGCGCTGAATATAATAATACACAATAGAAAATATATAAACGTTGCGTATAGCTACTGTCCTCTATATTTACCAAAAATATTAGTGGCTTGAAACAGATATTTTATGTAGGATCAACAAGCAAATTTAGACACAAGACTATGAGCTATGAAATCAGTCTGTCTATCAAATTAATATCCTTCTGAATATCTACTAGGCTGGCACTGAAAGTCATCAACAATGTCAGTATGCAGAACAAAAATATTTTTCAGTAGTGCAATCACTTACGATGCTGTTTCATTAACATTACAGGTTACAACCTAGTCATTTGCCATCTACAGAAAGTACGCACAGTGGAAGCCTTGAAGCAGTGTCTGACCAACATCCACGGCAGTTGTGCTGCAGGACTGTGTGCTTACATGATCCAGCTCTGCTTAACAACGGTATCATAAACTGCTTCACATTCAAAATGGGCCCAAAGAACACACTACAACTCCTACTTATGGGGTTAAGCACAATATGGTAGCCTGTACTTCCCTTGACAATCCAATTTTATTAAATCATTTTTAACACTGACAAGCCATGCTAAATTTTTGAATTGATCTAAAGCAAGTGCTTCGATCACATTAACAATTTTGTTCACATTTCACTCACGTAGGCAAATTCTGTCTTCACTGTAGATCTTTCTGCTTGTGACCATTTATTCTACAGGTGTGAAGTATGATCACTAAGGTTATTAACAAATGGTTAATTTAACTATTTGCAATTTGCAGCTCAACGGAAGAAATACTAAGAATAGTATGAGTTTATCTCTTGCAACAGTAAAACAGTCAGTTTTCCAGATTTGGGCATTGTTTCACTTAGTAATACACATTTCTGTCTGGGCTGACTTCCAAAATAATACTGTGTCTGAATGTATACATTACGATTGAGTTTGGAAAAAATAAAAGAACACAGTAAAGACAGTACCAACTTAGTTTTGCTTGGTCCATTTTTATGATAATTTGATAAAAAATATACTTATTAGTTTTGTCATTTCTACAGTAATTAAGTCAATAAATAATGCAAGGCAGATATTTTAACTGATGCTGTAGTAATTCCATAACTTTTTGGTTTAGCCAGCTTTCATTTAATTTAAATCTTTACTTATAAGGAGAAATTTTCAAAAGAAAAAAAAAATATATATATATATATATATATATATATATATATATATATATATATATATATATATATATATGGGTTCACTTTAGAAGCTCGAAATACTGAAATCTCAAATTTCAGTATCTGTAGCCCAAAAAGTCGAAACCCTATAATAGCGAATGTTTACAAGCGTGAAATTCAAAACCTCGAATACCAGAGGTTTTGAATTTCACGCTTCTAAAGTTCCACTATGGCCATGTATTCAGGTAAGTGTGTGTGTGTGTGTGTGTGTGTGTGTGTGTGTGTGTGTTAAGGGGTTTGGGTAGGGGCTGTGGTGTTTGTCAGTGTGTTTTGTTGCTGTGATGTGTGTGTGCAAAGAGAAAGTATCTTGTGTGGTGGTGTTTTGTGTGTGTTTGTATGTAGTGCGATCTCAGAGTGAGAATATTTAAGTAAGGGGGTGGGGGGAGCTTACATGTAGTAGAGTGATTGTGTTTGTGTGGTGGATGGTGTGTGTGTGTGTGTGTGTGTGTGTGTGTGTGTGTGTGTGTGTGTGTATGTAGTAAAACCGCAAAATTCAAAACCTCCGGCATTCGAGGTTTTGAATTTTGTGGTTTTCAGTTTTCAATATTTTGTGGATTCAACTTCTTGGGCTCGAGATACTGAAATTCGAGATTTCAGTATTTCGAGCTTCTGAAGTGAATCCATACATATATATATATATATATATATATATATATATTTTTTTTTTTTTTTCCATTTGAGACGGCAGCACAGTACAGTCTGGATAATAGATACACTTCATCACTTTGTATACTCAACACTTTTATTTTTCTCTTTTATCACAATGTTATTTAAAATGTTTTCTTTGAATTTTAACAGTTCTATAAAAGGGCAGAAAGCAAGCATTAGCTCTATGGGACAGTAACTGCCCTTCACATGTAGGAAAAGCTGGAATCTTTGTGTATGTGTGTGTGTGCATTTTTGAGCATGTGGTTAAGATAAAGAAAAGTCTTCAAGGAATCTGTGTGTGTGTGTGTGTGTGTGTGTGTGTGTGTGTGTGTGTGTGTGTGTGTGTGTGTGTGCTCACTTAAAGTAACAAAGAACAGCAGCTTTCCTTCTCCAAGAAGATGAAGATAAGCTGCCCTGACAATATCCCTGGTTGCATCCTAAATAGCCTAAAACAAGACCTAGCAGGACTACTTGAGGAGCTCTTCAAGTACAGCTTCAAAATAGGTTACATACCAGGTGAATGGAGGACACCAAAGTTATTTCTCTTTATCAAGATACACAATCAACCGACCCAGTGCACTACAGATTTATCAGTCTTGACAAGTCTGATATGCAAAGCATCGGCAACCTACAAACACTGGAGGATTGGGTTTATTAAGGGAATATCTTGCCTACTCAACTTGGTACACTTCTTTGAGAGGGTCATCAATGCTATGGATGAGGGCGAAACAGTGCATACTGCCTTCCTTGAGCTAGGCAAGGTGTATGACACAATATTCCACTCAGGTATTGTTGACAAACTCTCAGAACTAGGCATAAATCCTTACATAACTCAATGGGATTTCTGGCTGGCTCACAGATAGGACACAAGAAATCAGGATCAGTGAGACCACCTACACCAGAAGACAGGTCACCGGCTGAGTACCCCAGGGCTCGCCTGCTCCTGTTTGGCATCTACTTCCAGGAAGTCACGGCTAATGTCAACGGACTCTGGCTCATTAAGTTTACAGATGACTGCAAACTGGGAGCATGTCTTTTAGGGCGATATACTTGTAAATGTTATATATTAGGGTATAGGCAAGTAGGAGCTGATGGTATTGCAAATGATAGGAGAATTCTATAGAGGTAAAGGATTCCTGAGTTTGTTCGCATAGTGGTTTTAAGTCAGGGACTGTGCAGATGAGCGTGGAGTCATCTGCATATTGAATGAGCACAGCACTGATGAAGATGTTTAAGAGAAGTGGTCTTAATCCTTGTGGTACTCCCACAGTGGCTAGTAAGAGTGGGGAGTATTCTTACCGCCACTTAACTGCTTGGAATCGGCCAGACAAGTAACTTTGAAACCAGGAGATAAAGGTGGATGAAGGGCTTAAGTAGGAAAGTAGTTGTAATAGTTTTTCATGACAGTATCAGAAACCTTTGACAAGTCTATAAATAAGAAAGTGGCCAGACTGCCTTTCTGTTTTATTTATGGCTTTGATAAAATGTATTATAGCAGTAGTTGTTCTATGATTTGGCTGAAAACCATGTTTAGTAAGGGAGAGTAGATTATTGGTGGTCAGATAGTTAAGTAACTTGGTGTTTATAAATTTTTCAAGGATTCTGAGTGGTGGGAACAAAACTGTTATTGGTCTAAAATTAGTATATTTGATAGTGGGTCCACCTTTATGAAGGAGAAGTCTGTACGACATTTTCCAGATGGAGGGGACATGCCATTCTGAGATAGATCTATTTATGAGTACCGATATGGAGTAGGAGATATTCAGATGGGAAACGGTCAGAGGCCAGACTTATGTTTTTTTTTTTTTAATTTTGACAGATAGTTTGTTATGGTAGACTTTCTCTACCCCTAAGTGCTATTCTTATGCACAGCAAACCTGTTCCATATACCAGCCTAGTCAAACCAAACGCAGACAGTAGCAGTAATGCTGGAAGTCTATATAAGGAACTGCCAACTGTAGACACACCTTCCTCACTCTGGGAAAAGGTACACATCTAGATCACTATTGAAACATGGTTCCAATGCAGTGATGTCACATTTTCCCTACCAGAGTTCAATGCTCACCATACATCCAGATCCTGTACTGAGGGCACGTGTGTCACAGATGTCGGTGTGACCATATATCTCTGAGACTCCTTTACCTCTAGACTTACATAACAAGATAATAAGCATAAGCTCCTTGACATCCTGGTTGCTATAAGACCCCTTATCATTCCTGGACAACTATAGCACTTTTTCTATGTCACCTACAAACTATGGGGCATATTTATTAAGCTAAAATCAATTATCATTGAACCAAATAACTACTACACTTGGAGATTTCAATTATACATCTATAAACTGGAATAATTTCAATACTGCAAATAAATACGTCTGATGCTTGCTAAACTTCATTAATGCAAAATCACTAAACCAGATTGAATTTTCCTCTACAAAAGGATACAATACATTGGACATGATCATTATAAATGTATTACTATTATGAAATATGCCTACGATTATACCCTCTTGGTTATATATGGAAATCAATCAGTGTTCCTCATTATTAGAACATAGCTAAAATCAATCACAAAACTTACAAATTTCAGACATTTCTCTATGGCAAATTTACTTCAACTATAATGACCCGAGGAGTTTCAAGTGCCCCCCACTTGAACCCCCACCCCCATGTGAAGACTTAACAGCAATGACTACTGCATTCATGGAGAAATTCAATTTTTGATACAATACTTTGAATCAAGACTTTGATCCAGATCAGTAATAAGTACAGTGCTAAGTTTAGGAATAATCCTCTGTGGTGGAACCCTAGCATAAACGAGCTCTATAACAGGAGAAAAAAAAACTCCTATAACAGGAGAAAAAAACTCCTCTTCCTTACTAACAAACTGAAAACCCAACCACTCAAAATTACACTTAAAACAATAAAGACAGAGCCTAGTAACAAAATCCAATATTCCAAAGCCAAGACTAAGTTGAAAACTGTTCATCTTTGTCAAAGAATCAGAAGACCTTCATCAACTACATCAGGAACTTAGAAACAATGCCTGGCCCTGCTCTGAGTTTACATACAATGTCTCTACCTACTCTGCTCCTAAAGTCACAGACAATGTATTAGCAGATAAATTTAATTTAAACTTTTCCTCCCTATCTCTAACTAGCTTATATATGCTTGACCCATTTCAGCCTCCCCTCCTAAACATCATCCACAACAAAGCCCTAAAGGCTTTACCTGAAGTGAAAAACACTAGCTCTATGGGAATCACAAATGTGTCTTGGTACTTCTTTGCCAGTATGGTGTACTGCCTTACTGACCCACTACACGATCTGTTCAACCTCAGCTTTTCATAAGCTGGTGAACTGTGGTTGTCATTACCTTACACAAGGGAAACCTCACCACTGATCCTGGTACTGACAGGCCTATAAGATTCACAGGTCTTATTTTGTAAGAAAAATAAACACATTATTATGGACCTCATAAACATACAAACTGACAGCTCATAGGTTCATAAGTAGGTACTAGGCTATTGGCCCTAGGGCCTATATAAGCCTAGCCAAAGGTACCCTGGCTTTCGCCACCCAAGAAAATTATTTTCCTGTGCCACTGTCGAGCAGAGCCACAGAAGTGATCCCCGGGATGAATTTCCTATCTCCCATCCAATCATCAAGATTTTTCTTGAACAGTGCTAATGAGGAGCTTTGTTTGATATAGATAAGTAGTTTGTTCCAGAGTATGGGAAGTCTCTGGGAATGGAATCTATCCCTCCAGCATGTTCTGTTTATTGTGGTGATGAGGTTTAGGTCCCTACAGCATGTAGCTTGTAGGGACTGGGATTTCTTTAAGTGGAGCATGTCTAAAAGCTCTGGGTTTGACATTGCTTTGTGTGTTAGGCAGAGATCGCCTCTGAGTAGGTGATATGCAACAGAGTAAAGCTGCAGTTTTTTGAGACGGTCTGCATAGGGCATCTCTTTGAGGCTGGTAATCCTCTTTGTGAGGTATTTCTGTGGCCTTTCCAGTTGTTGTAGATGTCTTGTGAGGTACATACCAAAAGGGGCATTGTACTCTATAATGGGTCTAATGAGTGAAGAGTAGAGGGGAACAATGACCTCTTTTTTCCTGGATGAGAAACCTTTTGTGATGAGGTGTGCCACATAGAAGGATTTCCTGACTACTGTGGTGATGTGATTATCAAAGGAGAGACTACTGTCCACCTGTGTCCCAAGGTCTCTTATCACACTTTTTGTGTTAAGTAGACTACAACCTTATGTGGTAGTTCATGGGTACTGAGTTTTTACCAAAGGAATGACAATGCACTTTTTGGCATTGAGCTTGAGGCCATGGCTTTGACACCAGGCATCTGTCTCAGCAAGGCCCTTTTGTAGGATGTCCACATCTTTTGGAGTTTTGATTATGGCTCCTAGTTTGCAGTCATCTGCAAACTTCATTAGCCAAAGACCTTCTGTGTTTGCCTGTACTTCAGAGAAGTAGATACCAAACAGGAGAGGACCCAGGACTGAACCCTGTAGTACTCCACTTGTCACTGGTCTGAAGCTGGATTTGGAGTCTACTATTTTCACAGTGTGGGTTCTGTCAGTGAGCCAGTTGGCAACCCATCTTGTGACATAGGGATTTATACCTAGTTTAGTGAGTTTATCTATAATTCCAGAGTGGGGGATGGTGTCAAAAGCCTTGGCGAGATCTAGATAGGCTGTGTGAACCACCTTACCCTCATCTATGGCTTTGGTGACTGCTTCAAAGAAGTCTATCAGGTTTAGGAGACATGATCTGCCTTTACAAACCCAAACTGGGTGGGGTCCTGAGTTTAGAGATTACCAATGTCATTGTTTATAAGTTCCATGATGGTACGCTCCATAGCCTTGCAGACCAGGCTTGTTAGGCTAATGGGGCGGTAGTTTCCGGGGTCTGTGGTGGCTCCCCCTTTATGGAGTGGGATAACTGTCGCTGTGCGCCATTCAGTGGGCACATAAGCCTGAGGTAAGGCTATGATTGAATATGGTACTTAGGTGGGGAGCCAGTTCGTTCTGTAGTTTATGTAGAACACAGCCTGGGATGTCGTCAGGTCCCATGGATGCTGTGTTCTTGGCTTTGGATAGTGTGTTTTTTACCTGTGCAGCCATGATTACAGGAACTTTGCATTCTTCTGGTATACAGATGGGCCCTTTATGGGATAACAGAGGGGTAAGGTTAGCACTGAACCTATCTGCCAGGATGTTGGCAATATCCGTTGGTTCTGTATATTTAGTGCCATTGTGATGTAACTCAGAGCAGATCTGAGTGTTGCCATTGAGATTCTTGACATAGCTATAGAATGCTTTGTGGTTGTCATTAGAGTCAGTGGCAATTTTGTTTTCATAACTAGCTTTGGAGGAGTTTATGAGGGATCTCAGCTTCTTACTGAAGTTGACCAGGGAGTTTCTCCAGTCATGGGATTTTACTCTTTTTTGCATTAGTTTATTTCTTCTGTTGTAGAGTTTGTTTATGGCAGGGGACCACCAGATTGGCTTCCTTTTTTAGGAGGATAGCATCTTGGTTCTGTTAGGGATTGCACGATCCATGCACTCATGCAAGTGCTTATAAAGTGCATTTGTGTAGGATTCAGCAGTCATACCTCTATTGTCCGTCAGCATGGGTGTCGTGAAGTTTGCCACTTCTGTCTTAAGAAGCATGAAGTTGGCTTTGGAGAAATTTTTTACTGTGGTTTCCCTAATGGGGGGTGGGGGAGGGATGTGGATGTCTAGGGTGATTAGCTTATGGTCGGATCTGACCAACGAGAAATTGACCTCTGGTGTGGAGCACCGGTTGCCCATGTTGGTAATAACCAGGTCTAGGATATTCCTGCCCCTGGTGGAGGTTGTGGATAACTTGATCCATGGCATTGGAATTTATGAATTTCAGAAAACGTTGAGTGCAAAAGTTGGTATATGAGTAGTTTTCCCAGTTAATGGTAGGGTAGTTGAAATCCCCCATTATTAGGGTGTTAGGTTGTACCCTAATATTTTCCAATGTATTAAGAAATGAGGAATGGGAATCCTGGGGCATGGTGGGGGATCTGTAGCAAGCTACAATTTGGATTGCGGTCTTGCCCAGAGTTAGCTGCACTTGGATAATCTCGGATGCATTATGATGAGCAACTAGCCTGGAGGTGTGGATATCCTTAATGAATATGCACACACCTCCGCCTTTAGTGTTTCGGTCTAGGTTAGGTGGCCAAAAGGTGTGGTATGAATTATAGCCTGGTAATGCAGGGGTACTCTCTGGAGCCCTGAACCAGGTCTCTGTCACTGCACAGATGTCGATGTTCTCCATTTTAAGGAGTGTCTCGAGAGAGTACATTTTGAGGTTTAGACTTCTAGCATTGAGTAGCAATACCCTCAGATTCTTCTTGCCTGTACCTGTTAGGGTGGTGAATTTGTCATTTGAACCTTGCCTAAAAAAGGCACTATAGGGGCGGCTAGAGCTTTAGCCAGTATCTGGAATCCCAGGGGCGACAGGTGCAGGCCATCTCTGGCAAAGCATCGTGGCTTGTCGATCATGACATCCCAGGCAGACAGATACTGGATCCCCTTAGAATGACACCAGAAGTTAAGTCAATTGTTGAAGTCAATCATTTTGTCCTTGTACTGTGGTATCATTCTGGGTCATGGCAGGATGCTACTCAGGGCTAGGGTCATACCTGCCTGGGCTACAAGATCGGACAGCTCCTCCATGTCTCTTTTCATGTAGTCCAAGGAGGTACGTCTCAGGTAATTCACAGCAACATGGACAATGACAGAGTCATATTTGTACTTGCTGTGGAGTGACCTGAGTGCATGCATTATGTGGCGGATCCTGGCACCCGACAGGCAGCTGACAGCAACTTTCTCCTTGTTTATCCTGGTGAGTGGAACATCAGTGTGCCTGACTATAGAGTCACCTATGACTAGAGTGTTGGGTACGTTGTTATGCCTTATGGGCTGTGGTTGAGTGGCACACTGAGTTTGTGGGCTATGTGTCATTTGAGTTGTGTTGGGGGGTGGAGGTTGCTTGTGTTTCTGCTTTGGAGGTCCCTGTTGCTTGGGCAGATTTTTACTGAGAGCCTCAGCGAATGTAGGTGTGTGTTTTGTGTTTCTATGTGTGTGTTTTGGTGGTGTCGGTTTTGAAGGACTATGTGTTGAGTGTGGTGTGGTGCAAGTGTTTACCTTCTCCTCTTGACTGTCTAGTCCAGTCTTGGGTGAAGAGAGCTTTTCTTCCAGTTTGGCTATATAAGTGCATCTCTCACAGGTTGTAGTGTTGGGTGGTAGGAGGAGAGGGTTGTCTGTGTACATGAGGCAATTACTGCATTGCCCCAAGATGCCCAGATTCATCAGGTAGACAGGAGAAAACACCGGGGGCTGACCCTTAGACATGCTGGGATAGGTGCTTATTTGTTAAGTACTAGAAACTGTTTTCCTCTAGACAGTGAGGAAAGCTGAGTGCTGTCTTAATTTGTAGCTTATTTAGTGCTTACAATAAGTTCTGAACAAGTGCTGAAACAAAAAACTAGCTAGTTCTAAGAAACAAAATTAAGCTAGAAGGCTTCCCTCCAACAAAGAAAGGCTTGGGCCCTACAAGCCTACAAATAGTCCTGGACACCGCAAATCTATATCCAGGCTAGACTACCCACAGGAAAGGCCGGAAACAAGCTTAGAAAAAGTTTTGTTTTTTTTTTAGTGGAAAGAGAGAAAGGAGTAGTAGAAACTAAGCTGACTGGCCTTCTCAAATGTTCTCCCTGTACTGGGTAGATTGATGTAATGACACTAGACTGGGAGGAGGGTCCCAGATCAAATTTACACTAGGGGCGGGGAACTGCAAAGCCACCAACTATAAAAACACTATACCAACAGTGAGGGAGGGTGGGAAACAAACTGCAGAAATGTTTCTCACAGCTGAAAAGCAGCAGTGAGCCTTTAAATGAAAGTTTTAAACAGCTAAAGGAGCCTCTAGAAAAAAGAGTTTAACTGCAACAAGTTAGCAGAAACAAACAACCCAACAGATGCTTAATAAAAGTGGACAATTTCCAGTTAATACCTCACACAGAGTGAAACTAGAAATACACAGTACACAAAGTGCTATAAATAACAAGAAATAAAGAACAAAATAAACAAAAAACAGGATACTTATTGTTATATGTTATAGCTCCGAGTTTGCTCAGTGTCCTTCCTTCGATTAGCTCAGTGTAAAATGGCAGAACACTCACAACTGAACTTCTTAGGTAACAGAAAGTTGAAACCTGAGACAGCTTTTAACAAAGAAATCTCAAAAGAACCAATGAGGTGCTTAGTCTAAGCTGTAGTCTAGCTGACCTCAGTCAGCCAATGACCTCAAACAATTCTCTCTCACTGAAATGCCTGATGGCTTTGGCTAAACCAAGATGTCCCTGAATATGTGCTCAGACACACAGCCTCCACAAACACTAGGCCCAAATACAAGCCTGAATATGGAAATGCTACAAATATCCCCACTACTTAGAAACAAACTGCAGAAATGTTTCTCACAGCTGAAAAGCAGCAGTGAGCCTTTAAATGAAAGTTTTAAACAGCTAAAGGAGCCTCTAGAAAAAGAGTTTAACTGCAACAAGTTATCAGAAACAAACAACCCAACAGATGCTTAATAAAAGTGGACAATTTCCAGTTAATACCTCACACACAGAGAAACTAGCTAGAAAAATACACAAAACACAAAGTGATATAAATAACAAGAAATAAACAACAAAATAAAAAACAGGATACTTAATGTTATATATTATAGCTCTGAGTTTGCTCAGTGTCCTTCCTTCGATTAGCTCAGTGTAAAATGGCAGAACACTCACAACTGAACTTCTTAGGTAACAGAAAGTTGAAACCTGAGACAGCTTTTAAGAAAGAAATCTCAAAAGAACCAATGAGGTGCTTAGTCTAAGCTGTAGTCTAGCTGACCTCAGTCAGCCAATGACCTCAAACAATTCTCTCTCTCTGAAATGCCTGATGGCTTTGGCTAAACCAAGATGTCCCTGAATATGTGCTCAGACACACAGCCTCCACAAACACTAGGCCCAAATACAAGCCTGAATATGGAAATGCTACAAATATACCCACTACTTAGAAACAAACTGCAGAAATGTTTCTCACAGATGAAAAACAGCAGTGAGCCTTTAAATGAAAGTTTTAAACAGCTAAAGAAGCCTCTAGAAAAAAAGAGTTTAACTCTCATGATCCAATCACTTTCAATTTGTGAAGGGTAGATTCTATCAGTTTATCTTGTTTGACTTCTTTGAGAAAGTCAATGAGGCCCTGGACAAGGACAAGATGGTACACACAATTTACTTCAACCGAGTAATTCCTCATTCAGGCATCATAGATAAACATAAAAATTAAATGACAACCTTTATATTAATCAGTGGATAATAAACTGCCTTAGAAAAAGAAACTATAAAAATTAAGACTGAGCTACACCTTTTCAAATAAGTCCACCAGATGCAGTAAAGCAGAATCTTATCTAGTGGACTTCTCTGAAAAGGTCACTAAGTCAATGGATAAGGGGAAAATGGTGCATACTGCCTACCTAAATCTGTCAAAGCTATCTGATACAGCACCCCACTTGGGCATTGTCAACAAACTTATGGAACTAGGTATAAACTCTTATAACACACTGGAAAACTAGCTGGCTCACTGACAGAACCTAGAAGGTTAGAATCAGTGTCATCATCTCCACAAAGAGGCCAGTTACAAGTGGAGTCCTCCAGATCTCTGTGCTGGGCCCACTCTTCTATGGCATTCACATCCTGGTTGCTATAAATAAGACCCCTTATCATTCCTGTCCAATGGCAGCATTTTCTTGGATGTCAAAGCCAATGTCAAAGGCCTCTTGGTAACCAAGTTTGTAGATGAGTGAAAACTGGGAGTAGTAATTGAATCCCCCAAGATGACAGCATCCTTCAAGAAGGTCTAATACAGACAAATGCTTGATTGCTTAAATGGCTTAAAACTCAATACCAAGAAATGCATTACAGTAGCTTTTGGAAAGTCTGCCACCCCAGGTAACTATGTCATCAATAAAACACCCTTAAAAGTTGATTAACTAGTCAGGGATCTGGGAATTCACATAGATAGTAACCCTACCCTTCAATCCACATGACTTCAAGGTAGTAAGAACATTCCTCTATGTTAGTCAACGTATGAGTGAGAGGGCATGGCATCTAGGCTCAGAGGGATCATACCACTATACTCAGCCCTCATCAAACCCATCATAGAGTATAAATGCCCCCTTCTCTATGTATTTGACCAGCTACATGCAGCAACTGGAATGTCCACAAAGGTTCCTTACAAAAAGAATACAAGGAGTAAACACAATATCCTATGCTGATCACCTCAATACATGCAGATGTGACCCTTTCAAATGCAGCATGGATACATCCATGGTCTTGCCCCACAAGCCTTCATGGAAACAAGAATTAAGTATTTGGTTTTCAGTGGCGATGCTGCAAACGATCGACCTAATCAGCTGCCTAGTAGCAACTTATCAGCCTATAAGTAGTTCACGATTTTCTTGAAATAGCTGTCAGATATATATATAGACACACACACACACACACACACACACACACACACACGTATAAATATAGATACACGTGTGTGTCACTAATATATATATATATATATATATATATATATATATATATATATATATATATATACACACACACACATATAGATATATCAAGATTTTATGCAGCTGTACTAATTTTCTGCCCCTAAAGGTGCACATAAATGATAGTACAATACTTACTCAATCAACACACATTTAGGAGAAACATATTCAGTTTGGGTACAGAAAAACAGGGCACCTCACATCTGCAGGCACATGAGCACCAACTATCTTTTCAAGCCTGCTATTTAGAACTGGTATCTTATTACCCAACTGCATGTCTTACTATAGTTGGCTGTATGCCTTAAGATTGTAAATATTTGTACCCTGAAGTTTCATTCTGAGCGAAGGTATATAACTGCCATGCAGTGTCTGACGATGTCTGTATCGATAATGATTGGACAAAACATTCCTCTAAAATGGACAACAGTGTTCTTTTGCTTTAAAATTGTCCCATGTAGACCAGTTCATTAGATTCTTATGATTTATATTCATTACTTAGTTTTCACTGTACAAAAAAAAAATCAGATAATCAGCTGGTACACAGAGGCATTTTTATACCATAAAGGCAATTCAAACTGCATTTTTCTAAAACAAACTGCAATTTTCTAAAACACTATGTAAGTACATAGTCACAGATGGCAAAAGATGCGACAGTGACGGGTACGTAATTACCGTGTAAAAAAAATCATATACACAGATTTTTCATACATTATTAATGCAACATTATTAGAAAATCTATTATTTTACCCTAAGGGCAACACACTGATAACACAATAACACATGCATTCTAACATAAACAACATTGGTATACAATAACTGGGATCCAGTGATATGGGAGTGTGTGAGAGAGGACACAAGGCCAAAACATTTTTTTTGATTAGTAAAATCAGTACATAGCAATGCATCTGCTTAGGTTAAATTCTTTCTTTCTTTCCAGTAGATATCTACAACTTTGCTCTCTGGATCATCAGATGTGATCAGAATTTGCTGAAGTATACAAAGCAAGGATGTACATTGTGAGAAATGCATTCAGCCTCTGCACATTCTACGTATGATTTCTGCAATGGCTACACAAAAACAGTAGAGTAACTGTATTTTGCAAATATTAAGTGAAATCTCCAAGATGTAATAATCAATTACCATAAAATAATTCTAGTATAGTTTTACATTATATCCAATTTTCAGTACAGCACTGCCCTGAGGAGTAAATAAGCTGTAACAAGGTCGTTTTGTGCTGCAGCTGTAAGAATTCAGAGATGCCAGAGAAAAATAGAGCTGTTACATATTGGAAAGTGCTCTAAAAAAGATGTTTAGAGAAAATATAAAGGTTAAAATATTGAAACATGCTAGTTTTACTGGAGTTGGCATACGATTACTTACTTGTAAATGTTCATATATTTACATCAGTTTCCCAAACTGTCTTTTTACAGTCTATTTCAAGTACTGGCAAATAGTATGTCAAACTGCCCAGCACTTGAGTAACATTTCAGGTTATTAGAAACAAATCCTGAGGTTTAAGATAATGGACAATCAACTGTAACTGTCATACCAGGCTGCAAACAAACAGCAGAATGCACATGCAAATCTAGGAAGATAATCCATAATATGATTGAAGGGGATAGCTACTGGTTAATTATATTTGCACAGACACAGTCATTTATTTCATTAAAAGCAGTAAAGCATCCATTTGAGACTTCTTTGTGATTAATAGTGAAGAAGTGTATGTACATCAACCCCTAAAACAGGTGACCTTATACTGTGATGCCAAGAAGAGATGTGAACATGCACTTTAACTAGAGTTTGATTTTTACATTTGTCACATTAACTACATGAAATTAAAACATAATTATTACAATGTGAATGCAAAGTGAACCATGGACTCTAATCTTATAAGCACACCTGTGCAAGGAAAGCTGCCAGATTTCAGGTAGGTGCACTGGCAGGCAAGGTACATCTCTAGTGACGTGTATATAGATGTGGAAACAGACTTACGAAAGGAAAGCTCTAGTGTTGGACCCTGTTTATAAGCTATCAGTAACACATGTCAGGAGACATTTCATTTGCTATTTGTAATTACAACGGGGCAAAACTGTTTAAAAAGATGGTACTGAGGTAATTAGTACTACTCATATCCGAGTTAATTATTATGGGGTAGTAGGGGCTGTTTGAAAAGGTAGTAGTGGTAACCCAAGCACTGCTGTCAGGCTTTCCCACATCTCAATGGTGGTACACTGCACCCACCTGCACCCATGCATGTGTTCAGTTTGTTAACTGTGATATACTGAGAAAAGGCATGGTCATTTATTAGGAAATGGAAACCATAAACAGACATTCATGGACCTTGTTTTCTGTACAGTAACTGACTAATATGCAAATGTCATCATTCTCCAGAAGCTTTATAAACCAAATGAGTCCAGAAAAAAAATGAATTCTCCAAATACAAAAGTCATTCCAGCCAGCAGAGCTTCCACTTAGACTTAGAGTCAGAGACGACAGAAATAGAAAGCTGGACTACTGGACTCCTTGCCTTATAAAGTGCAAGGAATATCTGTACCGTTAGCATGTACACACACACACACACACACACACACACACACACACACACAGACACACTTTGTTGGACTGCTGAAGTTCTTTCATTATGAGCAATGACTGTGACTCATAAACACTGTGCACAGTTGTGAATGGGTGGGTCCATGATACAAATCATACTACACAGCTTCTACAACATTCACAAATAAATCAATGCAGAGGGAGACTAAATAAACAACTGCGTACCTGCAGCAGTCCAGGTGGGCAGCAAATCCACAACACTCTGTGATTCACAAATCTGCAAACCAAGTACTATGCTGTGAAGTGGAGAGAAAGGGATTTATGGGAGTTCGACTGCAGATGACCAGTAGGAAATACAGTAAGGCAGTGTCTTGACCTTCTAGTAGTGGTAATCTGTTACTCATCATAACATAGCTGAGAAACAATATCACCTTGTCTTGGAATGACACTCCACAGGACATGAAAAAAAAAACGATTGCTAAATTTCATTATAATCTAGTCTGCAGATCACACAAGCACACTGCCACAAGTACATCTGACCCACCCCTAACACAGTGACAGTCCCAGCAGATTCAGCCAAATCTTTTATAAATCACACCTAGCTGTGATTGCACCTAGCTGTGATTGCAGAACTGTGGTGGTGCTGCTGCGGTAGCATTGTCGCCTCACAGTAAGACGTTGTCCTGTTCGATTCTCAGCTAGAGCGTCTTCTGTGTGGAGACATGCGTGAATGGGCGTACCTTCGTTGAAGGTTGTGCATCAGGGCCGGCAACTCGGCACGTAAAAATCGACTGCCAATCATTAGCGGACCGGAGTTTCGCTGTGGCGACCCCTAACCGGGAAAAGCCGAAAGACACAACAACAACAACAACCTAGCTGTGATTGCAGAGGAAAGCAAATCATACATGTAATGTCCTCCCTCTCATTCCAGAGGCTGAAGCTTTTAAGTAGCAAGAAATGAAAATGGGAAAATACCTTCTTTACAGAAAGGACTTTGATGAACTGACCTTAACAAAGACATATCTTCTTTATTATATTTTTACAACTAAAGTTAGCTCATGTCTTCATAAAGTTTGAGTTTTTTTTGATGCCAGAGGAGAAAATTTTTTTTTGTTTTCATTGCAGAATTATTAGAGACAGTTGGCTACTGCAAGCAATGCGTAGCTGCTTCTGTAGCCACAGTGACAGAGTGTTTGTACCTATACCTCTTCCACACTTAGCACTGTCTGCTCACCAGATACTTTAACATAATTGGACCCATACAGGCAGAATGGGATGGCCTCCTGTTGTAGAAGGAAGCAGTAGTGCACAAAAACCACTAAAAAAACCACTAAAAATGACAGGCCAAAAAAAGAGCCATAAAGATGATAGAGTGGACTACTGAGGACAGGAAAGAAATTATGTATTGTTACTATTACACAAGAAGCCCAGAATTTCCAGACAGAAGATATAAAAAAGGATTAAAGAAAGAAATTAGAGAAAAGAAAAATACTCGCACAAGAAAAACTGTCAAAAGCTTCAAATGCACATTTGTTTTCATTAATACAACAGATTCATGAAAAACATTATGCAGATCAAGGTACCTTGGGCCATTTGGAAAAAGAAGCAACTGTGGAAGTGGTAAAATATAAAGAACAAAATTTGGACATTTTGAAAGGTATAAAAAAAAACATGGACATGGGAAAGAAACAAAGATCTGACATGGTGCAATATTTATGCAAAGGAGAAAGCCAAATTAATTAATACATAGAAAGTAGCTCTAAAGATATTAAAAGAAATACAGGCAAATGCATCCAGATATGGAAAATTTCACAATACAAAAAAATAACATTACAAAGGGGGAATGTAGAACAGGAGATTAGTAAAGCAGAAGTTACAAAATAGAAGTTGGAAGTTATAGAATACATGCAAAGTGAAGGATTTAGTGTAGAAGTCTAACACAGGTTATATCACAGCATGAGGAACAATGAGTCCCCCCAAGTAAGGGGAAACAAGAGGAGCAGAAGACATCTGAAGAAGAAATGTGGACATGGGAAAGAAAAATAGATTTAATATGGTGCAACATTTATGCAAAGGAGAAAGCAAAACTAACCAATACAAAAAAGCAGCACCAAAGATATCTGAAGAGAAACACAGACAAAGGCATCCAGATATGGAAAATTTTACATCACAAGAAATAAGAAAACAAAGGGGAAAGTAGAAAAGAAAGAGGATAAGTAATGGAGAAGTTAAAGAAACAGAACCTGAAGTTATGGATTACCTGCTAAGTGAATAATTTAGTGTAGAAAATGCAACTCTGATAATATTACAGCACGATAGAACAATGAGTCCCCAAATTAAGGAGAAACCAGTGGAGCAGGAAGTAGCTGATCAGGTAATATATGAAGATACTTTGGAGCGTTCAGTACAAAATCAGGACAAAAGTTAAGTTGGAGTTGCACAACAAGGGGAAGGAACAGGAAACTATAGCAACTTTGATGCAGTCAGTGTTGGGGAGTGATAGGCCAGTGAGTTCCCATATGAAGGAGCAACAGATGACGCAGGATGAAAGTAAAGAGATTATGGCACAGGAAGTTGTTCTGGAACTCTCTGCAGAATACACACAGGAAACAGAGAACAAAAGAATGTGCCCTTAGTTTAAAGGAAAATGATCTAAGGGAAAAGTTGTTTGATGTAATAGAAATGGATAGACATTAAAATCAATGAAAGAAAGAGATTACAGAAGCTCAATAAGACCCAAAATATTAGAAGTTTGATAAAACAAACAACAAGCCTGTTGACAGAAATTAATGTGATTTAACAGAAGTAAATAGGATATATTACTTTGCAGCTAAATTAATAACAGATAAAATCTTACCACAAAAAACACAGGGCAGTAAGGGAAAGGAAGGGAAGAAATCAAATGCCATCATGGAAGTATCAACTAGAGAAAACTAAAAGCAATTAAGACAAGAAGTGTCACTGTTTAGAAGAGTACAGAAGAGGGAACAGATCAACACAAACACTCAGAAAGATAGATGTGATAAGAGCAACGCATCGTATCAGAATAGACCAGGGTCTGTCATACACTACTGCAAATAATAAACTAAAGATATCAGCACAGGCAAAAAAAACTTAGAAGATATACAGATAAATATAAAGGAAAAGTACAAAATAAGCAATTGATTGATGACCCAAAAAAGTTTTATAGAGAAATGAGAAACAAGGCAAAATGAATAGAACCACCACCAAAAAGAAATAGACACATTTTGGAGAAACACTGAAGAAGATCCTGTGGAACATAAAAAAGATGCTGAGTGGATAGAAGACATAAAGAAAGAATTAGAAGTTCATATGTACAGGATACGAAATGGGATGAAGTAATGACTAGAGAAATTGAAACAAAACTACGAAAAGCTCCTAAATGGAAACCCCCCAGGCACAGATGCAGTACCTAACTTCTGGCTAAAAGTATTAGAATCTCTACATGAAGATTTAGCCATGAGTAAGAACTATTTATATGCACACGCGACACAGACGGCAACCTGGTTAACAACAGGAAAAACGATAGTCCTCCTTAACAGGGAACCTGCAAGATATCCTAAAAACTAAAGACCAATAACTTGCCTTCCAGTGATGTACAAACTATATACTGGCATCGATGCCAACAGAGTTTATATACATTTAGAAGAAAACTCAATCATGGCAATAGAACAAAAGAAAGTCGTATGGAACAAAGGATCATTTGTTGTTAAAGTCATAATGCAGAACTGTAAAAGGAGGAAGAATCTAAGTATGGCATGGATAGACTACAAAAAGCATTTGACAGCATCTCGCATTCATGGATAAAAGAGTGCTTACAAATGTATAAGATACACCCTACACTGATCAATTACATTACAGTGAGCATGAAACAGTGGCAAACCACTTTGCAACTAAGCCATTATAAAGGACAAATTATTGTCCCAGGTATAAAAATTCAAAGGGGGGTATTCCAGGGTTATTCTTTCTCACTGCTCCTCTTTTGTCTTATACCCATTAACTTGTTTATTTAATAAATTAGGTCACGGCTACAATTTGGAGCTCAGAAAACAACAAAGTGTAAAGACTTTTCATCTTCTTTTTGTGGATGATTTAAAACTGTATAGCTCATCAGATGTGGAACTGAAAGCACAACTGCAAGTGGTCAAAACTTTCTCAGATGATACAAGAATGTCATTTGGTCTTGATAAATGTGCAAAAGCAACATTTAAAGCTGGAATCTGCAGCACCAAGAAAATATCAGTCTGGGACAGGAATGTGATATAAAGGAACTTGAGCAGGAGGGAGTGTATAAATATTTGGGAACTGATGAAAGATCAACAATAAAGCATGAACAAACATGAATAAAACTTAGGAATATTTTAGAAGACTAAAATTAATACCGAAACAGCCTATACAGGAACAAAGTCCAAGCTATAAACCAATTTGCTCTTCCTGCTTTAATTTACAGTTTTGGGGTGACTGACTAGCTCCAAAAGGTATTGGATCAGTTGGATGGGGAAACAAGAAAAATGATTCATACTTATCAAATGATTTATAAAAATCAGTGTATACCAGAATTCTACATTCCTCATTCTTGAGGAGGTATGGGCCTCCTTGCAATTGACTACATTTATAAGATCTGCAATCGTCAGACTGCATACATATCTGCTGACCTCACAAGATCCAAGTTTAATGAAAATTTAAATCATGAGGAGAACAAGTCTAAGATGGCTTTACTGCTTAGTTTAGCAGAAGTATATTAGTGCCAATTGGAAATGGAATTCAAACCAGAAATAGATAAAAACCAGGCAGGAAAATGAATGTGCCAACAAACAAAAGAAAGAACATAAGGTAAATGATAAGAAGGCAAAAAATGTGGTAAATGCATAAATATAGTTGCTCATACAGGAAACTCCTGGAACAAGCTCATGTTGACCAGAATCTACTGCAGGAATGGTTAAGAAGAGGTGAATTTAAACCAAGAGAGGAAAGGTTAATACTGGCACCCCAGAACAGAGGAATATGTACACATTGGTTTACAAAGTCCATTAACATGTCAGAGAAACAGAGAAGTGCAGGTTTTGTAGAACTGAATTGGAAACGGTCTCACATCTTGTAGCTGGGTGTGATACATTAATGGTAGGACAGAAGGAATACATACTGAAAGGCATAACGATGTGGCAAGACTGTTGCACTGAGATTGTGCAAACATTATATTATTGAAGTAGCTGAGAAGCATTCGAGTCACAAAGCATTACAGAAAATGAGGAAGATTATATCACATGGGATCATCCTTTACCAACAGTTCAAACAACAGATGTGAGAAAACCAGGTACAGTATTCCAAAAAAAGAAGACAAACGTTACACTGATTATTGAAACTGTTACACCCAGTGTTTACAGTGTCTAACGTACATAGTGACACAAACTCATTAAATACTAGGATTTGCAGGCAGAAATGCGAGTGATGTGGAAGACGGATACCCAGACAGTTCCAATAGTGGCTGGAGCAATGGATGTCATAAAAAAGAATTTACAGTCATATTCAGATATGTTACCGAGACGTGTAACGCTATATCAGTTGCAGGAGTTGCCATTACTGGGCACACTGTGGGTGCTGCAAACAGCACTTTTGGCAAACACCAAAGACTGAAACAATACAAATTTCATGAACTATAATCACACTTTGACTTTAAAATGGAGTCCATTCCCTATCATGGAATTAGAAACCCAAAAGACTTATAGAAATTAAAGAAGGAGCAGAACAGTGCTAGGTGCTGGACAAAGATAGGGTATGGACAGTAGTCACGTGTGGACCATGGACAGTATTCTACAAAAGGAACCTTGTATGCACTATTTGACAATAGTGCTATTCAGGTTTACGAATCATGCTACTGCCACCAATGCAGAGTAGCCAAGAGCCCTTTTATGGGACTGCTCACTATGCCTGAGAATAGCCCTGTCCAGAGACATACAATTTTACACACAGACACACACACACACACACACTCTATCACAATGCTCATAAACTCTTATTTTTATTTTGCAAATACATCTAAAATAAAAAGAACAAATAGCCTCTGATGACTTTAGGATTTCCTACTTGGGTATAAAAATGTGCTGCTGCTGTAGACAGATTTACTTGTTCTTTTTAGCCTGTGGGCAAACTTAGTTCAAAATTTGATTTTTTCTGCTTCTATACATGCCTCACATTTGCAGGACACATAGCGGCAGTTAGTGGTGCCCTGTTTATAAGCAATCACCAGAAGCTGTATTTTTCCCTATAAATACTATCTGAAATTTTCCACAGTTCTGTGCTACAAAAGGAGCAACTGGTTTACGAACTGAGCAGCATTGCCACATTTAGTTAACTCTAGAGTGTGCTGGCCAGCATCACTGCATAGGCAGGCTGTACATTACATAAGCACCCATCTCTTGTCCTTTTACAAACACCCCCCATATTACTGCCTTGTAAAGCAGATATTACGGACCTGCAACCAGGGATGCACACTTTCCTGCTATCTCTGCATCTAGCTTGGTGAACATGGGCATCCTGAGGCAATGAAGCAATTTCCTCATTTGCACTAATAACTGCTTAATTCTGAAACAGATGAGTACAACATGTGACAGATGTAGTGACACAATGTCGCTGGAGGCAAGACTCTCAAATACATATTCAAAAAAATGCTGAACAGGTTGTCAGTGAGATACACAGCTCTCACTGCCTTACTAAGAACCAGACGCATAAACCCGCATGTGCGGAGGTGCTCAATAGTAACCTACCCAAACCTCAAAGGCCTCCCAGACACAGACCTCAGAAACTCTGCATGCACACAAACAAGACAACTCCACTGCAACATATAAACTTCATCTAATTGTGCCTCAAGTACCAAGCCCATAAGGCGTAACACCACACAACTCAATATTTTGGTCCTAGCAGACTCCATTGTGAGACAAACTGATGTCCCTCTCACCAGGCTAGAAAAGGAGAAAGTTACAGTTAGTTGCCTGTCATAGGCCAGGACTTGCCAGATCATGCAAACACTCAGGTCACTAAACCCCAACCAGTAAGATTCAGTCATAGTCCATATGGGTATAAATGAGCTGAGACATATCTCCCTGGACTATATGAAGAGAGAGATGATTGAGCTCTCAGAATAAGCGTCAAACTTGCAGACATGAGGCTAGCATTGAGCAGCATTCTACCATTTCCAAGGATGATGCCACAACACCAACATAAAATGATTGACTTTAATAATTGACTTAGATACTGGTGTCATTCCAAAGATGTTCAATATCTGTCAGCCTGGAAGAACAATTGACAGGCCATGCTGCTTTGCCAGGCATACTCTTCACCTGTCGCCACTAGGGTTTTAGATATTGGCCAAATCATTATCCACCCCGATAGTGCCTTTTTTTAGGCATTACCAAACAGACAAACCTTCCAACATGGCAAACATCCACTCAACATAAGTTAAAGGTATTAATGCTCAATGCTAGGAATCTCAGCAAGAAGCTACACTCCCTGGAAGCACTCCTCACCATGGAGAATGCTGACATCCATGTAGTTACTGAGACATGGTTCAAAGCCATGGAAAGCACCCCAGCAGTGCATGTCTACAATGCCCTTCTCACATTCCGACCACCCACTGTATCATGTAAGGACAAAAGGTGGAGGTGTATCCATCTACACACAGGATAAGCACACCTCAAGACTGGTCAAATAATATAACACACTTGAGCTGCATCATATCCAACTAACCACTCGAAAAGTCTGTTACCATATCCCTTGCTAGCTACAGGTCCCCACTATGAACCAGGAAAACCATACCGCATACCTGAATTTACTAGAATCACATGCCATTCAGTCCAGTACCATATTCATGGGTGATTTCAACTACTCCTCCATTAACTGGGAAGCATACATGACCACTAACATGCAGGCTCAAAGATTTCTAGATTTTTGTCAATGCAAATGCCCTGGAGCAGCTAGTCTGTACTCCCACTAGGGGTACAAATATCCTAGATCTAGTAGTCACAAATATGGGAGAGAGTTGTACCCCCCCCCCCAATGTAATGTCCTGACTGGTTGTATTAGATCAGAAAGCAGTCTCCTTTGAAACAAATATAAAACTAGAACATCTATCTAACTCCCAAAACCTTTAAGAACTTTTCTAAGGTAAACGTCCTCCTATTAAATGATGGCATAGCTAATTTGCAAACACCTTCAAATCCAGAAAACATAGTAGACTATGCGGAGGTGTACAAAAAAGCACTACATGACCAATATAAACAACTGCACAGAAATGTCAGGACCAGACAAAATTAAACTTAGGACAAACCGCAAACACAAGTCACCTAGTGGACACCTGGTACAAATAGGCTGTACAACAAAAGAAAGAAAATCCTGTCCACAAGTAAGAAAGAATGTGCACAACAGAGCAAAGACTCACTCATTAGTCTAAACAAGTAAATCAGGAGACTAGTCACATCTTCAAAAGTCAATTTTGAGACAAAAATAGCCTCCCAAGATAAGGATAACTATAAAGCTTTTATCAGTTATGGCAACAATCCTAAAGGCAGCACCCAACAATGTGTGCAGAGTTAGTTGTAAATGGCATCAGACATAGGAAATCTGCTGGCTGATAAATTTAGCTCAAATTTCAGCTCCTCATCACCTTCGCCACCCCCCCCCCCCCCACCATTCCTCCACCAGTTGTCACAAAAGAACAGGTCACCACTGCACTTCCCAAAGCTAAAAACACGGTTTTAATGGGTTCCAGCAATATCCCAGGATGTCTCTTAAACAGCTTGAAACAGGACCTGTCAGGCCCAATGGGATCTCTATTTAACCACAGCCTCCAGACTGGCTTTGTCCCTGTGGAGTGGAGGACAGCAACAGTCATTCCTCTGAATAAAGGGGGACCATCAATAGACCTAGGAAATTACAGACCCATAAGTCTGCCTAGTCTTGTACAAAATGCCACGGAAAGAATAATCATGGACCTGATATATAACTTAGGAAACCTCCAAACACTCGACCCAACATGGTTCGGCTTTGTCTAGGGCAGGTCATGCAGCTCAATCTTGTGGACTTCTTGGAGAAAGTCTCTAGGACCATGGATGAGGGTAAAACAGTGCATACTGCCTATCTTGACCTGGCTAAGGCATTAGACACAATTTCCCACTCAGGTATTATAGATAAACTCACAAAACTAGGCATAAATTCCTGTGTTACCAGATGGATACCCAAATTGTTCACAGACAGGACACATGATGTTAGAGTGGAAGAATGCAGATCCGGCAAGAGGCCACTTACTAGTGGTGTGCCATGGGGCCCAGTGCTGGGACCTCTCCTGTGTGGAATATACTTTTCTGACGTTGAGGCTAATGTAGAAGGCCTTTGGCTGACCAAGTTTGCTGAAAACTGTAAGTTGGGGGCAATCATTTAGTCTCCACTGATGTAGATATCCTTCAGAAGGATGTGGCTCAGACAAACGATTGGTGCCAGAGCCATGGCCTAAAACTCAATGGAAAAAAAAAATGAATAACCATACCCTTTGGGAAGTCAAATGCCCCTGTAAAATACAATATTAATAGCACATCCCTAACAGTGGACGCAGAGGTGAGAGATCTAGGTACATAGATAGATAGTAGCCTAAACTTTGACCACTATGCTTCCACAGTGGTAAGGAAGTCCTTCTATGTGGCACAGCTTATAAGTAAATGCATGGCATCCAAATCCAAGGAAGTTATAGTCCCACTGTACTCGGCCTTCATCAGACCAATAATCAAGTACAATGCACCTTTTGGTATATACTTGACTAGGCACTTGCAACAGCTGGAGTGGCCTCAGAGGTTCCTTACAAAAATAATATGGAGTATAAACAACATGCCTTATGCAGATCAATTAAAAGCATTATCCTTTTATTCTGGTTCCTACAATCTATTAACTGGTGATCTATGCCCAACCCACAAGACACTCTCAGCTCTAGCCTGATGGAACTGTTACATATTCAAAAGACAAACTGCGCAAGGACTACCCAACCTGGGCTGCAACATGAACAAAATATGCTGGGGAGACAGATGTGTTTCAGAGATTACCTCTTCTATGGAACAAGTAAAGCAGAGCTCTTCCCTGACCCTATCCAAACACAATTTGGATCGACAGGCAGGGAATCATAAATTCCCTCATGGGGTGGTGCAGTCTGTAAAATATTGAAAGGCATAGGCACAAACCTAAACCATCCTCTAGCCCTTAGGGATTAAAAATCAGGTAAAATTCAGCAATAATGGCTAGGTTTGTAAGGGCTCTTGAGCTATTAGCCTAGTAATCGCCTATGAACCTATAAACCTATTTTACTGGGAATGTCCATTCAGCCATTGCCCCTTACCAGATGAAACCCAAGTTGATCTATAGGAGGATCTGACCCTTAGGTAAAGCCACGTGTTAAACAAAACATTACAAACAACCCTACATAAGACACAGTGTTTCTTGCATTGACAAAGGGAATGTAAACCTGAAACGATGCCCAATTTGAGCAGGGAGAGGTAACACAGATCTCCTTCCCTTAACTCTATGATGAAAAGTAGAACAAATCAGACTAATGGAAAATGCACAGGAACATTCAAAGCTACATAATATGGAATACAAACATCCCAGCCTTTGAAACCTGGTGCATGCAGCAGGAGAAGTGGAAAATCTCTGGGCAGACAGTCCAGATATGGCTTTTGAAGCCATAAGGCTCTGAATCACATCTAGACAGTGGGGATTCTAGGGTCAAGAAGAGGACAAAAGTGTCTATTCCATTCTGGTGGGAAAGGATGACTTCTACTTCTCCAAATGAAAAGGACACCCTCTAATGCTTCATGAATAGAAGAATTGTGAGCTTACTAAATAGCAACGGAACCACCTGTAAATAATACTACTGGAAGAGTCCACAAGAAGTAAGGATGATTGACAGTAGTCAAGCCCAATTTCAAACGGCACAAGAAAATGGCTCTCCTGGCTGAGTTAAGCCAGAGTTAAACACATTACCGGTCCAGAAGAAGGTCAACATGGACTGTGGGCTGCAACAGGAAGGCCAACAGACAGCAGAAAAAAAAGCCCTGGGGGAACTCATAGTGGCATATAAGAGAAGGAACACTAGAGACTGTCTGGCTTACAGTAACAATACAGTTTCATAGTCTGTTTAGAAAACAAAACAGGGAAGCAAAATAAGGAAGAGAAAACCTTTGTTGAAGGAGGACATGATTCTTCCTAAGCCAACCATGGATTAGTGTGTGTGAGGCCTGGCCAAAGAGCGTGCTATTAACTGACAGTCCAGAGTACAGATATTTAGCCAGTCCTTGAAGGAAGATAACCCTAGGCATACCATTCTGCAGAGGACATACTCAGGTCTACTGTGAATCCAAAGAATACATATAATCCAATCTGAGAGTTCTGCGCCAAGGAAGACATCATGTAGAACTGGTTCTCCTTAAGCCCAGACTCTAAGAGATCCTCAGACTTTCCCAACACCAATTCCAGCCCGGAAGGACTGGAATTTACACAGAAGACATCCAGATGGAAGAAACCTGACTCCCAATAAGATACAGAAGTATACCCTCTTGTGACACTGTACAAAGCTCCCTGTCATGCAGCACTAAAAAAATAAGGCTGTATTCTCTGGGACCACTGAAAGCCCAAAAAGACAACAAGGAATTCAGCTTTAGGATAGTTACACAGTAATTCACTCCAATCGGCTGTTGGCATACAATAGCCATCAGTCTTCAGGCGTCACAGTGACAGACCAATAACTCACTCCAATCAGCTGTTGGCATACAATAGCCATCTGTCTTCAGGGGGTCCCAGTAGCAGACTAAGGTTCCATCAGGTAGTCATGTTAACACTTCTAATTAACATCTCGGGTGTTACATAATTTAAATTAAAGGGTTTGAAGGAATAAATGAATTCATCACCATCAGAATAACAGTCTTACATTTCAAAACATATATACCTTCTTCGTTCATTTTTTTAACATATTTCAAAGAATACTTATGGAAAATCATAAACTTAAAATAAGCTAGGCTCCCATTATCAACAGAATCAAAATACACTGCAATGATATTCAAGTCATCTTTATTCTAGTAGTCTCTTAGGTGCTCTTGTATTCAATTTTCTCTGTTACTGGAGGTTTTGCTTATACAGAAAGCAACTCATTTACATGTTATCCCAGATGTTTATCATAGTAGTACAACAAACATAGTTTTCTTATATAGCAACAGTTTAACTATGAATGAGCCAAGTGCTTTCAGATGCAGTGGGTTCATAGGTAATTAATAGGCATAAGGAGAGGTGTGGCTAGGGTGGGTGAAAGGGGTGAAATCAGCTGATGATGAGCAGGTGGCTAGGGTGGGTGAAAGGGCTACAATCAGCAGATGATGACCAGGCTGCAGTGCATTACCAGCTTTCAGAAATTAATGACAATTCTGCATTTGCTGTCAGGTGACCTTTTATTAGTCCTCAACTCAGAAACAGAGGACCCTTTATTTTGGTCCTCAACTTTGTGTGTGTGTGTGTGTGTGTAGGGGGGGGGTGAGGTAGAGCTTGAGTTGATTAAAATGTTACAACACCTAGCTATGGCTCTGGGCATGGGACTCAGTAAGCCATGGAGCAACCCAGCTCACTGTCCTAGTTCTCCCAGAGTACTGCCTGGTTAAGTGATGTACTCAGGTCACATAGCTGTAACCCTCTGCACTAACTGCCAGGCTTGCACATAATACAGTGACAGCATGCTCTAGACACCCTGACATGCAGCATTGAAAAAAAAGTTATTTTGCATAAGTGTTAACTACAGAAATGTTTTGGAAATGTTTCTTTTTTTAAACATGGAAAATGTGCCAGGAACATTACCTTCTAACTATTTTTGAGGAGCCTTATTATATTTCTGTTAAGAGTCATCTCTTTGAAATCTAAACATCTCTGCAGTCTGATCCATTAAATATTTATTAACCATCTGGCGCATACCAGGAACATGATTCAGCAGCAAACATCACTGCCACTGCAACATCTGCAGCACATCTTCAGTTAGGCAGAGCATCAGAACCTTCTGCATGTGCATTCATGAAAATTTACTACAGCAGTATTACTAGCTACCTGCATATGGTAAAGACAGATTACTGTACACTGCCAATTGCCCTTTGGTGTGCAGCTACACAGCAATGGGGTGCAGAATCTTACAATATACCTTTGTATAGCTCATACCTCTCCAGAAATATCAGTATATGGTCACAGCAATAATCATGACCCTTGCAGCAGCAGCTTTTATTTTCTTTCATTATTTCAACAGTGGTAAAAGACAGTCTCATCAATACACAGTAAAACAACACACCACGAGAGGAACCACAACTGGGACACAATACAAATCCTTCTCCAAAGGCACTTTTCTATAGACTAGACCCTGCAATCTTTGTAGATCCTCAAACTGCGATAGTTTCTGGCAGTGATACAAACGCATGCATGGCTTCTCACTGTTACATGTAACCAGAAGGATCACCTTATTTACCAGACCAGTTACTGTACATTAAGTATCTTATCACAATCCCTAAAACGTGGTTTTCTTCCAAACTTCATTCAATGAATCACATAAAGGAGCACCATACTAGAGACTAACAAAGCAAAGGCCACCCCCTCAAAATCCATGCTTGCTTCCATAGTCATCTGTTAAACCACAGCATATAGTTTCCATTCTAGCACCTTCCAGCTGTTTTCCTCTTTTTTTACTCTTTTACAGCATTCTTCTTTCATGTACTGTGTTTTCGGGTTACTGCTCCTTTATGTATCATTTTTTTACACAGTGGCATGGGTGTTTAATTACTATTCTTTGCACTGTTGCTGTCCACCTCCATTACTACCAAAATTTTAATAGACCCTTACGCCTCCTGTGGTGAATAGACTGAAACCCCCTCCCCCACAGCAGAGGGCTGTCTGGGATACACTTACCCTAAATCCCCATGTGACAGCCTTGGAAAATCATAAATCCCCATGTGACAGCCTTGGAAAATCATGAGGTGGGCTGGCATATCCATGCACTCTTTCTCAATGTATAATGAGCAACTGCAACACCAAGCAGTTCTGATAGGCCTTGCATTCTGTGCAATGCAAGACCTGTCTCCCATAGAATGTCCAGTGACCAAGTTCTTCTCTTCATAGCTGACCTCAGGCCTGAGCTAAGACCCCAATCAACAATGGCATAGTGAGAAACAAAACCAAAATGCTATTAAAAAATCAGATTATGGTTGCTGATGTATTCTTGTACCACACCAGGTCATAAGCAGATAGCTCTCCATGCACAACCAGGCTATGTCTTCAATCCTCTGACTGTGCCTTTCCTGCTGATCTTTGCACCACACATGAAAGCAGTACTAATCTGTCTTCCTAAACTGTGGATTAAATATGGCTTCCAATTAGTAATGCTACGACACTCTTTAGTCATTGTGCAATTCCCGGTAATGACAATTAACACATTTCACACATATTTTTTAACTCTTTATCACATTTTAAACAGGCTGCAAAATGGCAAGGAGAAGCGGAGCAGTTAAATTCCAACCGTACATACCAAGCAAACAATAACCATTCTCATTTCTAGTTCATTTCTCATACATGTGGATTACTTATAAAGACATCCGTTTAGCTTACTTTCAACCATGTTACTACCGTGATATTCCTGAACAGCAGCTGGTAAACTTGCTGTTCTGAGGGAAGATGGCTGTAACCATTTCAGATGACCAACGTGGCACTTGATTTACAGAATTATGTGGTTTTGCAAGAAAAACACAGTCGCGACCCATATAAAATGCTTATTTTCAATTTACTACCAAAATAGTCACTGTTGTAGAATTGAGATGCTTCTGTTGTTTTCTACCATGTTAAGGTGTTTGAGATGCAGTATTATATTTGAATGCAATGTTTAGAGGTTAGTTAGAAAATGCATTTTCTCCTAAAATATCGATATGCTTGCAATTATTATTAATTCATTTATTTATTTATGTTTATTTTTTTCAGGACACGTCTGTCCATATTAGGAATGTTTTGCGAAAAAGGCAGACAGGTGGTATCTGTTGTAGGGAAACCAAGTGCAATGCCAATGTGTGTGTTTACGTACTGTGATTTTTGTTCTTTGTTACATGGTGTAATAGTTGTCTACTCAGCCTCTATCACTTTGACTGCAAAGTGCAAATCTCACAATGCAGTCTCTATAAACATGGCACAGACAAAGCAATCATCTAGCTAGGCTGTCCATGTCAACACCAAATGTGAAATTTCTCAACATTTTCATGTATAATTTTAAATCAAACATCTTAAGGACTGCCAATGCAATATGTATACAGACTAGCAGAAAAACAAGTTCACAATTGATCCACAATCAAACAAGACCATAAACAGTAACAAAAAAGTTGTCTCAAAATCTAGAAATATTATTCACCACCAGTAGATACACAGGAATGAAAAGCTTCTGTTAGGATTGTGAAAGAAACTGAAATTTACTACATTTAAACCAGTAGATGAATTATAAAAACAAACAAACAAACAAAAATGGTATCATTGGCACAGTCTTAAATACAGATCTATAGCAAAACCACCTTCCAAATGCTACTTGAACATACGTAAGATATATTATTTATATATATGTATATATATATATATATATATAAAAAACAGTGCACCTGGGTGCTGTATGCTCCTTTTGTTCACAAATGTTTATAAATACAAATCTCAAGTGCTGGTCTAATAGCCAGGATTATAACAAGCCCCATCCAAACATGAGATCAGCTCTCTGTGATGCAGGCAATGCCAACAAGGTGGTCTGAGTCCCATCCAAATATGGGATCAGCTCTCTGTGATGCAGGCAATGCCAACAATGTGGTCTGAGTCCTATGCAAACATGGGATTAGCTCTCTGTTATGCAGGCAATGCCAACAAGGTGGCCTGAGTCCCACCCAAACATGAGATCAGTTCTCTGTGATGCAGGCAACGCCAACAAGGTGGTCTGAGTCCCATCGTAAATCAGCTCTCTGCGATGCAGGCAATGTCAACAAGGTGGTTTGAGTCTCAAACAAACATGGGGTCAGCTCTCTGTTATGCAGACAATGTCAACAAGGTGGTCTGTGGAATATGAGCTGTCAAAGAGCCACAAGAAATGTATTTTTAATGAGCATCTTCATCTTTAATTCAGTTTTCTCAACATGAGAATCACCTTCTCATAATTTTTCACAGCTTCCTATTATAAAAAGGTAATATTTTCATTTCAAAATATTTAACTTTCACATTTGAAAGCCATATTAAGATGGAGGGTTTATACCCATTACAGCTGGTTCTGTCACTGCCAGCATTCAGTATTAGTATTTTATATACTAAGAAAACAACAGAAAGAACACCTTTATCAAAATAGAGAATATCTAAACTTAAGATCAGATTTTGTCATTGCCAGCATTCAGAATCAATATTTTACACAGTACAGAAACATCTTTTATGAAAGCTAGCCCTTCAAAATGGGGTACTTTCACAGAAAAGACCAAGGTTTCCCTAAATACAGTGACTGCAAACATACAGTGCTGTGCATTTGGTGATTTCGCATCCCTTGGAGGATGCTCGGAGTTTCAGCTTTGTCTTCTTTTCCCGGAGGTATAATTTTCCACCATTACATTTCCAAAACCAGTTTTTGGAACCCAAGGCATACAAGTTTTAAATGATGTATGCCCGATTGCCGAATTCTCTAGACCTGGCTTATGATCACTTAATATCGATTATCAGACTGCATCACTTTCTGCATTGCCTATTTGCCTGCCATGCATTTTTAAGCAAAAGGGAATATGAATATCCATGGAACAGAATTGTTTTAAATTCAATGCCATATAGACGGCCATTACACTATGCTAGCTACTCAGTCAAGGAGCTCGGGTTCAGTTAGCATCTGTCTCTCCATCATAATCCTTCTGCTATCTGACAACTTGCAAGGTATTTATTTTGTGAAACTCCATGAAACTTGGTAACAGTGTGCTCTTCGGTAAACATTTCACTGTGTCTACAGTACAGCTATACCTGTAATTACCTGGTCTTACCTTATAGCGCTGTTTATATAAAGATAGCAGTTAAGAAAAACAAAGGAGTGCAGAAGACTAGTGTTCAAAAAGTATTATAACGCATAAAACTACAGGTGGAAAAAAAAGATTGTTGTTGGGTACATTTCTGTTATCCAGATCATTTAAAATACTGAATGTGACAACAAAATAAAAGAATTAAGTTACTGCAGAAGACACCTTCAAGATGAAACATTACTTTAAATCATCAAGACATGCTGGGTTGCAGGTGTTACCTTTATTTTCACGAGACTCATGCTGATAGTGTTTCACCAGAACAAACATTACACAAACATGTACGTTTCAAGCAGAAAGTTCAATGCTACAAACATGCTGTGACACAACATAAATGCCTGGGAAGTACACCCAAATGACAAACAATTATATGGCTGTTTCCAACATCCATAGTATAAACTTACTTTATATAACACACAGCTCCACCACAAAACCACCCACAGTGTAAATTTACATTATATAATGCATACGCTCCATCACAAAAAAAAAAATTTCAATTTTTCAAATTCAAGATATGCAGCTTTAAATTTGTTTACAGAGATCGACTCTGGTGCATGTACTGAAACATCCTCCGGGCATCATTTACTGACTCTCACTAAAATGATGACAGTGGACAAAAGCTACTCCTTAATGGCCTCAGGTTCAAACTTATCCTGGCTATACACCTAGCATATTTTACTGTAGTTCTGCACAAAGAATACATATATTTGACAAAAGTCTTGCACATACAACAGTAAACTGAGTGAGTGCTTAAACTGGCTACCTGCAAGATTCCACAGATAAACTTTATGACTTTTGATTTGCTTTTGGGAGCTGAAATCCTGGCTCACTACTAAACATAACAATACTTTTACACAAGTGTTTAGAACATCAAATTAATTCTCATATGATGTTAGGATTTTAATGAAATTATATTTTTTGAGTTTCATAAAATCTCAACTTAGCATCACAGTCGATTCTGAGTAACATTAATATGAAAAGTAAAGAAGAGTGAAAACGTAAAACATACTAAAGCAACAGCAAGGATTTTCTAAACATCACGTGCAGAATCAACAAAATACAAAGCCACAATTGCATCCTTTCATGATTATTAAAGACAATGCAATGCGCCTAAATGCAGAGAACTAATGTCAGAGGTGTATCACATTGTTAACGTATACTTTTTCATTCATACAACGTTAGTAAGCCAGTAACATGTTTCGTGGTGGGTGCTTGCATGATCCACCCAGGTGAACTGCACAGAGTCATGTGAAGAAACATGTGCAAATGATCAGCTGAGTGCTTAGACTGGCTGTAGTTCGTGGTGTGATCAAACAGGAAGGTGGCCTCTTTGGCTGGTAAGTGCATGTACAGGTAATGATCACTAGGCTGATTTCATAAGTGGTGAACTGATTAGATCAATGAAGAAGAGATGTGCCTTGTACTGTGCTGGAGCATGACTTGAATGGCGTGTGTGGGCAAGTGATAACTTCATCAGTGAAAGTCTAAAGATTCAAAGCTAGGAAACTCTTTACGAGACCCACCTTCTATTAGAGTCAGGCATTTAACACAAACTGTGGCTAACATCATGAACATAATTCAAAGACAGCGACAAGTCAAAGAGCAGCTTTAACAATGAGAAGATTCCAGAATGACTAGAAATAATAAATCTTGCCAAGTGAGTTTACAGTATAATTTAGTATCTGAGCTGACCAGGACGCTTCATTTAAACTACAGGCTGCAAGACTTAATTTCTAAAACAAACAACTTGCGAAGATGGTGTAGAGACTGTGACTATATTGGACATTCGGTTTTTTATTAAACTTCCGGAAAGGTAATCATGGGCTTTTCTTCTTGTGGTGAACAACTTGCAAAGAGGCCTTGGAAATTACATGATCTGAATGATGAAGTTAACAGAAACAACAAACACCTGCCGGACTTGATACAATAGTAAAATTAGTGTTAAAAAACAAAGCTCTTGCAGCCTATTTCTAAATACCATAATTTGGGAAACTCTTCTGCTTCTTCTTAAAACCATCTCATTCAGGTTAGAAACAAAGATATTTCTCTGTTCAGTCCTGCTGTCACGCATACAGTTTCTACCAGTTTAAATCTGCTGAACCTACTCCTATAAGGGATTGTGAAATCTAATTATGTCTACCCAAGCAACTGGATATAATTGTTAAATTCCTAGTTTCTTGTGTTTTTTATTATTAATTCATTCACATATAATTTGAACACACGGGTGCAAAGCATTTACTGTACATTGAAAGCTAAATATGGAAATTTAAAAGGGAATAAAAAAAAAAAGTGACATTATGAATGATTAAGGTTCAAATGTCCCCAGTTAAATAGGATTTGTCTACATATCCCAAAGTTAAAATGTGTAATCAGCCATCTTGTAATCCAGACTTGGTTTAAAGGTTGTTCGGGTACTCTGCTTGATACATAATAGTAACCTATTGCAGAAATGGGGGACTCTTTGGGTTAGGTTTCTGTCACACCATCTGCTGGTGTTCATGTGATAAAGCAGGTTTCGGTCTCTAGAGAGAGAGTGTTTTCTTTACTACTAGTTCTATTTAGATGAAGGAGTTCAGAGAGAGCTGGTTCAGTTATAGAATATAAGGCTAAGGAGAGATCACAACTCTAGGGTCTGAATGACACTGAGTAAAACAGCTGAATAGAGTAGCTAAGGGTATTGAGATCAGATATATTTTTGTTGAGGAAATAGTGAGGTCTTTCAAGCTGGATTGGGTGGCTAGGGAGTTACATGCCAAATGGCATTAAAGATTTGCAACAATTGACCAATATGTAATAGCACTGGCAATGGTGGAGAGCTAACAACAGATAAGAGGGTTGCTAAAGTTTCTCATTTTTTCCCATTCCTTGGGACTGAAAGTTGGGTTGGTGGTGCTCTTCTATTGTCAGTAGTGATGAAGGTAATTTGGTATAAACTACAAGAGGGACTACAAGCTTGGTTTGTAATTTTTTCTGGACCTTCTTCTTTTTCTTTTTTTTGCTTTGCCTGGGAGCAGAGCTGGGCTGAAGGTTAGGAACAATGTGATATGATAAAGGATTTGTAATAGTCTAAAGATGCAAGGTTTCAAACTTAGACTCATTAGTCTGTAATTCCCAAGATTGGCTGTACTTCCTCCTTTGGAAACATGGCACCACTTAAGGCTTTTCCAATCCTCCAGTATTTCCAACTGGTATGTGATCTGTTGAACAGCTCCATAAGAAGTATTGTCTGTTCAATGAACAATTTTCAGAGGACGTGTTTGGGGATAACTCTACTCCCTGCACCTTTTCCTCTCTCAGTCCAACAAACGTTTGTTGCTCTGTCCTCAGGTTAGTAACTCTGATCACTCATTTTCATTCTCTCTCACTTTTTTGGGGTGATATTAGGCACCCTAACAGCTGAGCATCGTGCACTTCTCCTTGATTACAAGGTACACCGTCCTGGCCCACCCCCAGTGACATTCTGAGGTGGCGAGGAGATCAAGGTGTATCATGGCATCATAATACTGCTGCCAAGGGAAATGAATTTCACATATTACCTTCCACGCCCGTGTCCACCAAGTAACACCCTGACAACAAGGTGTGCAATGGGTGTCGGTGCCGGCTGGACCATTTTATAGGGTTGACATTAGCAGGAAGTTCCACCCACCATCAGACAGCACCATGCATTTGTTTACCTGGTCTCCCCAGGGAAATCAAACTGAGTGAGTGTGTGCCTCCCATCCTCCACTTTTCAAAGTCAGGTCACATGGCCTTCTATGCCATCAGTCTAGGCTCTGCCGCTCTCTATTTTGGTGAATGTACTTGTTCATTCTCAACTCCTATCACTCGTTCCCTCCCTCTTCCCCCACTCTGTTATTCTTCCATTTGTTCTTTTGTAAAGACTGGGGCAAAGTGTTTATTCAGTCTCTCAGATTACTGACAGCCTTCTATTATTTATTTATTGACATTTGATTACAGTCTGACTGGGTAGGAGCCCATTTTCAAGGGAAGTGTGGGGAGAAAAGCTCCAAAGTATTACAATGCATTTCAAGAACAATAATGTTACAGTCTTTAAAAATAATACAAAAAACAAATACAGTTTAAATAATTATTCTAAATTAGACATAATATGAAAACTTTAGCTAAGATCAGATACAAGTTACAAGAAAATGACTTAACAGTTAGAGAAATTTTAAGGTAAGTTAGTATACTACTACCATGAATTGTAATACTAAGCAACAGAAAAGCAGCCTTATGGTATGTTTAGAGAGAAAGTCAGGGGAGAGAAACTGACAGAAGTAAGGAAGTGACCGAAGCAGGGAGAGTAAGGAGCTGTACAGTACGATCAGGTACTGGTTCACATTTAGGGATATAGTTTAGCCTGGTGTTGAGCAAGAACAAAGCCAGCTTTTGGCTAGGAAGCCTTTCAGAGTGGTTTTGAAGGATCCCTCCGTTTACTGATCAGCTTGATTACCACTGTGCCTCTAACATGTTTTGTTTTTTTTGCATCTAAAATACTTAAATACTTTATTCTCTTGCCTGAGCACTACTGCTGGTTTCATTGTGTTTTTTTTCTCCTTGTTTGCAGATACAGCTGTCATTCCCTCATTTTCCTGACACCAAGTTCAAAATATCCTCCTCCTTTTCCCATGACCAGAGATGTAGCCAGAAATGTATATTTTGTATTCAGTCATCATACTACTGTCTCCATCACCCACTTAGCATTTAAAAATGTACTCAGACCTTAACCTTTTACTCATATACACTTCAGGAGGGGATACAGCATCTTCAATTGTCTCAAATTACAACTAGAAAAAGAGTATTTTCAAATCGCACTCCTATCAGGTAAGACCGTTTTGCTTAGCTCTGTATATTAGACATGTTTAGACTGGTTTGGACATTCTGTGCTTTTTAGACATAAAGCTGCTAAGAAATCCTCAGAAACTAATGTATTCATTAGAGAATACAGAGTATGCCTTTCAATACCATTGTTCATGACTTTCTTTAACCACATTTGCTGTCCATTATTTTCCTATTACTTTTTCTCCTTATCACACTTCCACTGTCCCTAATCTATTACCAACTATTTTTTTATTTTACTATTACCAAAGCCTGTTTGCCTTTTCTTTTTTTTTTTCCTGCACATCATTCAGTTCTGCTTGTAACCTCCTTTCCAGCTCTTCAAACTCCACTGCTTGGGAATTTCACAGCTGAATATGGGTTTTCTTGCCCATATAATACAGAGAAACAAATATATGAATGGTCATTTATTGCTAATGGTATCCTTTTTTCAACCCCTTAACCTTCTTTACTTTACCCAGCACTGAGTCTTATATTTTCCTGACACTGTTGGGCAATTCAGTCCTGGTTTGGGACTTTGATTACTAAATCTACTCCTTTTGCCCAGGTTGCGACTGATCATCTTGGTCACTTTCACTCTAGTCCTCTCCAGTTTCATCCCCATTACTATTTTTATAAACAAAAAAAACTCCAGTCTGTGCAGTGTTCCCTAGTTAATGCCCTTCATGACCATGTTTACAAATACATTACTTCTCCCCAATCTTACTGGTAGTTGTCTTCTTCCTTATCCCCCTCACACAACCTAAACTCCACCTCCATGTCATCCCTAGGCAGGTGAACCTTCTCATACTCTCTGATTACCAGAGTCTGTCAGGTTTTCTCACTCCTACCCCATACTACTACTCCTTTGTCCCCTACACCCCTCTTGCTTGTTCCTTACTATGCCCACTTCCCCTCATTTGCTACCCTATTGTTTCCTTCCTTCCTTACTTTAGTAAACTTTGACATCGATTCAGTCACCAGAGTCACTCTGTGTTCTGCGTTTCACTGGTCTCTCCTCCCTTTCTGCCTGTTCTGTCATAATGGCACTTGTCCTCTCCTCGCCTTTCTCCTGATTTTATTTGTACTGCTGATCTTGATGTCACTAGCTACTTACATCTCCTCCTGACTTCATCCCACCTCATCATTTCTGTTTCCTCTAACTCCTTTCTTGCTCATCTTGTTCAGCTCTGAGGATCCTCTTTAAAACCATGACCCTGCTTTCTTCTCTTGTCAGCTTAATGGCTGCACTTCTACTCACCCCACTCTGTTATCTCAGCCTCACCTCTTGTCTTCCCTTACCTGTACATACCTCCTGATTTAGACTAACCTCCCTTCTCTCCCCTACCAAGCTTCATAACTTCCTTACCTCCTCCTGTATGGTCCTAATATCATACAGGACTTAGAACCTGATCTCCTCAAAGGACCCCAAACATACGAGCAGCACACATCTAAAGCATGTGCCCCACACATGCCAGACTGTAATTTGCTACAGCACCTGCCATTATCTGTCTCTTTAGCCAGTCCTGTCTCTCTACACTCATTACCTTTGACTGACTTGCCTCCTTAGTTTCTGCCCTCATGTCCTTACTTCACCAAATGTAGTTCAGCATCCTCCAACATGCGACCTTTTACTGAAAGGCTGTCACATGTATTTTTTGCTAGTCTGTTTGAAACCTCCTCTAAGGGGAATGCACAGCTGTACCTCTCTATGGTGCATTGTGCAGCAGTTAAAAAACACTGATATTAAAGTCTACTGCTCTGAAGCACTGACAATCCCATGCAGTAATGCTAAAAATGGCTGCTGGTCATGCAGATCACAACTGTACATCTCTGTTAAAATAATATACAAGCAATCCTGCCTCTAGAAGCTCCCAGCTCTTGCTGGCTTCTGTTGGACTCCCCATAATTTTTGAGACCTCCTGCCAGCAGATTCATCTCCTCTGTGGCCTTGTCTCTCCGATTTCCACTGTACTGCTGGTTTAGTAAGTGAGCTATATCTACAATAAAAGGCTGCACATTTGGCAGCTCTAAGGACCACCTTTTTCCCTTGAGGTAGAAATGAATACTTCAGATTAAATCGTATGAAGAGAATTACCAAAGTTAGTTACCAAACAAAATCAGTAGGAAGCACTGCTTTAGGAACTGTGCAGAAATTATTAACAATACAGTGCAGTTACTTGTTAAATGCATGCATATACATAGGCCAACAAATGAGATGGGTTAAAAAATACTCAACCGAATACAGGGCATAAATAGTGCTTTAAGATATTATCAAAAATTCTAAGCGATGGCTGATTAGAAGAACGTTCCAGATGATAACACTAAAATGGGTAGTGATGGGTAAAAACACACTGTCACAGACTTTCAAGATGCAAACTAACAAAGGTTTTAAAATAAGTATATTCTGAAGTGAAGAAAGGGCGGCCACAGTGGTGTAGCGGTTTGCGTTGCCACCTCACAGCAAGAGGTTCTCCAGTTTGATCCTTGGCTGGGGTGCCATGTCTTCCCTGTGGTCATGTGGGTTTCCTCCTGCTGCTCTGGTTTCCTCCCACATCCCAAAGACATGCTGTAGGTGGACTGGACGCACTAAATTTGCCCTAGGCATGAGTGCTTGTGTGTGTGTGTGCCTTTTGTGGAAGGTTGGGTGCCAGGCTGGCAACTCAACACCGTAAATCTTCACTGCCAATCATGAGCTGACAGGTGATCCGCTCTGGTGACCCCTAACTGGGAAAAGCCGAAAGAAGAAGAAGATATTCCTAAGTGAAGAAAGCAGAGCAATAAATGGGTAAAGGTAGTTTTAAGGAAACCATTTGTATTTAATTTTTGATGTATTCTGAGAGAAAGCATCAGTATTACAATACGGATAAGTTTTGCAAAGGCATGTTGTTTGCCGCCGGCATGTATTTATCTTCTTACTATACTCAATGTATAAATATTTTGTAAAAAGTCTACCTCCTTTTTTCATCATTGTACACTATCTTAACTAATGCAACACTCCTGAAAGTGAAGGAAAAATGGCAGAACATACTAATATAAGCTGCATTTATTAGATACATTTAAAGTCGAACTGACAAGTTAATGGTTGCTTTGTGTACAAGCTACTACCTGTTTTAAGCTCCTGTACTCAGCTGTTTCTACCACACGGGGGCAATTTTTTGAATCCTTAATAAACTCAGCTTATACAAGGCACATTTTATTTTTCTTTCACAGAGTGTTGTTTAGTGAGTTTCATGGATGTTGCATGACTCTGACCTTTTAAAGATGAGTCCCAAATCAGTATTGTTGAAACCACAGTGAAAACAAATAACAAGAATGCTGTAGTGGGAATGGATGTAGACGGTACTGGTTGCAGCTGACTTTACCCTTTTGTCTTCATTACCATATCACAGATGTGAAAACAGAATTAAGAAAAATACAGAACCGGCCATGCCTGTGGTTTAAGTACAACATATGAGGCATATGAAGATAAAACAGCAGGATAAAATAGCTGACAGTATATATGCAAATGATTACTATATTTTTTCACAGAGATTAGCTAAATGAAGATAATTTGTAACTCACAGGATCACTGATTGCTTAATTATTTGCATGTCCAGCACAGTACAAGAGCAGATCAGAGGGTAAAATGTTTGGAATGTTTGTCTAATGATCAGATGATTGGTGGGCAAAAACTACTTCCCACTTACCACAACAGAAATTCTCACTCGCTTGGCCTTACGTTTGTCAGAGTCGTCTAATGCTTCATCAGGCTTTGACCAGAGCGGGAGATTATAGAGAAAAAAAGAAAGAAAGAGACATAATTATGCACACAGGTCTCCCAGCAACAAATATTTCCTTGTTTTGGAAAGTGCAGTAGTGCTAAGTCCTACTGAAAACTTCCATTAATTATGTCACAATTCAGGCAGACCTGGCAAAAGCAAGCTCCATTACCTTGTGCAATTTTTACTCTCTTTTTTTATTGTCAAACCACTGGATCCTTTATTATAGCAAACTGTATACATTAAGGTATGTTATGTTTGGCAGTCCACAACTTTAACCTGAATTTTAGGAATGAACATTGCAAGGTACCATTTACCAAGACACTAAACAAAGAACCTACATGGTCATCTGTCTAAAAGTTTTCATAGAAAAATTGAAACTGCTATTTGGTATCCTGGTCATCACTACTCATGACAAGAAAAAAATGGAAAGGCTACTACCCTGCTGTCCCAAAAGAGACATATGTCTGAAAATGGGTGACCATGACTCAGTGTTTACATCCTTATCTAAAATTAGCAGTCATTCTGGAAGGAAGACATATACACACACACACACACAAACTATATGTATGTATATGTACATACATATACATATATATGTATATATATATATATATATATATGTATATATATATATATATATATATATATATATATACACACACACACACACACACACACACACACACACACACACACACACACACACACACACACACTCACTCATAAAAAATACTATGTATATATGCACCCACAACACAACTTATGCTTGTGAAGGATATGGGTATAGTTCAAATAAATCCATGAGACAAAAATTACTCCAGCACGAATAAATTGAATGTAATGACATTAATAAAGTTCACAGCTCCACTCCTGCTTCACAACAGATCATGGTTTAATGGTTTGGCTTTGACAGTTCATGGTTTGTTGTAAGGCAGGATTAGACTTTTGAATTTTATTAAAGTCATAACATTCAAGTTTCTTCATGTGTATGTGTTTACATAGATTTACATTTGATTGATTGAAAATCAATTAGTCGAACACACAATGTTCAGAAGTACGTTTTCAATTTCACATATGGTCGACTGCATATAGAGCAAACTGACATGTATGCGAACTGCCTCTTGCATTCGCCCTATTCGTTTTCGCACATCCGAATGCAAAGTAAGTGGCTATCGCGATAATAAAAACATGAATGATGTAATGGTTCTGTTTTGCTTTCCTAACTGCCGTTCTGGTACATTATCTGGTTTGAACCTTATAAAGGTGCCATGCAGGTGAGAGATAGAACTTAATACAACATAAATGTCATGAAATACACCACAGTACATTGTAAAATGCCGTTATTTGTGTATTTTTTAGGATGATGCGTGTAATGTGTATTTCGAGCCCGGTGTGGCGAATGCTGTTTACAGTACGAGTACAACCCAGAAAGGGAGACAGCTATTAGTTGTTGATGGGTATCAGTATTATAAAGAAAAAGCTATTAATGACAAGTAGTACTGGTGCTGTATTAAAAAGAACAGAGATAAATGTAAGGGCAGATGTGTCACGGAAGTGGACTGTGAGGGCTTTAAACTACTAAAGAGTACGGAGCATTACCATGCCCCTGATGTCCTAAAGACATTAGTATTTAGGGTACTGGACCAGCTGAAGAGGAGGGCAGAGCACTCTATTGAGGACCCCTGTAAATTGGTCTCAGAGATAATGGCCACCACTTCCACTGATGTTGTCCATGAAGTGCCAAATACAATTGCCTTAAAGCAGACCATTACCAGGCATAGGTACAACAAAAAATCAGAGACATTCAAGACCATGAAGTCATTGAGGGACCCGAGCCCTGAAACGATTCCCATTAAGTCGGGTGCCTTTATCGTCCCCCACAGTAGTGCAGATGTGCAGGATGCAGTCCATATTGTTGTAATAACTCCCCCTGAGAACCTCAAACTGCTGTGCAACTCTGAGTATATAATGGCAGAAGGAACATTCCCATTTAGCACAACAGAGTGTTGCAAAATATACAGCATACATTGTGCTCGACAGTGCCAACAGTAGGAAGGTGTGTCCAGTGCTATACGGGATATTGCCCAGCAAGTCAGAACAGTGTTACGACCTGTTCTGGGGCATAGTGCTAAAACTGTGTGTTGATGATGACTTAAAGCTGATGCCTAACATGGTATTGACTGACTTTGAGAGGGCCCCATTGAACTGTATCAAGTGACATCTGACTGAATCAGCGGCGAAAGGCTGCTGGTTTCACCTTTGCCAGATGGTCTGGCAACAGATACAGAAGCTGCATTTAGCGGCAACATTTGATAGTGATATCACCTTTGCAATGCTATGTAAGGAGATCCCAGAGCTTGCCTTTGTGGCTCCAGAGGATGTAGGTTCCACTTTCTCAGAAACTGAGTCTGACATGCCAGAAAATGGTAAGGTGCTATGTACATTCTTTAGAGAAATCTACATACTCAGCAGACAAAGGCGATATGAGATGAGAGGTACAACTTCTGAGAGGCTGCCCCCAACATTTGAGATATCCTTTTGGAACAAGTTTGATACATGCACCATGGGTTATCCTCGTAGCCAAAACGCGGTGGAGGGATGGTACAGGAGACTGACAAGTTTAATGGGGAAGAAGCAACTGTATCTGTTTGATGTGTTGCATGCCATCCAACTTGAACAAAATCATGTGGATGACATGCGTGTGAGACATGAATTGTGTGTACCAGCATCACCGCAGAGGAAGAAGCTAATGGACAAGGACGCAGCCTTTGAAAGGCTGCTATGCAATAGGGCACAATTTACTGCATGGGGCTTCGTACGCTTAGTAGCCAAGCATTGCTCACTTTGAAACAACTGAGAAGTGATGGAATGTACTGCAAGTTCCATCTCCTTGAATTATGCTGGCATATGGACATATAATCCACGAAGAAGTGGTAATTTTTCACATGGGATGCACTCTAAGTTTGAAATGTATGTCGGTGATATGCTGTTTGTGATGTATGTTGTTTGGAACAGGATTTGAATACTCTGCACTACGGAACTTGTACATTGGTATGTGTTGGACTGTTCACTATCCAGTATTGCACGGTAGGAAGCGTAGTATGGCACGAGTTTGAAAAAAAGGGCAAATTCTGGATTCCGCTATGTGCAATTTGACATTTCAAAATACATCATTGCGTGTTTTCAGTCATAAGGGTCACACATTTGCATGTTCACATAAATGATATTTAGTTAATCAAAGGTAAACCGTTTACATGCACACACACACACACATATATATGTATATATATATATATATATATATATATATATATATATATATATATATATATATATATATATGTATACACACACACACACACACACACACACACACACACACACACACACACACACACACACACACACACAAACACACACACACACACACACACATGTATGTATGTCATTTTACTAAAATTCTGCACATACTTTAGAATTAAATTATGAAAAACAGATTCAACAGTTTTCTGTCAAAAGTCAGAAAGAAGCACTGGCCTTTGACAGTGCCTTTGAGTCACTCCCTAGGATTCATTAAAATCATCATCCATGACATTAACTGCCCAGTGGTGGGGCCACTATCACAGCTGTAAGAAAATGTGATTCAGAGATAGGTATAGCTGCAACAAGAAAGACCTCATTATCAGCCCATTACCATGTCTCTGAATTGAAGCCCCCGCAGCACTAAAACCCACTCGTGTAAACACTCACCCATAGAGTCTTACACACAAACCAAGAGACGCAGCCTGTCACTGAATTTCCTACCTAACCCCACTACTGTGACAACCCAGACATACAGGCAAACATGCAGCCTCATTCATGCCCCTACAGGTCTGCACAGACAAACACACTCACGTGGTAACATACTCTCAACCCCCTCCCAGATTTTTGCTGAAACTCCCTGCACAGTCAGTATTCCCATAAGAGTGAATAGGCTCATAGGTAGGTACTAGGCTATCTACCCGAGGGCATTTATAAGCCTAGCCAGAGTGTGTCAGCTTTCGCCACCCCATTGATTAATTAACTGAGCCTCTGTCAAGAAGAGCCAATGAAGTGATCCCAGGGGTGTATTTTCTGTTACCCATCCACTCGTCAAGGTTTCTCTTGAAGAGTGTTAGTGAGGCGCTCTGCCTAATGTAGTGAGGAATTTTGTTCCAAAGCATGGGGAGTCTCTGTGTCAAGAATCTATCCCTCCAGCATGCTCTATTTATTGTTATGGTGAGGTTTAGCTCACTAGAGCGAGTGGCTCGCAGTGACTTGGATTTCTTTAGGTGGAGCATGTCCATTAATTCTGAGTTGGACATGGCTTTGTAAGTCAGGCAGAGATCACCTCTGAGTAAGCGATATGCCACTGAGTACAACTGGAGTTTTTCCAGTCGGGCTGCATAGGACATATGTTTGAGACCAATAATCCTCTTGGTGAGGTACTTTTGTGGTCTTTCCAGCTGTTGGAAGTGTCTTGTGAGGTACATCCCAAATGGGGCATTGTACTCTATGATGGGTCTGATGAGTGATGAGTAGAGGGGCACTATAGCCTCTTTATTTCTAGATGCGAACCCTTTAGTAATTAGATGGGCTACATATAAGGATTTCCTAACTACTTTAGCAATATGATTGTCAAAGGAGAGATTACTATCTACCTGGGTCCCCAGATCTCTTATTACCTCTTCTGTATTAAGGGGGCTGCCACCTATGTGGTAATTAATGGGTGTTTTGTTTTTCTCATACGGGATGACTATGCATTTTTTAGCATTTAGCTTGAAACCATGACTTTGACACCAGGTATCCGTCTGAGTAAGGCCCTTTTGGAGAATGTCTGTGTCAGCCGGAGAGTCAATTACGGCTCGCAGTTTGCAGTCATCGGTGAACTTGGTTAGCCATAGTCCTCCTGTGTTTGCCTGTACTTCTGAGAAGTATATGCTGAACAGTAGGGGTCCCAGGACCGAGCCTTGTGGGACACACCTTGCGACTGGTTTAGAGTCTGACCTGGAGCCCGCTATACTTACCGTGTGAGTTCGGTCTGTAAGCCAGTTGTAAACCCATCTCGTGACATAGGGGTTTATGTTCAGGCTGATGAGTTTTTCTATAATTCCCGAGTGGGAATGGTGTCAAAAGCCTTGGCGAGGTCAAGGTAGGCTGTGTGAACCACCTTCCCCTCATCTATGACCTTGGTGACTGTCTTAAAGAAGTCAACCAGGTTTAGTAGGCATGATCTGCCCTGAACAAAGTCAAACTGGGTCGGGTCAAGTGTTTGGAGGTTCCCAATGTCTTTGCTAATGAGTTCCATGATGATGCGCTCCACAGCCTTGCAGACCAGGCTAGTCAGGCGTATGGGGTGATCGTTACCAGGGTCAGTTGTGGCCCCTCCTTTGTGGAGCGGAATAACCATTGCTGTGTGCCATTCTATGGGCACGTAGCCTGGGGAGAGGCTGAGGTTGAACAGTGTGTTTAGGTGGGGGGTTAGTTAGTTCTGTAGTTTATGCAAGACGCAGCCTGGAACACCATCTGGCCCCATTGATGCTGTGCTTTTGGCTTTTGAAAGGGCTGTTTTCACCTGTGCGTCTGTGATTTCCAGGACACTACACTTTTCCGGTACTGTTGTGGGCCCTTTTGGGGGTGAGAGGGGGGTGACATTTGCACTGAATCTATCTGCCAGGATGTTGGCAATATCAGTGGGTTCAGTATATTTTGTTCTATTTTGCACTAGCTCAGAGCATATCTCTGAGTTGCCACTTAGATTCTTGACATAGCTAAAGAAGGCCTTGTGGTTATCTTTCGAATCCTTGGCTATTTTTCTTTCAAAGTTAACCTTGGAGGATTTTATGAGGGACCTTAGTTTCTTACTGATACTGATCAGGGATGTCTTTCCTTCTTGGGATTTGCTTTTTTTCTGAACTAGTTTCCTCCTTCTATTGTATAGCCTGTTTATGGCAGGGGTCCTCCAGACTGGTTTCCTTCTCTTAGGGGAGAGAGTCTTGGTTTTGCAAGGGATGGCACGATCCATGCATCCTTGTAGGTGCTTGTAGAGTGCATTTGTAAAGGTTCCTGCATCTTGGACACTGTTACCCTTTTGCATGGGGGCTGTGAAACTTAGCACTGTTGTGCTTTTACAACAGCCAATTTTTCCTCCTAATGTAAAATTAAACTCAGCTGAACAGTTGAGGAAATCACTCATCCAAGCAAACTGGGTCACAAGAACATTTCTGGGGGTTAGCATATGGCTAACTAGTATTAGCCACTCCCCTGGACTGCCGCATTAGCATACACCTTAACCTATCAGATCACTCTCCATACTGAGGCCCAATGAGGGGAGAATCTCCGTGGCAGAGAAGTCCATGAACCAGAAAGCCATACAGTAATGTTGAAACCTTTTGAGATAAGGCTGCGGTATTGCACTAAACCTGTCTGAATCACAGGTACTGTTTTTTAGCAGTCATGAAGACCTAAACATACAATTCTCAACAAAAATGCACAACACAGTGATTTATATGATGTTTAAGAGACAAGTTTCACAATAATGCCATTTAATGCATCGAAAAATAAACATCATACGGTTGTATAGCAGCCTACATTTTACATTGCTTCAAGGAGAAATTGTGAAATAACAATAGTTATATACATTTGAGGAACAGACACAGAACACATTGAATAACTTTTTCTTCTAACTGCAGTCACCAAAAACATCACTGTACATATTACTTTGTGTGTATATGGCAGAAGGCTGGAATTTGTACACCTCTTTTATGTTAATGGATATTCAGAATGCATTTCTGGAACTTACATTTCTTCTCTAATGAAAGCGCACAGAGCAGTGTTTCTCAAAAAATGTGCCCAGTAAGCCAAATATTGCGTTACAATTAAAACCTGATATGAAAGCACCTTACAGATGCCACTGAGACATACTCAACTACTGAAGATAGAGCCAGACCTGTAGAATGTTAGATTTGTTGGTTATTTCTTAACACAATGTGCTAAAAACAAAATGTGTCTGCTGGTTTACTTGGATACACCTGGTTCTGTCAGCACAGTAACTCACATAAATGCAGCAGTGAACATTGGGTCCACTTTATTAATGTCAGCACCAGTTTCACATACTCGTTACAGACTGCTCAAGTAATGTTATACTCACAATTAGCAACAGACGTTGACAAAAGTGTTTTCTCCCCCAAGGAGGGCAATCCTCCAGTCATAATCTATACATATATTGCCTCCAAGATCACACAAACTCAGAGAAAGTTTATGTACAGAGGAAGTGTGTGTACTGAAGGATCTTACAACGAAGGAGAAGACTTACTTTGTGAGCATGTGAGTCATCAGCATTTGAACACTGACAAGGTGAAATTCAGACTTGAACATCTCTTGAGATGGTCACTTGGGACAAGGATAAAGTAAAAAGAGTGCAGTGAACAACAGAAAAGTAAAACTATGCTGATTATAATCATGATTCTAAATCTTCAAGAGTAGCTTCTACCTTGGTGCTTACTTCTTCATAGGACTCCTGATACAATTGATTTCTCTAAAGCTGGTAAACTTTTCTCAGCTGTCTTTCTGGTAACCATTTTCACACTGATGCAAGTAGATTTGTTACACAGCCATATGAAAACCAGGTCCTCCATCTTCTTTCCACCCATGGCTAGAACTAAAAAGATGAGAACAGACTAAACATGAAACCTCTATAGTCATCCAAATAGCAAACTCTATGATACACAATGGATGGGGGCCCACTTGCTGCTGAAGCCTCTCATGACAATGACTAAACATAGCAAGAACTATCCATATGCCACTGACCCTTCATGCTTAGGAGAAGTGATACATGGAATAAAGGGTAACCATTCAAACTTCTGATTAAGAAGCAGTCTATTAAATTAATCATAATCAGATTGGCTCATACCAGAGTATCCATTTCCTGGAGCACGTCTATATTTAACTTCAAAAGCATTTTTACTCACCTATGGGAAAGACAGGAAGAAGAGCAGACACATGGAAGGGGCAATATGGACAAGGAACCAGAAACTCTAAATACTGATTTCCAATGAAACCTAAAGCTTATAAGGGCTGCATGATAGCAGGCCATTGGAAATGGAACAGAGAGCTTTGTCACTGAATGCAAATTATGCACAAGGAAGCAGTGTGTGTGGGGGGGGTAATGAATCAGAGGCATCAGGGCTTCAAATGAGCTTCAGCAAGGGCCTCTAATTTTGGCAATGAGTTTGGGAGCAATTTATCAACTTGAGCAATTCATGCTGAAATTTAAGCCTGTGCATACCTGAGGAAGGATGCAAAAAATGTTTTGTAAAAGAAAGCTTTCCCAATAAATGCAAATAAGAACAGTTGTCCCACAAGAGTTACTGGACTTTGGAATGTGCACATTGTTCTTCTCGGTGTTCTCATGGAAAATGGTAAGTTAAGGGAAAAAGATTCCGCAAACACAAATGCCAAATCCAGCTGCACAGCATGTGACATTATGCATTATAACCTCCTCATATCAAAGGCTAGAGCCTGCAACTCTCACCGTGTGGGTTCTATCCGTGAGCCAATTGGCAACCCATCTCGCAACATAGGGGTTTACGTTCAGGCTGGTGAGCTTGTCTATAATACCAGAATGGAGAATAGTGTTGAAAGCCTTTGCGAGGTCTAGGTAGGCTGTGTGGACCTCCTTCACCTCGTCTAAAGCCTTGGTAACTGTCTCAAAGAAGTCCACCAGGTTTAGGAGGCATTATCTGCCCTTAACAAAGCCAAACTGGGTAGGGTCCAATGTTTGGAGGTTCCCAATGTCTCTGTTAATGATTTCCATGATGATGCACTCCATAGCCTTGCAGACCAGGCTAGTCAGGCTTACAGGGTGATAGTTCCCAGGGTCCGTTGTGGCTCCACCTTTGTGGAGCAGGAAAACTGTTGCTGTGCACCACTCTGTGGGTACGCAGCCTGTAGAGAGGCTGAGTTTGAGCAGTGTGTTTAGGTGAGGGGTTAGTTCATTTTGGAGTTTGTGTAAGACACAGCCTGGGACATGGTCTGGTCCCACTGAAGCTGTGTTTTTGGCTTTGGATAGGGCTGATTTTACCTGTGTGTCAGTGATGGCTGGGGCTCTACATTCTTTTGGTATGGTTATGGGCCCTTTACAGGGTGAGAGGGGGGTGAATTTTCCATTTAACCAGTCTGCCAGAATGTTGGCAATATCAGTCGGTTCAGTATATTTTATGCCATTCTGCACTAACTCAGAGCATATCTGAGAGTTTCCACTTAGGTTCTTGACATAGCTAAAGAACGCTTTGTGGTTATCTCTGGAGTGCTTGGCAATTTTTCTTTCGAAGCTAGCCTTGGATGATTTTATGAGGGATCGTAGTTTCTTGCTGATACTGATCAGGGATGTCTTTCCTTCTTGGGATTTTACTCTTTTCTGTACTAGTTTCCTCCTTCTATTGTATAGCTTGTTTATGGCAGGGGTCCACCAGACTGGTTTCCTTTTCTTGGAGGAGTGAGTCTTGGTTTTGCTTGGAATAGCACAATCCATGCATTCTTGCAGGTGCTCATAGAGTGCCTTTGTAAGGGATTCAGCAGCTTGGACAGCATTGTCCTTTAGCATGGGGGCTGTGAACCTTTCCACCTTGGTCTTAAGTAACGTGAAGTTTGCTTTTGAAAAGTTTTTCACTGTGGTTTCCTTGATTGGGGGTGGGGGCGGAATATGGATATCCACAGTGATTAGTCTATGGTCTGATCTAACCAGCGAGGGGCTGACCTTCGGTGCAGAACACCGGTCGCCCATGTTGGTGATGACCAGGTCCAATATGTTGTCACCTCTGGTGGAGGTGTTGACCAGTTGATCCAAGGCGTTCTAGTTTATAAATTCTAGGAAGCATTGGGCAAAGGAGTTAGTACTTGAATAGTTCTCCCAGTTAATGTTTAGGTAATTGAAATCATCCAATATTAGGGCATTTGGTAGGACCTTCATATTTTCCAGTGTCTCTGGAAATGCGGAATGGGGGTCCTGGGTCATGGTGGGTGATCTGTAGCAAGCTACAATTTGAATTGCAGTTTTGCCTGTTGTTAGTTGCACATGGATGATCTCTGAGGCACTGTGCTGCGCCACTAACCTGGAGGTGTGGGTATCCTTGATGAATATGGATACACCCCCGCCTTTTGTGTTTCGGTCCGGGTTCTGTGGCCGAAAAGTATGGTATGAGTTATAGCCTGGTAGTGCTGGGATGCTCTCTGGAGCATTAAACCAGGTTTCTGTTACTGCACAGATATCGATGTTCTCCATACTGAGGAGTGTCTCGAGTGCATGCATTTTGAGGTTTAGACTTCTGGTGTTGAGTAGAATTATCCTTAGTTTTTGATTACTTGTGCTATTTATGGTGGTGGGTTTGTCTTTTGAGCCTTGCCTAAAAAAGGCACTATGGGGGCGGCAAAAGCCTTGGCCAGTATTCAAAAGCTTAAGGGTGACAGGTGCAAGCCATCTTTTGTGAAGCAACGTGGCTTGTCGAGCATGTCATCCCAGGCAGACAGATACTGGATCTCCTTTGAATGACACCAGAAACGTATCCAATTGTTGAAATTGATAATTTTTTCTTTATACTGTGGCATCATTCTTGGTGAGGGCAGGATGCTACTCATGGTCAGGGTCATACCGGCTTGGGCTACATGATCAGAGAGCTCTTCCATGTCTCTTTTCATGCAGTCCAGGGAAGTACGTCTCAGATCATTCACACCAACATGGACAATGACAGAGTCGTATTTGTACTTGTTCTGGAGTGATCTGAGTGCTTGTGTTATGTGGCGGATCCTGGCGCCTGAAAGGCAGCTAACTGTAACCTTCTCCTTGTCCAGCCTAGTTAGTGGGACATCAGTGTGCCTGACTATACAGTCACCTATTACTAGTATGTTGGGTATGTTATTTCACCTTACGGGCTGTGATTGCATGGCACACTGGTTATGTGAAGTATGTGTTTCATGGTTTGTGATGGGGTGTGGAGGTTGCTTGGGTGTCTGCTTTGGAGGTCTCTGTTGCTTTTGCAGATTTTTATTTAGAGCCTCCGAGTATGTTTTCGTGTATTTATGTGTGTTATTTGCCGATGTTGGTTTAGTAGGTCTACGTGAGATATAACAAGCAATATGGTAATGCTAGAGAAACTATTACAAAAACTGGTGCATATATAAATGAGTTGGTCACCATGACTCAAGTTTTTAAGCTTTTATTCTCAGGAAGTTTGTATTTTAAAAATGAAAGCACTAAATAAATAGCTGTGAGTGGATCAGTTTGCCTTTTGACTTCATTTGTGTTTTTCCAGAGTTATAACCTCCTTAATCTTGGATGTGATGCCTTTATTTATGAGATGTGGAATGAGGAAGGCTTTCCTTACCACTATAGACACATGGTGACTGAAGTTTAGATTTCTATTAACCTGTGTTCCCAAGTATCACACTGCTGGGTTTGAGCTTAGAGGGGTGCTATCTATGTCATAATTATCAGGGGCTACCTCTTTGCTAAGGGGGATAATGAGGCATTTTTTTGCATTTAGTTTTAGTCTGTGGCTTTGGCATCAATCATTTGTCTGTCAGTCCCTTCTGTAACATGTTGACATTCTTGGGGGACACTATGATTGCTCCCAGTTTATACTTGTCTGCAAACTTGGTAAGCCACAGGCATCTACTTTTGCCTGGACCGCAGATAAATAGATTCCAAACAGCAGAGGGCCCAGCAGAGATCCTTGTGGTACTGCACTAGTAATTGATCTAGTGGTATATAAGTGTATTCTAGGCTAATGGCCCTGGCGCCTTTACAAGCCTAGCCCATAGGATTACACTGGCATTGGGCCACATGACCTTACTTCCCAGTGCCTCTGTTGAGTAGAGCCACTGGAGTGATCCCCGGGGTGTATTTTGCATCACAACTAAATATGTCTACCCATAGTTCTAACCAGACAATGAAAAAAAATCAAGTTATACTATGGAATTCAAAGAGATCCTGGCATTTGATTCAATCCATAACAGAAAACAAGCAATAATTCACTAAGCGGACTTATATTTTGCCCTCATGACCAAGCTGATTTGCTTTACAAGTATCACAAAAGTTGGCATGCAGTTTATACTTTGGTGTCTTGTACAGTACTTGACTCAGAAGTCTTGTCAGATTTTATTCCTGACACTTGAACTGGGTACAACTTTTGACAATAAATTTATGATGTGTACATTTTACAGCTTATTTTATTATGGTATCTTAAAGAACAATTGCAGCTGATTTATTTTAGGATTTACAGTTAATGTACAACATTTGGAAAGATAAGGCATATTATTCAAACCTGCTACTTGCCTTAAAAATGCACTTTGTCTAGCATTTTAGCCTTATTCCTTATTAAAGTTAAGAGCAGGGTGTATTTATATGTAGTATCATATTAACAACTGAACAGGAAGGAAAATACTGGGGTAGTGTTTTTCCTTTCCTGCTCACTCACTAATAAGATACTAGATTACTGGTGTTTGCTCTGCACTGGATGCTTGTGTGTCAAATATCATCATCAGGGTGATTTCTTAGTTGAAAGGATAAACAACTGCTCATCTATCCACATAGTCCGTGTTGGTCCTATGGCCATGGCTATCACATGGAATGTAGGAGGTTCTGGGGTTATTTGCTTAGCGTACTACAGAATTGAGTTAATGAAAACACTACAGACAAGTGGCATGTGAATGAACAGCACAGCACTATCACTGCATTACACAACAGGCAGTGTAGATATAATGCAGGCACAGCCCAGCAAGGCAGAATGCATTGGGACACTGTAAAGCTTACGGTTACATAATTACAATGCACTGCAGCAAGCACTGTGTAACATCAAAGCAGATATGGTGATGTGTGACTCATGACAGACTGTTATGTGATTAAGTGCACTGTAGACACTGTTTAAGCAACACTGCACATAAGGTAATATGTGAAAGACGACACAGGACAGATTGTTTTGTCAACACAATGCAGTGCAGAGACCATGCAAGCAAGGTAGTGTGTAAGTAGCAATGCATGACAGATTAATTATAATGCAGTACAGACACTGTGTAAGCCAGACTGCACATATGCTGGTGTGAACAGAGTGAACAGCACAGCCGTATCACTGCATTACACAACAGGCAGTGTAGATATAATGCAGGCACAACACAGCAAGGCAGTTCACTGTTCAAACTCAGCATCTCCACAGGCTACGTACCTATACAGTGGTGCACAGCAATGGTTATTCCGCTCCACAAAGGTGGAGCCACAACAGACCCCAGGAACTATCGCCCTATAAGCCTGACTAGCTTGGTCTGCCAGGCTATGGAGAGTATCATCATGGAACTCATTAACAGAGACATTGGGAACCTCCAAACACTGGACCCTACTCAGTTCAGCTTTGTTAAGGACAGATCATGCCTCTTAAACCTGGTGGACTTCTTTGAGACAGTTACCAAGGCTATAGACAAGGGAAAGGTGGTACACACAGCCTACCTAGACCTCGCAAAGGCCTTTGACACCATTCCCCATTCTGGTATTATAGACAAGCTCACCAGCCTGAACATAAACCCCTATGTCACAATATGGGTTGCCAATTGGCTCACGGACAGAACCCACATGGTGAGAGTTGTGGAAGCTAGGTCTCACTTTAAACCGGTTACAAGTGGCATTCCCCAGGGCTCAGTCCTAGTACTCATCCTGTTCGGCATATACTTCTCAGAGGTACAGACAAGCACAGGAAAACTATGGCTGACCAAGTTCGCAGATGACTGTAAACTAGGGGCTATAATTGACTCACCGGCTGACACAGACATCCTCCAAAAGGGTCTCACTGAGACGGATACCTGGTGTCAAAATCATGGCCTCAAGCTAAATGCCAAAAAGTGCACAGTTATTCCCTTTGGAAATAACAAAGTACCCACAAACTACCAAATAGGTAGTAGTCCCCTAAATACAGAAAACTTAATAAGGGATCTCGGACCTAAGTAGTTAGTAATCTCTCCTTTGATAATCACACTGCCAAAATGGTTAGAAAATCCTTCTATGTGTCCCATCTTATCACAATAGGGTTTGCACACAGATGAAAAGAGGTCATTGTGCCCCTCTACTCATCACTCATCTGACCCATCATAGAGTACAATGCCCCATTTGGGATGTACCTTACAAGGCACCTGCAACAGCTGGAAAGACCACATAAGTACCTCACCAAGAGGATCACTGGCCTCAAACAGATGCCCTATGCAGCTCGACTGAAGAAACTCCAGCTGTACTCGGTTGCATACCGCCTGCTCAGAGGTAATCTCTGCCGGACATACAAGGTCATGTCCAACCCAGAATTGATAACAAAAACCTTATCCCCTCGAGCCACATGCTCTAGGGATCTAAACCTCACCACAACAATAAATAGGACATGCTGGAGGGATAGATTCCTGTCCTAGAGACTTCCCATGCTTTGGAACAAGATTTCAATCTACATTAGGCAGAGCTCCTCACTAGCACTCTTCAAGAGAAACCTTGACGAGTGGATGGGAAACAGAACGTTTACCCCGGGGATCACTTCAGTGGCTCTGCTGGACAGTGGCACAGGGAACTAATCTAAGGGGCGGCGAAAGCCAACACATTCTGGCTAGGCTTATAAATGCCTTTGGGCAGATAGCCTAGTACCTACCTATGAACCAATGAACCTATGGTGTGTGAGTAGCAATGCATGACAGATTTTCTAATTATAATGCAGTGCAGACCCTGTGTAAGCCACACTGCACATACACTAGTGTGTGAGTAGCAATACATAACAGATTATCTAGTTATTATGCAGTGCAGGCACTGTGTAAACCACACTGCACATATGCTAGTGTGTGATTTACCATGCATGACACATTACCTAATTATGATACAATGCAGACACTGCATAAGCTACTGTGTATGCACGCTAGTGTTTGCGTTGCAGTGAATGACAGATTATCTAATTATAATGCAGTGCAGACACTGTCTAAGCCACACTGCACGTGTGTTAGTGTGTGAGTAGTTATGCATGACAGATTATCTAATTATGATGCAGAGCAGGCACTGTGTAAATCATGCTGCACATATGCTACTGTGTGAGTAGCAATACATGACAGACTGTTATGTCATTACAATGCAGTGCAGATGCATAAGGTAGTATGAGGGTGTTAAAATATGACAGACTATTATGCGATTAAAATGCAGTACATACAAACACTGTATAAACAGCACTTAACATAAGGTTGTTTTTCAGTGGCACACAGATTCCTAGATTTTGTAAACACAAACTCCCTAGACCAGATTGTCAATACACCAACCATGAATGCAACCATACTGGATCTGGTCCTCACTAATATGGGAGAGTGCTGTACACCCCCTAGTGTAATGTCTTCCCTGGTAAGGTCAGACCACAAAATGATCTCCTTTGATGTAAAAATAATACCCAAACCCTCTGTTAACTCTTGAAGATTCAGGAACTACTCTAAAGCTAACTTCCTGTTATTAAGTGATAACCTGGCAACATTTCAAGCCCCCATAAACACCGAGAAAACTGCCGTCTATGCTGAACTGTTCACAAAAACCCTGTAAAACATGTAAATAGCTGCACAGAGGCAGTAGTATCCACCAGGAAGAAGGGCAGAACTAACTCAAAAACAAGCCACCCTGATGGAATCACAGAATCAATAGGCTGTATAACAGGAGGAAGAAAATCATGGCAAAAAGTAGGAGGTGCAGCACCCAGCAGGATAAAAGCACTCACAACAAACTAAACAAATAACTTTGAGGACAAGTAAAGTTTACCAAAGCCAAATTTGTGGTAAATTTGGCCTCCCAGCAAAGGACAACCACAAGGCATTCTTTAGCGATGTCTGCAACCTCAAAGGCAATGCACAATTGTATGCAGAGTTCATTATAAATGGAGTCACCTATACTAAGCCAGAAGATATAGTAAATCTACTAGCTGAAAATTTCAGCTCCAACTTCAACCCTCCCTCAAGAAATACCATCAAATATAGCTCCCTCTTCTATCACTAGGGAACAGGTCCATAATGATCTCTCTATGGCCAGGAACACTGCATCAATGGGCCCAGACAATTTCCCAGGAAGCCTTCTAAACAGCATGAAACATGACCTATTAGACCCTCTGGAATTGCTATTTTAACTGTAGCCTTTAAACAGGCTTCTTGTCTCATGAATAGAGAACAGCAAGAGTCATCCCTCTGCACAAAGGTGGGCCATCTACAGACCCTGGAAACTACAGATCCATAAGTCTCACTAGTCTTGCATGCAAAGCCATGGAAAGAATCATCATGGAAATGATCAATAATGACACAGTAAACCTCCAGACACTGGACTCAACCCAGTTTGGTTTTGTCAAGGGCAGGAAGTCTACTTAACCTGGTGGACTTCTTTGAGAAGGTGACCAAATCAATGGATGATGTCAAAATGACTCACACTGACAGCTTTGACCTGGCCAAGGCATTTGAAACAATGCTCCACTCAGGCATTGTTGACAAACTCAAGAGGTTAGGTACAAACCTGTATGGCCACCCGCTAATGGCTAACTGGCTCACAGACAGGACCCTGGAAGTTAGAAATGGGGTGTATACCTCTACAAAAAGGCCAGTCACAAGTAGAGTCCCTCAGGAATCAGTCATTGGACCTCTCCTTTTTGGTATTTACTTCTCTGAAGTCAAAGCCAATGTCAATGATCTCTGGCTAACTAAAGTTGCAGATGACTGCAAATTAGGAGCTGTCATTGAATCCCACACTGACATAAATGTTCTCCAGGAAGGGCTGGCACAGACAAACAACTGGTTTCAGAGCATGGACTAAAACTAAATGCCAAAAAATGCATAATAGTATCTTTCGGGAAGTTATCCACCCATGGCAACTACCATATTGACAACACATCCCTTAGAGATGACCTTGGAGTCAGGAGTGTAGGGACACACACACACAGTAATCTAGCCTTTGTTTACAGTAATGAAGAAATCATTCTATGTTTTGCAAGTTAAACAGAGGTATGGCATCTAGGTCAAAGGAAGTCATTGTTCCACTGTATTTGGCATTCATAGACCTATCACTATGTACAATGCCCCCTTTGATATATACTTAATCAGGCATATTCAACTAATGGAACGTCCACAGAGGTTCCTCACTAAAAGAATACAGGTTGTAAGTAAAATGTCTTATGCAGACTGCCTCAGGGCCCCATCCCTGTATTCTGTCTCCTACAAGCTGTTGAGGGGAGATCTATGCCTGATGTACAGGGCAGTATCAGACTCCACTCTAACGGACTTCCTGTATATCCACAAAACAAACAGCACCAGAATTACCTGTTCTAAAGACTTAAACTTTACCTGTGATATAAAAAGGACCTGCTGGAGAGGCAGGCATGTATCCCAGAGACTACTCCATCTCAGGAACAGCCTTCCCATCCATTGTAAAACAGAGTTCCTTCCTAACCCAATTCAAGTGTAGCTTGGACAATTGGATGGCGAACAGGAAATTCATCCCTGGTTTGGCACCTATATTTCTAATGGACACAGTCAAACTGTAAATGGTTCATCTCCCAGACTCCTGCGTAAACTTTTCCTCTCCCAAGCCCCTGCTTACACTTATCAAGGATACCAGAACTTGCTAGAGATCTGGGATGCATGGCTAGGCTTAAAAATGCCATTGTGATTGTTAGCCTAGTAAACACCTATGAACCTATAATACACTGTAACAATGCACAGCAAATAATGTGTAACTACAGTAAAGTATATGGTGAGTGAATGGACTCTAAAGGTGATGGTATAATTATCCCTACACAGCTGTATACAATTAGTGGATGACTGGCTTAAATGGTATAATTCATGCTTGTTAAGTCGGCATCAACCCATAAAATGGAAATTAGTTGATTAACTCCCATCCCCAACACACATACATGCATCACAAGTAAGGGGAGACTCTGCACCCAGTTTTCTAAATTAATCCAATCCAAGATCACCAGGGTAAGCTGCATCACGAAAGCTCCATTACATTGCACAATCACAGACAAAAATCTGTCAATTAAACAGTCAGTGACCAAAGGACCTGAAAAACAAATAGCACTGTGCAGCAAACACCTGTCTACAAGTCAGGAGTGTAAACATCCCTGCAGAGAGTATGGTTAATGAATAAATGAAGGTGTGTGTGTGTGTGTGTGTGTGTGTGTGTGTGTGTACTTACGTATTCACAAAAAGTAAGTAGAACACTGCAGCAGCTGACAGGGAGAAATGGATGCTATAACATGTATTACTTTTTATTTAAAACATCCCTGATAAAACCTTATTACCTCATCAGTAGCATTTATCATGCAGTTCAATGAATCAGTTCTGTAGGGTCAAAATGATTTTATTCAACCAAGTTAATGCTCCCTCCTCATTACTTTCAGTAGTGTTATTTAAAATATATGCATCACTTTTTGGATACACTCCTAGTTCCTGTCAGTTTTCATATTGGGAGGCCTACAAGGCACATAGTCTACTATTGTTGCTCTCCAAATTCTCCTAAATCGCAAGCTTTGTTCTCCCTCTTATTCTAGTCATATGTTTCCAGGGCAGCAGTCCTTATGTCTGCCCTGATCAATGCCATCATTAGTTGTTTTAATTTACCCTGTCAAGAGAATTTATTCCTTCAGCCAATTAATTCTGCAGGAAGTAAAGCACTGAATTCCTATGACTTAATGACATAATCTAAAGCAAAAGCTTTACATTTTTATGCATGAGTTGAACTGCACTGTGGAACATCAAAGGAATTTCACACATATAAGCTTCCTATCACCGCTAATGTTAATCCACATTATAAAGCTCATATCTCTTCAAAGCAGACTGCAAAATAAGTATAACTTGATATTTATTCTTTTCTGTATGTGCTACACCATCAAATTTGGTGCCACATCAAAACAGTGTCAACAAGAAAGAACATTGTCATCACAGAATGTCTAGTGATTTGATAACTACTTGGTTTAAATGGAAATGCAGAAAAAATGGTAACACTGTTTTGTGAACAGTTGTCAGTAGCATTTATATTATGGGTTCAACCATAGTCACTAAATCTTTTTATACATTGTTGCCGCTTACAAAATGTTTGTGTTGTTTTCCTGTGATGGGTGGGGGGATTAGCACATCTATTTCATCACACAGGACAAAAAAATAGGAAAGCAGAGCCAAACAACAAAGTTTAACTGTCCAGTACCTAGGGACTATAGTTAGTCCCTATATAAAAGCATCTGGTGTATCATCACTAAGGGTGCTCATGAAGGCAGACAGACGTCAAGACAGTTTTTTTTTTGTAAGACGTTTTGTATAATACCTATAAAAGCTGATGGTACCTCTTTTGTAGTCGGGGGACATGTCTGTGAACAGCTCTGGAAATTAAACTAAACTGCAGTCAGCTATTCTCAATGTATTAGGAGATTTCATCTGATGCTGGTGTAACTAAACAGATCTTCAAACAAGCTGTTTGTATTAAAGCCGTAAGCATAAATAATTCAAATACGCACTACTCAAGGTCATCCTCATCAGCTACATCTTACCCAGCATGTCCTTACTTTCATTCAAACAACCACTGCATCGGATCTGAGGCGGGAGTCGAGGACCCATATGTCAGACTGGGCAGACTTAATGAACAGGATTTAAACTTACTCAGGGCAATATTTTACTTATATTTTAAAATTTGTTAACTGGGTAGATTAGCTGGTCTAAGGACCCTTCTCAGACACTACCCGAGACATTTGTCAGAAACAAAAGTGAACTGTAATTAGGTAATGGCTCTAAGATTGACACAGATTACATAAATTAATAAAATCAAGACGAATCATGTAACTTCAATCTAGTACTTACAGTACATGCAGTAACAGTAGTGCTAATCTAACAAAATGCTCATATTGCTGAATGTGCCAAGCTAACTCACAATTCTGGAAGGAATTTAAAAGTAAAGTTTGACAATTCTGTACTGATCTATTGTGAATACAGTCTTATATACTGATTTAATGTTACATACAGAACCATGAAGTATAATATTACATACAATACCATGCCAGCATTATATTCACACGAATACCATTCACGCAGCTCACTAGAAGAGAAGGCTTTAGACATTCCAGACAGGAAGTCTTTCAGGACAGCAAGCCCTGCCCAGGCCTGCTCGTCTTAGTCTGAACAACTAGGCACAGTGTTGGATGAAAGTGAAAATGAAAGGTTTTGACCAGAAAGATGTAAAAGAGAGGATATGGGCTGAAACACCTATTTAACAAGCAGCAGAAGCTGCAACCCCCACCCAAACAAAAACAGGCTTGCTTGAGAGAGGCAGGAGGTAGTTACCCACTTCTTGTAATAAAAGGTAATGCAATCAGACCACCATGTTGACACTGTTTGCATTGTGATAAACCTGTCCATTATGTCCTGGAGAAGGGGCACAACAGCTGCTACATCTGTCTAACAGCTGAAGGGCAGGTCATAATACGCATGAAAAATCTCAAATCAAGTAAGCTGAGAATAGGTTCTCCTCCCTTCACTTTCTCTATTAAAAACAAACTGGCATTCTAATATCCTGATGCTGGGTAAAAATATAGAAACATCTTCAGGAAGGAATGCATATAGTACTTGTGTCTGAATTTCACATTTTTGATCTACAAAAATATGACTAACCAAATGTGAAAACACACTAATTCAACCACCTGGATTGCTGAAACATATACACATGCAAACACTATCCTATGCATATACTAGGGGCAAAGCCCCTTACAACCCAATGAGGTAGCTATGCTGCGATATCCCAGTATCTATTGTAATGATGGGATCACCAATGCCATTCAGTAAAGGTGAGGTGACTTACAGAGTTACATTATAAGGTTGTGTAAATTTATACTGCTGTCGTTTACACTGACTGTTGATCAACAAAGCACTGTATTAGCAGTTAATGTCCATGAAAAAATATGGAAATTGTATCACGCTGAACCCAGTCATTTATGGAAAATGAGGGAGGGCTTCTTACATCAGTCTGAAGCTTCTGAATTCTTCAGTACTTCTTTATATTGCATGATATTTGCCTGATGAAGGAGATGATAAAGCTAGCTATGCTGCCCTTTTAAAGCATAAAACATGATATCACCCACCTACTTTATCACCTTTCCCCTTGCCCATTTTCCATGCATCTCCCTGCCATCTTAAATTCCTTTGTGAATTCCATCTCCACCTTCCACTCCAGTAGTCTGTTCCATAGGTCCTACACCCCTATCTGTAAAAAATTGTTTCCAAATATCCACAAAGCTGTCTACCCATTCCTCTTCTTTCCTTTACTGAGCAGGATATCCCCTTCACATGTCCCTAAAAGACCCTGTGCACTAATATCATGTTCCTTTGTCTCTGCTAGTCTCATATCAGAAGAGTCCTAGCTCCTCTAGCCCCAGTCATATCCCCTCTCCTCCATACCATGCATCTTTCTAACAACTTTCGTATGGATTCTCGCAAGTAGACTGACGGTCTTTTCACTGTATGGCCTCCAGAAATACACGCAGTACTGCTTTGCTTTTGGGATCTAGCCTTCTGAGGATACACCCCAGCTTTCTGTGTGCTGCTTCTACTGCTCTGTCACTCTGACTGATACTTGAAACCAAGGTTACTGCAGCCTAAGTGCAGTAATTCTCATTTCTTTGCACTGAAACTCAGCTACTAACTTTCAGCCTGTCCATGTTCTTCTCAGGACTCGTTTCCCCATCTTCCACAGTTGCACCTATTGTTGAATCATTGACAAAGTGGCAGATCCTGTTCACCTGTTCACTTTTCCCTCAGATATGATGATGGTTGGATCCAGGACTGATCTCTGCAGTACTCCACTACTGACATTCCCAATGCCAGACATTATCCTCAGAACAACTCTCTGGGTCCTTCCATTCAGGCATACAGCTACCCAGTTCTTTACACGTGGTTATATCCTAAATCCCTCTGGCTTTCCGCTTCTTGTGTGGAACCAAGTCAAAGGTCTTGCTGAAGTCTAGGCAGACCATGTCTACTGATGTTCTCTGTCAGTTTCACCTGTAACCCAGTCATAAAACATGATCAGGTTTGGTTGCAGCTCATTCCAGTCATGAACCCACTCTGGTTGCTGTATTGTAGTCTACTGTCTTCTAGAAATGCTACAAACCTTACCCCATGACCAAGGCTGCTAAGCTAACAATCCTGTAGTTCCCTAGATATTTCACACTGCCCCACACACTTAGTGATACAAAACTCATGGTCTACAAGTCTTCAGTACTTCTGCACTAGCCAGTGATCTGTTGAAGATCTCCATAGGAGGGGGTCTTCCCACACGATGACCAGAGCAGCAGCTGGCTCACTTAGTACCCAGTGCTGCTCTCCAATCTAGTGTACCTCAGCTGAAATGCATCAGCAAGACAGCCAGGTCCTTCTTGCCCCTCAAATCAATGTTGAGGAGCAGGGAAAAAAGGTACCAGGGTCCCCCTTCTCAGAGATGATAAAACAAGTCTGCTACTCTCTATACTTTTACAAACTGTAGCAACAACCTTTGTAAAAGCACTTCTGTCCTAACAGCAATAGCAAATCCCTGAAAGCAGTACCGGAATTGGTTCAGAAATGCTGGTATGGAAATGAATGCCTGCACTGCACTACACTACCTACCCAGGGTATCTGCCAATTGCACTACCTAACACAGTGCACTCGGAGACGCTGCCCCCATGACCCACCCTAGCTCCACTTCTTATCATCAGAAAGTGCACTGCCCAAAACACAGATTTAATATTAGAAAAATAAAAGGGCTCAACAGTAGACAAAATCAAAGCATCTATAAAATATATCAGAAGGGGATCCATTTCACAGAGCCTTATGTGGAGAATATCCCTTAAAAGGTGCATACCTTATCCATTTGGGATAATGCCTTTGGGCATCATGAGTTCAGGGAAAGCTAAAACATTGATCTTCACAGTGGAGTATCTTAGAGCACCTTTGGGTTACAAAATTAGATATTCCAAGATATGACCAAACATATGTAATAAGGTATCGAAATTCATAAGTTCATATAAATCATTAAAAAAAGCAAAGAGTTTGTATAAAAGAATATGTGAGACTAGGGTTTGCATCCTATCTCCTTGAGGATCTGTTAACCTCTGACACAGAATATGACAATAGCTATTTCAGCATTAGTCAGTAATGCAATCTCTTGTACTTGGGAATGAAATAAGTTGCCTTTGTCCTACAAAGGATCATTCCATACAGAAATGACCAGACTGTGGCTGGGGACAGGTTTTGAAGCAGGGTTACTAGATTTTGTGTTGCAAATAACTATTTGTGGTTTGTCAAACTGTGCTGCTTTAGGAGAACATTCTGAGCAGTAGGGAAAGGGAGTACAGTAAAAACTCATTTTCAAGTAAAAGATAAGATATCCAATGAGAGAACCCCACAATATGACTTGAGACAGCAAAATTTGAGCAGCTTTACATTTCTGGGCTAGTGAACACATCTACATTTGCCATACACCATACTCAGATGACTGTGGTCAGTACAGACTCAGCACACAACTGAGAATCAGTTGTGAGTCACCTAAGTGAGTGTTAGACTGAAAGATAGAGCTTCTGGATGGTTTGCAGCACTTGGGCTTTAGATTTCACCTAGTTTTCATCGGTAGTTTTGTTTTTTTCAATTGTATTTACTGCATAGTGCTGCTCTGAGTGTGCTGTGTGGTAGTAGTATTTCCATAGTAAGTAGTATATGCAAGTACAATTCTGTTTTCTTGTACAACAGGATGGGTATCTTCTTATAACATTAGTAAGTTACTTATCCATTCTTGCATCTAAACTGCTTGGGCTGACTTATGAAAGCTTCCTCTTAGCTGCACTAATTTTCATAACCTGAATACCAACTGCACTTAGTACCAGGTGCTAACACTGAACATAGTACCAGTGTAGCAAACATCCACAGCTGAACATCTCACCAGGTCCTCTTACATCTTTACAATTTAAAATTAAGCAGCACTGGTCATCATGGAGAGTCAACACACAAACTTCTCCTCTACTGCCAGTCTCATAGTCCTTAGAATCCTGAGGCAGTGCTTAAACTACCTCGTGTACACTGACAATGAATTTCTACTAAACCTATACCTGTTAGAAGAGGTGTACCTACCAAACTCAACTGGAGATGTCCCTCACTCAACCAACTACATGCAGTAAGCTTAACACTGTCTTACCCCCATCTGCATGTATATAACATCGAGAGACTACAAACTCTAATCTGTCTGATACCAGTGCCATTTATAAATCTGTGCCTCCTAGGACTCTCAAGACTAGGCCTCAGCCTAAACACTCAGATTTGCCTCCTGTACACAAACCAACATTAGCAGACCATATCCAACATACAGCTTGCTCAAACACTATAGCAAATATAGATACTAACCGAGGTCATATGACTAACACAAAGAATCCCTTAAGGGTGCAAGACCAAGTTAGTTCATGTCAACATCCTTGTTTTAGGTGACTTCATAGAGACAGATGCTCTTCTCAGCAGGTGCCAGGAAAAAGCAATGTCACTAAAGCCTTCAAGTCCCTTTATCCCAGGTAAACACATGACCTGATCACTGTGTATGTGTGAGTGAGTGACTTAAAATACACCTCCTTGGATCACATGAAGAGCAATATGATGAGATTTTTTGAATTTGCACCTGGAAAGAAAGTGAAACTAGTATTGAGCAGTATCTGACCATCACAAACAATGATGTGACAATACAAATAAAAAGGCAATTGACTTTAATTATTGGTTTACTACTGGTGTCATTATAGTGGGATCTAATAAATCAGTCTGAAATGAGATGGCTGACAATCACAGTTGCTTTGCTGGGAATGGGCTGCATCTCTCTCTTCATGGCTTCCGTATAGCAGTTAAGACATGTTTCTTCCCTATATTGCCAGTGTTAGGCAAGGTCACTCTCCTCAAATTACCCACACAGACAACTACAATCAAAATAATGTAAAAATAGCACTATTCAATGCTAGAAGCCTAAATAAGAAGTTGCACTCCTTACAGGCATTCCTAACCATCAGCATAATGATATATGCCTAGTTACTGAAATACAGTTTCAGAAAAATGAAGCTACCGCACAGTGCAGGGTTTTAATGTCTACTACTCCTTCAAAGCCATTGCTGAACTGGACGTTGCAGCTGGTGGAGCCATATTTATGTTCCAAAGAAACTATTTAATTCCAACTTTGTAATACAGAGCACTGACCTAGAACTTCTCCACATTTTTCTTATGCTGAACAAAACCCGGCATTATATACTAACCAACTACAGTACCTCCTTGATGACACCGGGAAACCATGAAGCATATCTTAGTAAATGGACACCATTCACCACAGAACCAAACACCATCCGCTTGAGTGACTTCAATTAGCCCTTCATTAACTGGGAAACCTATACCACCACAAACAAGTATGCAGAGAGATTCCTGGATTTCATTAATGCCAACTCATTGGATCAACTAATCCAAGTCCCAGTGAAGGGCTCTACATATTAGAACTGTTTCTCAGGTTCTCACAAACATAATCTCCCTATGCTCAGAAATACAGTTATGAAATAAATGGACAAATCTGACCATTGCGTAGTAATGCTTGCTCTAGTTGTGAGACCTGAGTCACCACTAAACCCCACTGCGAAGACTGGTACAGAAGGGTGAAGGCTGCCAGCCTAGTAAAATAGAATTTGATATATAATTCTGGCATTTGTAAATATAAATGTAAAATACAGGCTTGTGTCTTAAATGTAAAGAAATGTTGTTTGAACAATGTGGCAACATTGCCATCTGCTGTAAGGAAAACTAAGTCAAGCATTTCTTATCGGTCCTTTGAAATTAAAAAATTAAAATTACTTTATGTCTGTTCCTTTGAAGTTAGAATTTGGAGTCGATGAGTCTGGAGTAAGCATCCTGGCTATTGTTTTAAGGCTAATGTTAATGACTAGAATTAACATGTGGAATGTCCTTTATTGCTCTAAGTTTAAAATAATGTGTTTCTGTCAGCCTGGGAACCAGGAAAGTGTAAACAAATGATGTAATGTTTTATCAGAACTGCAGTTTCAATTTAAACAGTGAGAACCAGAGATTATTAAGCATTTTTGTCTTGATATCCAACCTCATAACTGCCTGTTGTCTTACGTAAGTTATCTTAGAAGTGTGTTTTCTTGTAGAAATAGCTAGAAATTAGAAAGTTTAGAACTAAGTGTTTTTCTGTTATGTCAGAACTGTACTACTGATTTATTTTAAGTTTCTGTGTGATCTCTGAACTCTTGAATGGCACTATGGTGTAGTAGTCTGGTGTTTTAAGTACTTATTATTAAAAATTTTAAAAAACTTTTACCTGCTGCTGGTTTGTGTAGAGATAAGTAAGCTCTAGAGTACATTGCATGCTTATAAGTGATCCTGAACTAAGCCACTCTAATAAGCCTTAAGACTGATTAATCACACTTACCAGTTGGATAATAATATTGTACAGTAATAATTGGACACCCTTTTAAGGGCCTTTGGGTAGCTGATAATTATTAGCTAGTGGTGGCAATAATTACTACCGTATAGTCTGGGTAAAGGGGCACAGCTGGAGAATCTGTGTCAGCCTTTCCCAGGAGTGTCTGTGAAGTTCTATAAATACTTATCTCAAAGTGTGTGTGTGTGTGTGTGTGTGTGTGTGTGTGTGTGTGTGTGTGTGTGTGTGTGTGTGTGTGTGTGTGTCAGCTACTCGGGCAGGGTCACACAGCACTGGTTGGACAGAGAGGGTGCTGGAGGTTAGCTTGCCAGCTAGGCTGAGATCTGGACCCTATAGCTGTGCCAGTGGGGAGTCTTATTGGGGACCTGGGGAGCAAGGGAGCAAACAGCTCCAGACTGACTGTAATCTCTTTGTGCACTTAAGGAAAATTGTACTTTACTGTGTGTATTTGTTACCCTTTCCTCTTATATGAGACGCCTTCTCTGGTGTTAGTGGTGAAGATTGAGGCTCCTTGATTGATGGGCCAGGGCGCAGGCATCACATGTGGTGGCAGTGGTGGGATCCACTTCATATTTTTGGGATATCCACATCACATATTAATTAGTTGGCAAATACTAATTGGCTTGTAGTGGTGTGGGTAGAGTGAATCCTGTAGCTTATGTATAGTGATCATTGAAGGTGTTTTGTACTCTAAATCAGTCATGCAGTTAATACTCTGAGTTCGGATCACAATTGTTTTATTTCTTTTGTTAGCTCAGTTAGTCAGGGTGAGCAGGCAGCATGTCAGCAGAGAAGTATGGAAAGCTGACAAGGAGCCAGCTGGTGGAGATGTGCCAGGCTAGGGGACTGGTGCATGGAAACCTGACTAAGTCAGACCTGATTGCAGCCTTGGTTACAGCTGCATCAGAAAACAGCATCCAGGAGGACAATCAGACTGGCAGTAGAGTTACAATATCCTTGGAGAATAGACAGCTCAACCTTTTTGTGAAGGACAAACAGACTGGCAGTGGAGATACAATATCCTTGGAAAATGGACAGCTCAACCTTTCTGCAGTGGTCTTAAAAATCCAGCTGAAGCTAAAGAGACTTGAGTTGGAGGCCAGGCGTTTGGAGATACAAGCTGAAGAAAAGGAGCGTCAGAGGAGGCAGGAGAGGGAAATGCTAACTCTTCATCAGAGTCATGGATGTAATGGGGAAGGGAGTAACTTTACCCCCCAGAAGCACAACAGGGCTGTAAATTTCTTCCACAATTTAAAGAGGGAAATAATTTTGATAGTTTCATTCATATGTTTGAGAGGGTATGCAAACAGTATAGTGTTGACCAAAGACTCTGGGTATGGTTCCTGACCCCCTTACTCCATGGGAAAGCTGTAACTTTTTTATCAAAAATGCCTGACTCTGTCTGTTTTGATTATACTGCTGTAAAGAAATGTCTTTTAGAATGTTTTAAGCTAATACCTGAAATGTATAGGAAAAAGTTTTGTGAGCATAGACGCAAGGCAGATGAAAGTGTGTGAATATGTTGCTGAACCGAGCACTTATTTTCATAGCTGGGTGAGTGGATGTCAGGTCACCACTTTTGAAGGACTGACAGACCTTTTGGTGGTGGAATAAGCCCTTAGCACTTTGCCTGAGGACATGAGGATCTGGTGTGCTGATAGACTATGTGCTACTTCAGATGAGTTGGGGAAGAAGGGAGACCCATACCTGGCCAGCAGGGCAGCCCTGCACAGAAAGGGGACCCCAGTACTGCTCATGGGTCTAAAGAAACCCAAGGTGGGCAGCACAGACTGCCACAACAGAATCTGCCAGTAGCAGTGGAAGCCACTAGTCCGAGTACACATCCAGGAGCTAGGGACAAATGTTTTGAATGCAAACAGTGGGGCCATGTGGCATACAGGTGTCCATGGAGGCAAGGCGGGGAACCAAAGGTGAGGGAGCCAGTAAGTGGGAAAGACAAAATGCCAATAGCCACCTGACATTTGCTTGGTTTAATGGTAAACCCTGTCCTTTGTAGTCTGCCCAGCACCTCCCTGACATGCTGAAGGTGCTCTGACCAGGAATGTCTGTAGATGGCAATATCATCTAGGTAAGCAAGGGCAAACCCTCCTGCTCCTGCTAGGATATTATCTACCAGCCTCTGGAAAGTCACTGGGACATTCTTCATCCCAAAGGGCATCTTTGTGAACCCATACAAGCCAAAAGGAGTCACAAAGGCTGACTTCTCTCTAGCACTGGGATTCAAGGGCACCTGCCAGTAACCCTTGGTAAGATCAATGGTTGTAAGATACTTAGCCCCATCCAGCTGCTCTAGGGCCTCATCTGTCCTAGGCATGGAGTAAGCATCTGACTCTGTGTGACTATTTAATTTCCTGTAATCCACACATAACCTGGTGATGCCATCCTTCTTTGGCACCAGCACCACTGGGGAGGCCCAGGGAGTGCTGGGCTCCTGTACCTCCTCCCTCAGAGTCTGTCTGACTCTCAAAGGCACCCTATAAGGGGCCTGCCTAATAGGCCTTTGGGGTCCTGTATCCACCTGGTGCTGCACCAGGTGGGTGCACCCTGGTTTTGCAATGACCATTTCCCCATATTCCTGCAACACTGCTTGGATTTCTTGAACCTGGGTAGGAGATAGCTGCTGGGTCATTGCTACTCCTTCCACTGAGGTGTCAGCCTGAGCCTCACTGAGGAGATCAGTCCCCAAATCTCCCTCAGACTCCTCCTGCAATCCACTGCAAATGCTCAGCACAAGGGCCTCCCTATCATGGTAAGGTTTCATCATGTTAACATGGTACAATTTGTGCCCCTGCCATCTGCCTAGTAGTTCCACCATGTAGTTAACATCACTTACCTTTCTTACCACCTTGTAGGGACCCTCCCAAGCTGCTTGCAGCTTGTTGTGTCTGACAGGAATAAGAACCATTACCTGCTGCCATACAGCATACTCTCTATCTCGAGCATTCCTGTCATACCACACCTTTTTCTGTTGCTGGGCTTCTGCAAGGTTCTCCTGGGCCAAGCCCATGAGTTCCCTGAGCCTTATCCTGAGGTTTAGGACATAGGCCACAACAGACTCCTCGTGAGATTCACACTCACTTTCCCACTCATCTCAAATTAAATCTAGAGGTCCCCTCACCCTATGCCCATACAGCAACTCAAAGGGTGAAAAACCTGTGGATTCCTGGGGAACCTCTCTGTAAGCAAACAACAGATGGGGCAAATATTTGTCCCACTCCCTCTTAAACTGATCTGTAAATGCCCATAGCATGGACTTCATTGTAGAGTTTAACCTCTCAACAGGACCATTAGTCTGGGGATGGTAGGGGCTGGTCTTCATGTGCTTTACCCCACAGGACTTCCACAGACAAGCCAGCAGGTCTGACATGAAATCGGCACCTCTGTCAGACAGTATTTCTTTTGGGAAATCCATCCTGTTGAAAATCTCTAACAAAGCATTTGCCACCTTCTCCGCCTCAATGGAGGACAAAGCCACTGCCTCAGGATATCGTGTAGCATAATCCACTACCACTAGGATATACTTGTTCCCTGTGGAACTTGGGTATTCAGAGGACCCACAATATCCATAGCTACCCTCTGAAATGGCTCCTAAATCACAGGCAAAGGCATCAAAGGAGCTCTCACCTTGTCTCCTGCCTTGCCTACCTTTTGGCACTGCTCACAAGTCCTGCAGTACCCTGTTACATCTCTGGAAATTCCAGGTCAATAGAAGTTTTGCATAATACACCTCTATGTACGTGTTATGCCCATATAACCTGCAAAGGGAATATTATGGGCTATGGCTAGAAGCGCCAGATGGTAGGCTCTAGGCACTAGTGACTGCTGTACTCTCTCACCTTCTAGCTCTCCCTCAGGGGTCCACTCTCTGTACAGTAACCCTTTGTCCCAGTATACAGATTCCCCCTTTCCTTGAGAATCAGGTGCCTCCCTAGCTACCTGCCTCATGCCTTGCAATGTAGGGTCTGAGAGCTGAGCCTGTCTCAACTCTTTCCTTGTAACCCTTCCCAGCTCTCCTTCCACAGGAAGTTGGGCATCCTCTGAGAGTGGTGCCTCACTGTCAGCCTGGGTACTACTACTCACCACTACCTTTGCAGTCACTCTGTCCAAGGGAACATCAGTACCCACAAGCAGCTGTGGCTCACCTTCAGTCTCACTGCTACAGCATAGCTCCCTTCCTGAAGTAACCACCTCACCAGTCCTGGCCGCAAGTATGCAGTCTGTCTGGGTCTCCCCAGGCTACCAGACCCACATGCTTGTCTCCTAGCCTCACTGTGTGTAACTGCATAAGTATATGGTACTGCCTCATCCAAATCCTTCCCTCTCAGGACATCTGCAGGACATCTGCATCTAATGGATGAGTAGCAAAATTTTACATCCATAAACAGTTATGGAAGAAACAACAGCAAAAAACTTGGTCTCGTATTGCACCAAACACTTCCTAACTAAAAATGCTAAATGAAAAAAACATTTCTTCTCCTGTCCCTACAATACGCTGCACCAATCTATACCACCCTTCAGCAAACTCTCTTAAACAAAATGGAACAATATTTGGCCTTAAAACATCTAAGAGTTCCCATACTGCCTTACCACAGTCCAATTAGAAAATGTCCATAAAATTATTAGTAAACCTCACAAATGCCATGCTCTATTTATTTCAGTGTGTCCCTACTCCCCTAAGGTCCATGGACAAATGGCTGTTAGAAATAACCAAAAGCCATAACTGTGCTTGTCTCCCACTGTATTCCAATTATGTTTCCAAAATATGGGACTCTATTCCCAGCACCAATAGACAACAGACCAACTTGAACAGATTCAAAACACTACTAAAGCAAGCCTTTATCAACTCATGGCTCATCCTGCACATTCCTTTGATAGGTCTTCTCAGCTCCAATGCAGCCCTCCACTGCTACCTCCAGAGGCCACCCCAGTAATTCAAGCAGCTTACAGCAAACTGCCATCAATCTCTCTTCATAACCTTCCCTAGCACTATTCCAGATTTCTTAAAACCCTCTCTGCTTAGTCCCCTGCCCTTTCATCCATCTCACTGCACTATGAAACATATATTATTAAATCCTGCAACCACCCTCATATACAGTCTGCACCACCTTCTCTCACATTCACTCCTCCCCTGTTAACTCTCGTAACACTGTCACAACACTCACCTAACATACAAAGTCTCTATAATGCACCTTACTGCCACTGCTTATACACTGTTTCCTTCTGTATATCACCCTTACTACACCCATTACATGTCTGTCTGCTACACTTCCATACCTCGACTGCTTGATGTCTATCCCCATACATGGAACTTTTATTGTGCTATCTCTCCAGTTCACTATGCTAGTACTCTCTCATAATAGTCAAACTTTTCATTTCCATCATCCTTAGCTGCCAGCAAAACATTTATTCTCTAAAGTGAATAATGCGTGTATTTTTCTAGCTTTACCTATTACTTTTACCTGTTCATATGTAACTTACTCTGTACACCAACTTGTATTCTCCCTTCAAACACCTTAACCTCCTATACACTGTAACCAATATATGTATCACGATCTCTCTGCAATTCTGTATGTGCAACAATTATCTTTTAATTTTGTATTTACACATTTTGTAATTCCTACCTTATTTACTTATTGTAACTGACCTTATTTAGATACTATGCATACATTTCACTTACATTTTGTGTATATTCCTATTCCATTTAATCTTATTTCTATACTGAACATTTTTTATTAACTGTTTTTACTCATTCATTTTGTATTATGTATTTAGACCTTTTCTTCCGGGCCTCCACAGAAAAGAGGCCATTGTAGCCGAGGCGGACCACCCCAGTCAAAAAAGCAATAAATAATGTTTAGTATATAAAATATTTGGCAGTCTGGATCTCTAGCATATAGTAAGTACAACCAAATCTCTTACACTTAACAGCAAAACAGTACATTTATCATCATTAAATTGTATTTGCATCGAGAAGACTAGGCTATCATGGGAATTCATTAAATGGTCTAACACCAGCCATGCAAGCTCACACTAGAAAGGCCCTGCTCCAACACTTCAGTATTTTGCGATTCAGAGATATATTTACCGCAAACAGGGAAGACCTCATTATTGGCTAATTTGCATGTGTCTGAATCTCAGTTACTAACAAAATGTGCAGATCATTGCTGAAATGCATGTCATGATAGTAAACTACTGTTTCTGTAGGCACTGGCATTTCTCCTAAATTCACTTTCCCACACACAAAAGTACACACAACACAAACACACACACGCACAGACACTAATGTCCCTGTACCTGCACCTGGCCTATCTGTCTCCCATGGCCCCCATCCCTGTCCTGAATTCAGTGCTGTTATGGGATTTATTGTTGAGTAGTCCCTAGCGTCCACCCTCCCACCAACTCTCATACTAATGCTGGTGCCATTATGGCACTTAAGTTAAGTGCATCCCTGGGGGCTAATGTTTACCCCTCTCCCCTGATCCCTGCTCTGATGGTGTGCCAATGCCATTAAAGCACTTAAGTAAAACATATCCCTGGTGGCTAGTGTCACCCCCCCCCCCCCAATCTCTGCATTAATGCTAATGCTGATAAGGCATTTAACAGATAAGTTATTCATGGTATATAGTGGCTTCCTCTCCCAAATTCCCCAGACACACTTATGGTTGGTAGTTGTACATGGCCAATAGCACAATGTGGCAGGGCCAGCTGAGCAATTTCTTGAATTGCTTGGCATGTAGGTGCCTTCCTGGAGGTGGTTCTAGGACAGAGAGCACATGGCTAATTAGCATATGTCTCTCCATCAGACTGCTTCATTAGTATTCAGCATGGCCTCAGCACCATCCCTACATGGTGTTGTCCATGTGCAGCAGTGTATTAAAGCTCTTGTTGAATACCATAAGATGACCTTCATGAATCCCCCGAAGTTTCATTATACCTGCACATTCAGCCATTTCCCAATTGTGCAGTCTTTGTTTCACTTGGAATATTGTGGAAATTCACGTATCATATAATTACCCCATGATAATATTTATAAAACTGAACAGAATTAACACCACTGATATAACACTCATTCCAGCTGCAGACAGAAACTCAGAGCACTTTATGTGGGCCAGTGTGCACTTAAGTGAAGCTCTCACTGTATTTACCTTGCAATAACCTCAGTAATTTTCTCCTGAAGCCATGTTCCTGTATTTAGTCTGTGGTATACTGTCAATACACAGATTAAGCTAATGTTGCTGCACAGTGCTTGGTTCTCCAGTTCCAAACTGTGGAGTCAGCATACCTCCCCTGAATCCACATGAGATTTTGCTTGGGCCCCAATTATTTCTCACATCCCAAAGGAAAGCTGACAGGCTGAATTGGCGATACTCTTATCTGCTTGTACATGCATACATTATGCATGCAAGTTTGATGTGGGGTGGTCCAACATCCTGCCCAAGGCAGGTTCCATACATTATGTTTTCTGACCAACAGGATAAGCTCTGGTTCCCCAACAACCCCAAAAGAAGATACAGAGGGCATCAGAAAACAGCTGAATAAGGACCAAGAGCAGGATGAGTATTTTGACACCACCACCCTTGTACAGCAAAAAGTTGGAGAATATTTTCCATATCCTAAAATGCAACATGTTGTGACTTTGTTGTTTTCTGACTGCATTTCAAATGTCTGTATATATGTTTCTGTCTGAAGACTCTGTTACATCTGGAAGAAGTAGTGCTGTGGTTATTTGTTTTGAGTGGCATTCCCAAATGTCTCGCAGAGCACATGCTCAGAATACAGGGTTATAAAGTTTGAAACAGTGCCGAAAAATAGGTAATGGCAAAATTAGGAACAACATAGTCTCAGAGATGGCAAATTTAAGGCAAAAATAGGAAAACAGGTACTGATGATGACAACAACGATAGTCTGAAACATCAGGGGAATGGTCACTAGTTCAAGCTATCATTTCTTCAGTAAATGCAAATATAATGTGAACACAATTCTAAAAAATACGTTTTCATTTTGCATAGCACAATGCAGCCCCAAGTACTCAAATTATTGTCTTTTATACAGCTTTGATCTAGCATACTAGCCAGGCATAGTATCTGGACACAAGCAGTGCTATACAAAGATAAAATGCAAATCAGCTTATTTAGAAAACTGTAGCCCATCACTAATTCCTTAATGTCTGTGAGATATTAATCTCCAGCTGGGTAAACCTAATCTCACTCTTTAGTAAATAACCACAGTCACTGTATGAGCCATGACTCCAGCTTCTTTGTTCATTTTAACGTCTAATATTTCCAGTTACAAAGGTTAAACAGGACAGGAACCACACAGCCTACCATCCCAACCCATTTGCTCCTCTGCATATTACTGAAGCTCCAGTTACAAGAGGTGGTAGTTGTATTTCTTCTAATTAACAGGGGAGTTCCATCTTCTAGACATTTCCATTTTAACCTGATCCTCCTTACACACACATTAAAATCACTACTGTTCTACATATGATTGTTTAAGCTGACATAATACTACAGGCAAAGTTTCTAGCATTTTACTCTGAAAGGAAGAAAACATTTCTTAACTCTGAGTCAGGTCTATTCTGCTGTATAATTTCACACTGACAGTAACTATAGGAAATGACTCACTGTGCTTATAATGTGGGTGGAGAACAGTATGTATCAGGTAAATGATAATATGGAAGAAGTTGAGCATAATGTTTGTGTATTTCTCTCAGGAAATGGAAGATACAATTGCCTATTTAAAAGACATTTCCTGGACACAGTTAGAGGCTTTTTGAACAAGACAGCATGTGAAGTATTGTGCAATGTCCCAAGGATTAAGCCACCTCTGCAGTTCAATGCGTGTCCAGTCAATGGTAGAGAGCTGAGCAAAAACTGAACTAAATATCCAGATGATGGCCACCACATTTGCATCATGCAATAGAGGTGCTCCCCTACTTATACCCTTTCATCTTACAAACTTTCAGACTGAAGAACAAACTTGTTTTAAGTTGAAATGCCATGCAAGAAGTGGTATTAGCGGTCAGTCTTCAGCCTGTAAAAAAACACAGCATACTGTACTTGACTCTCTGCAACATGACTTCCTACCCTGAACATTAGTACTGTACTCCAAACATGTCAGTGTGCCATGGTTATTTTTACAGCCTTAATACAGTAGTATCCCAACATGCATCCAAAGCATGAGAGACGAACCAATAGTAATGGTGGTGAATGCAAGAAGCGCAGCAGTATTAGTATGGAAACTAAGGTGTGTATTATAAAGCAAACTGCAAAAACAGCAAGTTCCCTTGGGAAGAAGCGTTCAACTGTTTCAACAATTGTAAAAGAAAAAGAATGTATTACACAGCATGTGAAAGGTTCTGTACAAATACATTCCATGATAAATATTAAGAGATGAAGTGTGGTGATGGAAGAAATGGAAAAACTATTGCGTGTATCAGCACCTCATACCTGTAAGTCTTAACTTAATTCAGAAGAAGGCCATGAGTGCCTTTGAAGATTTAAAGAATAAACATGGTGACAGTGAGAGCATTGGTGAAGAAACATTTAAAGCTAGCCATGGCTGGTTCCACAGATTTAAGGGTTGCTCAAACTTGCAACAACATAAAGGTGGGTAGACAGGTTGTCAATGTGGACATGGTAGTGGCAAAATAGTTTTCCAAGGCAATTACTGATGATGGAGGCTACCTACCAGAGCAGATTATTAACGTCAATGAGACAGGGTTGTACTGGAAGAAGATGCCTGAATGTACATACATTGCGAAAGAAGAGAAGTCAGTGCCTGGGTTTAAAGCATCAAAGGACAGATTTACACTCCTTTTAGGCACAAATGCTGCTGGTGACTACAAAATTAAACCTATGTTAATCTATCATTCCAAAAATCCCAAGGCCCTCAAGGATGTTGTCAAAGCTTCACTTCCTGCTGTGTGGAAGTCTAACCATAAAGCATGGATGACAGAACCTCTTTCTGAAGATTGTTTTTTTTCAATTCCTTTTCACAAGAGATGGAAAAGTATTGCCACAATAAAAACCTGCCTTTCAAGATCCTGCTTGTCCTAGACAGTGACCCAAGGTCATCCACCATTTCTGGACAATTTTCATGATAACATCAAGGTGGTGTGCCTGCCTCCCAATACCACTTTTGTACTTCAGCCAATGGATCAAGGTGCAATAGCAACTTTTAAAGCTTACTACCTGCGCAGAACTTTCACACAAGCTGTGAAGGAGACAGAAGAGGATAGTGGAGTGACACAGAGTGTTCTGGAAGAACTACATCATCTACAAGGCAATTAAGAACGTTGAATGGTGGTTGAAAGAAGCTCTGACCACAATTTACAAACACCTTCAATGGACTTATAGAGACAGTGACTTCAATGGCTAATGAGATGGTGGAACTGGGAAGGCAACTGCAACTGGAAACTGACGAAGAAGATACCCATGAAATGTTGGAATACCATATTAATGAGTTGAGCAATGAGAATTTTATGGAGCTAGAGTTGCAAATTGTCCAGAAGGAAGTCAAGGAAGAGGAACATGAAGTTGTGGAACCCAAGAAATGATTAAACCAGACCAAACTAATAAACAAATTAAACTAACAAAATATGGAATGGAAATCAAACGGACCAGAGCAGTAAAAACACAAGAGTTTATAATTAAAAAAAACACAATCCCCATAATTTTTGGTATCCCAAAATCAATAAAAACCTATATGATCCACTACTAAGACCAATTGTTGATGCAAAAGCATCTATTATATTACCTCTTGCGAAGTTTTTAGATTTCCATCTTAAGAGTGTTTTGAATAAATTTGTTCATCTAAATAGGGATTCGTGTTTTTTTTTTGTCTAAATGCAATGAGTTGCCTTTTGATAAGGGTTTTATTTTTTGACGGAGGATGTTGAAGATCTATATACTTGTATACCACATAATATTGGATTAGATTGGTTTATGGATTTTTTTACTATCTGAGACTTCATTCACACATGACTGTATTAATTTATTTGTCAATATGTTGAGTTTGGCACTGAATAATAATTTTATCAGTTTCGACCATCAGTTTTTCCTTCAGCTTAAAGGTATAGTGATGGGTTCTGCCTGTGGGTCTCTTTATGCAAATACAGTGATGGCTGAGTGGGAGAAAAAGTTTGTACTGGATAGTGCCTTCAAAGACTGCTGGTACTTATATGCTAGATATTTGGATGACATATTTATTGCATGGAAGGACAGAGTTGAGTCGATTCCGGAACTTGTAGATTATTTGAATAACACCACTGATTTTCTTTCATTTACATACAAAATGGATAAAGATAAAATTCCATAGCTTGATATTTTGTTAGTTAAAAATTATGTCAATAAGGGATTGATTTCAAGAATTTATAGAAAGGCAACTTTTTCTAACAGTTATTTACATTTTCACAGCGCACATCCCATCTCCCAAAAGAAAGGGGTGGTAAAAGGCCAGCTCGTAAGAGCGAAAAAGAATGATGAACGTCTTTGATGAATTTTTGAATGAGTGTCAGTTAAAATGTTTTTGAGTAGGGGCTAACCAGGAATGTTCCTCAATTCTACTGTGGATGAGGTAATATAGAAAAGAGAAAGGAATTTTTTACCCCCATTTTGGATAAGGGGGATGTTATCCTTATTCAGCAGAAAAGAGAAATATTGGAAATGACACCTGTGCTGAAGTCATCCTTTGTTAATAGTTTTATTACTTCTTGCAGTAGTGACAGTCAGATTATAAAGTCAATTCTTTTTAAAAAATTGGTGGGTTTTATTAGAAAATAGTGAAATCTGTGAGAAATTGGGGGATCACCCCATAGTAATTTATAGGGAAGGATTGAATTTCAAGTCCTTTTTTGAATTTAACATGAAAAAAATGTTTTGTTGGGTAGTAAAGGTATGCATCATTGTTTTAACTGCAATTATTGTAATCTTGTTAAGGAAGGTGAAGTTTTTTTAATCACTGGTATTAATATTAAAATTTTAAGTGAATTTAACTGTGCTTCAGAGGGCGTTGTTTATAATAGTGACTTGTCAGTCATGTTTATGTTTTTATGTAGGAAATATGTAGAGAGCACTAAAAGACCGGATATATGAACATCTTCATGATATTAAAAAATAAACTTAACTAATGTATTTGCAAAGCATGTTAAGTTAAAATCCATGTTCCATTTTTTTATTGTTGAACAGGTTGTTCCCGCTGTTCGGGGAGGACCATGGGGCTATATATTGGAGAAGAGATAGTTAGCGCATGGCAGCTTAAATTAAATGCTGCTGTTTTTTCTGGTATTAATGGCAACACAGCTGTCTCTTCTTTATTAAAATTAAAGGCTTATAATACATATTAGAAACATTTGTTAAGTTTTTTTATGTTTGTGTTTTGTATTTCATTATGGGTTTATACTGAAAATATTAACATACACATATATTTATATTTAAAAATTTAGAGTTGTGTTCCTTTAAGAAACAGTAATTTTTTGCGGGGAAAAATGTCATGTGGTTTGAAAGGTTTTAATTATAGCTTTGTAAGTATGTTGCTTGTCTGGTGAAGTCTTGATTGTTTAAGATGAAAGCGCTTATTAAATTAAACTCTTCTTTTTTACTGCTGCAGTCCGTGTGGTTTTCATACCCAAGAAATTCACCTGTAAGCAACTGGCTGAAGATTTCAACATGACTGAGAAGGCACTTGCTTCTTTTAATTCTCAGGACCCAAACACTGAAAGGTTTACCAAAGTGTGTGCAGTTGTTCACAAAGCTACTGCCTGCTACAGGAAGATATATGAAAAACAGAAAAAAATCAGTTGTGCAAACATCTTAATAAACATTTCAAGAGAGCTGAGGTGGGACCCAACACATGAACCAATGCCATCTACATCCACAGGAGGTTATTTGAATATTCCAGTTCCTGACAGTATTCCATCTGTGCAATCATCATCATCCTTTACCTGACTATTGAGTACAGTATTATGCTATTATACATTAAAGTACTGTTTAAGATTAGTAAAAAAAATATGCTACTGTCAAAAAATATAGTACTACTGTCAAGTGACACATTTGCTTGTTATTTCAGCATACAATAATTATTTGGTTGGGCTTGTAGCTTTCTCTATATTTAGCTGACACTAGTAGTTTCAGATTGATCTTAGTCTTATGTCTTCAGTATATCTTGCTAGATTAGTTACAACGGCCTCCCCCCATGTTAAGTGCTGTAGTATCCACTGACATGTTGTTTTACTGCAGTTAAGAAAATTATATCTCATGACCTTTACAATAGAGAAGAACATTATTGGGGCACCAAGCCTGTGTGTTGAATGAGGATATTATATACACTTGACTACACACTATATGCTATATCTCAATTCATAATAACGTATAATTAACCAAGTAGTCTTTAAGGGGTCTATATTAAAAGCACGAACATTCAGAAATGCAAATACGTGTACATTGATACACAAACGTTAAAGTACAACAACAGCAAAAGATGTAAACATTGAAAATCAGGACGCTGAACGTATTTCCTTGGCCAGCAGGGTGATCGTGGGGAAGAGGAAATATATCCTTTTCCCCACTGTAGTGCGATCTCAGAGTTGGTATATTTAAGTAGGGGGGTGTGGGGGGTGCAGGGGGGCTTGCCCCCCCTACAAAAGTGTGTTTATTGAAGTTTGTTTACATAGGTTTTCCTTACCTGTATGGCACTGTTGTTTTCTGAAATACGTTCGGCATCCTGATTTTCACTGTTTATGTCTTTCGCTGTTGTTGTACTTCAACATTTATGTGTCGATGTACCTGTAATCGCGTTTGTTAACATTCATGCTTTTAATACAGACCTGTCGCTAAGGCCTGTGTCCATTTCTAGTTTATTCTGACTAGTACACCTTCCCAGTCATCAAAGTAAGTTAATGATAAAATATTATTATGTGAGCCAAGTAAAATTGTCTAACAGAATTTTGGTGTGCTAAAAACATGGGTATGTGGGCAGGGTGCAATTAATTTCAATGAAAAGTGGGTACTTCAACTTTATGTCATTTCCACTTTTTCTGTCTTCTCTGCTCTATCTTGATACAGAAGCCATTAACCAAACACTGAGCATGCAGATTCACCCAAGGAGGTTAATTGTCCTTTTACTTGTTGCAGTTTTCTCAAATCTGTCTCCAAGAATGGCCTTTTTGCAAGTCATGGTGTATATACAGAGCTGGGATCTGGTAACAGTGCAGGTAAGTAAATATCCTGTTACACACCCTGTTTCTAATGATGCATGAAATGGTTGTAGAATATTTATGTGAGCTTTGTATTCTAAACCAACATCTCAAGCATAGCCGGCCTTAGGCATAGGCCAACTAGGCAGCCACCTAGGACACCGTTCCAGCAGGGGTGCTTTTTCAGTGTTTATTTGGTGTAGGTAGACCAGGATGGGGGCACCGGGTGGTGTGGTGAGGGGCGCCGTGGAGCACTTTTGCTCACATTAACATTCTACAAAAACAGAGTACAGTGGAAGGAAAAAAAATATGTCGGGATCACACCATGCATGAAATGACTCTGTGCTCTCTTTCCCTGCTTCCCCCGAACATTCTGCTATATGAGCAGTAACCCCTTTCTTCTTAACTCCTTTCCTCACCAACTGTCACATGCCAATTTAATATAAATATTGCTTCTGTTTCCACAACTATGTCTTTTACTTGGTTCTAGGGGAATATGTTGCATAAAGTGGTACTTCTTGACATTCTCAAATTTTGTCCCTCAGGTCAACCTGTATCCTTTGCTGGCAGTCTAAATGAGCTATCTGCCTGTGTAACCATTTCTGGTGAAGCAGTCTAAAACCTTTCAGTCCATTTCACCCATCTGGATGTACATACAGCTTTATCAGCTGCAATTGCCACTGACGTCCTGAAGTTTTCAGTCAGGATCTAAAGGAATACTAACTTGACATCTGTCCCTTTACATTTTACAGTAAATTCATCCACACCACCAACCCACTCATGCACCCATTTGCCATTCTTTGATGTAATGCCTGTACTCTTACTTTCCATCCTTATCCGAAGCCTGGACAAATTCATGGACAAATTCATAATTCCATATTTCTGTCCATGGAATATTCCTGCTGCTTCTTCATATTCTCACCAACAGCACAATGGCCTTTTCTAGGAAAAGTTCAGAACTGGACAACATGAGACCTCACTAGTATTATGGAAGCATGACTTCATTTGTCACAGATGCATGTCTCTGTTGATGCAATAAAACATTTACCTGGCCATGCCCAAAACTTTTGCAATGCTTTCAGTGGATCACATAAAGGAATTAACTTAAGACATTAAATTCAAGCTCAGGGTGATGGAATTATATGTACAAAAATGTCAGTCCAATGTATTTAGCTATACATTTTTAAATCAATTTACTGAGTGCAAGTGTAAGATGTTTTATTAAAGTCCCATCCACCTGACTTAATGGTAGCTAAGGTGGGTATAAAACTTTCCATGGCACTTACCAAAAAGAGGATGGGGTTCTTTATTTTATTATAAAATCATCATATATTACATTCCATATTTACACATGCATGCACACACAGACATGGACACACACACAAAAATCCATCCACCTGCAACCCCCTTTTTCCCATTTTTACACATGGGGTTTGGGGTGTCACATCAAGAGTGAATGCCATCTGGAGCCAGTGTTCACACATCCAGGTGGCTAGCCCTTCATAGTTGTTCTAACGCATTACACACACACACACACACACACACACACACACACACACACACACACACACACACACATGGGCAGTTTAGAGTGCCCACTCCACTTACTGCAGATCTTTGGAATGCTGCAGGAATCTTTCTTCTAGCTCACGTTAAACACCAACTAATATTCAGTTATATTCTCAAACAATTCTCTCACCATTTCTTTTCTGTCCCATAACAGCCTAATCTTAACTTCTCATTCATCCCCTAATGACCCCTCTGCAATTAATCATTTAAGTGCCTCACATATTTTATTACTTTCTCATTATTTCCAAAACACAGCCCAAATGGTGCAATGATCCATACATCTCAAAACCTTCTTTTCCATCAACTTCACTCAATGTTTTTGAAAAAAAAGGAAAGTCAATTTCTGGTCTCACAGTTCCTGTATGGTACATGTAACTATTCTCCTTTCCTAACTGTAAATCCCATATTTTTAAAAGTTCTCTACATAACTTTATATCCTGCAGTATTTAGCTGTTCGATTAAGCAGAGCACAATTAATATCACCCACCAGAGCTATGCATAATTACTAAAACAAATTGCTTAATTTCCTCAAAAAACTGCATCTCATTTGTACTGCACATGCATAAATGTCTATAAATCTTTATTATCTTTTACGTCCAAAACCACACCCCTCCCAAGCTTTACAACCAACACATGCAATGTTTGTAACTATTTCTATATTAATATCTATAGCCAGTGAGAAAAATATCTTTCCAGGTCACATCATCTTAAAACGTTCTTCTTTTCTCTTGTAACGTCTCTTACATACAATAAACATATATCATAACGATTTCCCAAACACTATTTCAATACTGCTAACCCCCTAATACTGCTCCCCAAACTGTTGAAATTTACCTACAGAATGGATTAATTATCCATCCCTTTGTGTATTACAGTTTTCCTTTCTCTCTCATCTTTTTCCTTAAATGAACTCTTGTTCCTACCGAGGCTTGATCCCCCCTCTTTAATCATTTCTTCAGAATTACAACATCCTGCCTCCTCCTCCTCTTCTTTCCCTAATCCCAGATATGTATTTCTAGTTTCAGTACTGCCGCTAACAAATAATGACATTGTATTCCCTGATTTTACCTCCTTTTGCCCTCGTAACTCTAACTCCAGCTCTCCGTTTCATTTTTTGTAGCTGCCTCTTCATTTTCAGTACTATTTAATATACCAACAACATCCTCACTTTCAGTGATAACATGGCTGCTTTCATCAGTAATGGGATTCCTAATTTAAATACAAATTTTCATCTGTTATTAAAGTACAAGCAAAACCACATTTAACCCAGCTTTTTACATTTTGGATATTTCAATTTACATCTGTTCAATATATGCTCTTTTTTTCTCCCACACTGATTACATACTTTAAATGGACATTTACTTATTAAATTAATTTCCAGCAAAAAGGTAGGTTATCCACAGAAACACACTGCACCAAATAATGAATTTCAGGTAGTCATCCAATAGAGGTTGTCCAATTAAAAAAATCCACAGGTCTCAGCTGTTCGCTTCAACAATTTATTATAAAACAGACACACAGCACAGGAAATATCGGATTAAGTGCTTTCATCTCTTATCCAGAGTCTTCATCAGAATCAATTGCCAAGAAAGGAAATTCATTTAAATATCAACCTGCTGTACAAACATCCACTTCATTGGTTGAATATGCAATTGGTAAATTGAGCATTCACAATTAAAGTGCACAAACTCTGCTTGTAAAGGATGTGACATACTGTTTTCAACCAATGAAGTGGATGTTTGTACAACAGGTTAACTATGTTCAGTGTGCAGTGCAGTGTTATTAACTGGGGGTTGTGAGAGTGAAGTTTGTGTGTGCAATGTGTGAAGTTAGTTTTTCTTTTACTGTGAATTGAAAAGGAGATGCAGTCAGTTCATGTTTTATTTATTTATTTTTTTAAAAGATATTACGGCAGGTTTGCATCTAGGTTAGTCTTAGGTGTGTTATGTGTATTTGTCTGTACTTTGTATGAGCAGTGTGCGAGTTTTACTTCATTTTAATGAGCAGCATAAATGCGATTGCTTTAGGGGAAGTTTAGTAGCTTTGATAATGTGTGGAGAATGTAGGCAAACTGCCGAGGATTCTCTAGGAGCACAATTAGACTTCTGATTATGCTTCAAAAGTACATGTAAGTGTACCAGATTCATGTTTTTATTTCATCCTTTATTTGAGGTCTACCATTAACATTTACATATATACACTTAAGCACATATGTAGATACATTCTTATATACTATTTGTACTATAGCAGGAAAGCACAAAACCATATCACAGGAGGGATAATTTTGTAGACACATATTTTCATATGTTAGACAAGACTGGGTGTAGAGCTGGTCCCAATATAAAATAAAAAGTACAAAAGTTAAGCAGTCAACCCTGACGTGTGAATGGATCACTCAAGCAAATTTACCAGATATGCATTGATATCCAAGTCATGAAATCCAAAATAATGATGCCACACTGAACATAAATGACTGATAAGCATAAAATGGCAGATCTGAAGGCAGTAGAAAAGCTTGAAAAGCTTTAAATTACACCATATGAAACATATATAGAAGAGGAATTTAGAAGAGAGTGATACCTTCCTGTATCTCATTGTTCCATTACTTCAATATATTTTAATTCCAACTTTTGAGGAAAAAAAAGGTAAGAAAGGATTTTTTTCCATTTCTTGATGTGTGTTGCCTTGGAGTTAGAATATGTCTCAAAGTGGACCCAGTCCTCTTTCTGGTCCTACCATTCATGATCAGTATGCTCCTGACATACCCATCTCCCCTGCCCTGGAGCTGTTACAGTCCCTTGTACATTAAAAAAAGCGCAAAATAAAATTAAAATTCTATGATGTAATTTGGTCACCAACAGCTGTAACCACAAATGTACAGAATAGTGAACCAATGTATCTGTTTTAACATTATAACCATGATATATGCCACTACCCTTTCACATACCATCAATTGTCTCATACCAATAATGGTTCCACAGTTTCTTGCCAAACACTGGAAAATATGAAGGTCTCTCCAAACACCATTATATTAGGCGACTTCAACTATCCAAACATAGACTGGGAGCATTACTCTAGCTCCAACACCCTAGCCCAAAGGTTCCTAGAATTTATAAACTCAAATGCTATGGAACAACTTGTTACCACTCCCACAAGAGGGGAAAACATACTGGAACTGATCATCACCAACATGGGGACTCTATGCTCCAGACCAGAAGTGTATCCCTCACTGGTAAGATCAGACCATAAACTAATCTCACTGGATATTCACATCCCGACCCCACCCCCTGCCCAGAAAACCACAGTGAAAAACTTCTCTAAAGCAAATTTCACACTCCTCAAAACCAAGGTGGAATCCTTCAAAGCCCCCGGGCCTGTGGAAAATATGGCCCAGACTGCAGAATCCTTTATAAACGCATTCTATGAACACCTTCAGGAATGCATGGATCATGCGATCCCAAATAAAACCAAGACCCAATCCTCCAAAGGCAGACGTCCTGTCTGGTGGACCCTAGCCATAAACAAACTATACAATAGAAGGAGGAAGCTACTAAATAATAGAGCAAGATCCCAAAAAGGGAAGGCATCACTGATCAGTATTAGCAAAAAACTACGGGCACTCATAAAATTGTCTAAGGCCAGCTTCGAGAGAAAAATTGCACAGGACACTAAGGATAATCACAAGGCTTTCTTTAGTTATGTTAGGAACCTGGGTGGTATTTCCCAGATATGCTCAGAATTAGTCCAAAATGACAAAAAATACACTGAACCCACAGACATTGCCAACATCCTAGCTGACAGGTTCAGCGCAAATTTCTCCCCCCCCCCTCCCCACCAAAAGGGCAAATATCTATCCCAGCAGAGTGCTGCCAACCTGACATCTCAGATGCTCAGGTAAGAGCCGCCCTCTCCAAAGCAAAAAACACAGCATCAATAGGACCAGATGGTGTCCCGGGCTGCGTCCTACATGAACTCCAAGAAGAGCTAAACCCAAACACAAAACTACTGTTCAATCTCAGCCTCACTACAGGATTTGTGCCCAAAGAGTGGCGTACAGCAACAGTGGTCCCTCTCCATAAAGGTGGTGCCTCAACGGATCCTGGAAACTATTGCCCCATAGGCCTGACTAGCTTAGTCTGCAAAGCTATGGAAAGGATCATCATGGACCTCATAAATAAAGATATTGGGGACCTACAGACACTGGATCCTACCCAGTTCGGCTTTGTTAAGGGCAGATCCTGCCTTTTAAACCTGGTTGATTTCTTTGAAACAGTCACAAAGGCAATTAACGAGGGGAAGGTGGTCCACACAGCCTACCTGGACCTCGCTAAAGCCTTCAATACAATACCCCACTCGGGCATTATAGATAAGCTCACCAGCTTAAATATAAAACCCTATGTCACTAGATGGATTGCAAACTGGCTCAAGGACAGAACCCACATGGTTAGAATTGCTGGAGCCATGTCAGACTCCAAACCAGTTACAAGTGGTGTCCCACAAGGCTCAGTCCTGGGACATCTCTTGTTCGGTATATATTTCTCGGAGGTACAGGCCAACACGGAAGGACTGTGGCTGACCAAGTTCGCAGATGACTGCAAACTGGGCACCATAATCGACTCTCCAGCCGACACAAGCATCCTCCAAAAGGACCTCATAGAAACAGACAACTGGTGCCAGAGCCATGGCCTCAAGCTAAATGCCAAAAAGTGTATAGTCATCCCCTTTGGCAAAAATAAAGTGCCCACAAATTACCACATAGGTGGTAATCCATTAAGTACAGAAGAAGTAATTAGGGACCTGGGGACCCAAGTTGATAGCAATCTCTCATTTGACAACCACGTGGCCAAAGTGGTTAGAAAAACATTTTATATAGCCCACCTAATCATGAAGGGATTCACATCTAGATCAGGGGAGGTCATCATGCCTCTTTACTCATCCCTCATCAGGCCCATAATTGAGTACAATGCCCCTTTTGTGATGTACCTTACCAGACACCTGCAGCAACTGGAAAGACCCCAAAAGTACCTCACCAAGAGGATCAAAAGGCTCAAACAGATGCCATATGCTGCCCGGTTAAAGAAACTCCAGCTCTACTCAGTGGCATACTGCCTGCTCAGAGGCGATCTGTGCCTGATGTATAAAGTCATGTCCAACCCGGAATTAATGGACATGCTGCACCTCAGAAAATCCAAATCCCATCGAGCTACGTGCTCGAGAGATTTGAACCTCAGCACTCAAATAAATAGGACATGCTGGAGGGACAGATTCATAACCCAGAGGCTCCCTTCACTCTGGAATAAAATCCCAGTCCAGGTTAGGCAGAGTCCCTCATTGACTCTCTTCAAGAGAAATCTTGATGAGTGGATGGGAGATCGTAGGTTTACCCCGGGTATCACTTTTGTGTCACTGTTAGACAGAGGCACAGTATACTAACCTCGAAAAAGGGCATAGCAAAATAAATTTAAAATGGGTGGCGAAAGCCAAACACATTCTGGCTAGGCTTATAAATGCCCTAGGGCAGATAGCCTAGTATGAACCTATGAACCTATGAACCTATCTGCATTATTTTGTAGTTCCAAGCAGGCACTGTTCTCACAATCTTTCTTTAACTTGCTTTCACACTTAGTTCCAGGGCTCTTTGCTCTGCCAAAAACTTATACTACCAGACCTTCCAACTGACCAGATTTTCACAGAATGTCCAGATTTTAGCCTCATATTTTTGTCTGTTTCTCAAAAAATTGTGGTTTTCTGGCAAATCATTGCCAACTCACTGAGAACTGAAGTCAGAAAATAATGACAGAAATTTGAGTTTTAGACTTTATAACCTTTATAAAATACAGGCTAATGCAAACCTGTTATCCTACCAAAATTCTAAGTTTGTAAGAGCAATATTTCAAAACTATCCCTATTTTTGGTCTTCTGTCCCCCCATTAGTTATGGCTTTGTCCATATTTCCTGCTGTAACAGACTGAGAGGTATCTATAATACTGAAAGTCAAAAGATCCCCAAAATGGTCATACATCAAAGTAGTAAACAATGCCAAACCCCAATTAACAACTCACTGAACGACATTTCAGAAAACATTTTTAACTAACTAACTGCAAGTGTCACTTCAAAACAGTGTTATGAGAGTACAATACTCCTGTGATAGAAAACATGTGCTTTCTATTCTCAGATGTAATGGCCTCAAATTTCATGATCAGGGGTACAGATGGAGATATTTGTATAAAAAGCATAGGGTCCAGCTTCCATTTTCATATATATATATATATATATATATATATATATATATATCATCTTCTTTCGGCTGTTCCTGTTAGGGGTCGCCACAGCGGATCATCCGTTTCCATTTCTTCCTATCCTCTGCCACACCAGCCACCTGCATGTCCTCTCTCACCACATCCATAAACTTTATCTTAGGCCTTCCTCTTTCCCTGTTACCTGGTAGCTTCATCCTTAGCATCTTTTTCCCAATATACTCAGCATCCCTCCTCAGCACATGTCCAAACCAATGTAATCTTGCCTCTCTGGCTTTGTCTCCAAACCTTCTAACCTGGGCTGACTCTCTAATATACTTATTCCTAATCCTGTACACCCTCGTCACACCCAGTGCAAATCTTAACATCTTTAACTCTGCCACATGCAGCTCTAACTCCTGCCTTTTTGTCAATGCCACTGTCTCCAACCCTTATAACATAGCTGGTCTCACTACCCTCTTGTAGACCTCCCTTTCACTCTTACTGGTACTCGTCTGTCACAAATCACTCCTGACACTCTTCTCCACCCACTCCATCCTGCCTGTACTATCTTCATCACCTCTCTTCAACAATCACCATTACTCTGAACTATTGATCCCAAGTATTTAAACTCATCCACCTTCGCCACCTCTACTCCTTGCATCCTCATCATTCCTCTATCCTCCCTCTAATTCACACACACACATATTCTGTCTTAGTCCTGCTGACCTTCACTCCTCTTCTCTCTAGACCATATCTCCATCTCTCCAGGGTCTCCTCCACCTGTTCCCTACTCTCACTACAGATCACAATGTCATCTACAAACATCATAGTTCACAAGGACTCCTGTCTGATCTTGTCTGTCAACCTGTCCATCACCATTGCAAATAAGAAAGGGCTCAGAGTTGATCCTTGATGTAATCCCACCTCCACCTTAAGCAGATCTGTCACTCCCACCGCAGACCTCACTGCTGTCACACTACCCCTGTACATATCCTGTACCACTCTTACATACTTTTCTGACACTCCCGACTTCCTCATACAATACCACAACTCCTCTCTAGGTACCCTGTCATATGCTTTCTCTAAGTCTACAAAAACACAATGCAACTCCTTCTGACCTTCTCTGTACTTCTCCATCAACACTCTCAGAGCAAACATCGCATCTGTAGTACTCTTTCCCAGCATGAAACCATACCGCTGATCACTAATCATCACATCCCTTCTTAACCTGGCTTCCACTACTCTTTCCCATATATGTTGTTGTCTTTTGGCTTTTCCCGGTTAGGGGTCACCACAGTGGAACTCCGGTCCAC
>NC_056734.1:603811915-603939415 GCF_019279795.1 Protopterus annectens | reverse complement strand
CAGCAGAGGTAGCCCTCAGTGACTTTAAAGTTGTCTTTCCTTTGGGTACAGTCTTGACTTGTGGATTAGCACATTATCATTAATGTTGATGGAGAGATGTGGTAAAAAGTAAGAATGAGCCTTTCCTCTTCAGTTCTATGCCAGCATTTGAGAAAAATAGAAAAAAAGGGAAAATAAACTGCCAGCTGGCATAAAAGCAAAACAATATGAGAAGGGTACAGGGAGGTTAGACCCTTCTGATTTCTGCCACCAAAGACTTGGTGTTATGGTGGGTATTTTACATCTACAATAAATTAGAGGGGGCTTCACTAGTGGATGTTCACCACTATGTCTTCCAGGCAGGGATACAAAGTTAAGTGGTGTCAGTTTTACGATTAAAAGAAAAATCCATTTCACAGCAGGTCTAGCAAAGTTTGCATATTTTGCTGCTAATGTCAGTAATGCCTAGACAACAGAGTTTAAAAGGTACAGTTGCTAGTCCAGATCGCAAATATGATGGGAAGACACACGTTTAAAACGGATACCGGATTTAGCAACTGCTTGTGTAGAATTAACCTTTATGAAGTACAGTTGTGTAAAACCTTACCATAACAGTAGATGTCCTTTCTTTCAATGCTTCCGTATTCACTACATCTGGGATTCCCTGCCTATGGTAGCCTGACATCCGGCCATCATACAAAAGCCTAAGGTTGCTTTAAGGTATGCCGTATGGCACATGTATGGTCCTCGCTTAGCATAGGCCATAAAGGTGAGGTCTGGATGTACCATCCTCAGAAATGATAGTCGCAGATGGAATGCCAGTTCAAGGAAAAACAAGAGGTAACTATTACATCCAGAAGAGAAATGAACCAGGGGGAGGAGGAAGGTAGTGAATACTGCAACAGTGAAGGAAAGGAAATCTACTGTTATTGTAAGATTTTATGCAACTATACCATGTCCTTCCATCTCACCGTTGCAGTATTCATTAAATAGGGAGAGTGCCAAAGCTCAAGAAGAAACTTGGGAGGATGAAGAACCAGCAGAGCCCGCTAGGAAGTGATGAAGAATGGACCTAGTAAAACCAGCTGTAGCTCTGGAGATTCCATCCAACTTGCAGTGTTTGGTAAAAGCATGCACAGAAGTCCAGGTGGCTGCCTCAAGAATAGAGTTAGTATTTAATCCCTTGAGAAAAGCACGAGAAGAAACCACAGCTCTACCAGAATGAGCCTTTACAGAAAAATGAAGGCTCTTAGCATAAAATGTATAACAAAAGGAAATAGCTTTAGAGATGGAAGAAAAAAAAGTTTGCTTGGATACAGCTAATCCTAGAGACCCAGGATGAAAAGACAAACAATTGATCAGATTTTTAATAGACTTAGTCTTATCCAAATAAAATCAAAGTTGTCTAGGCACATCCAAAGTATACAGTGCCCTCTCACTGTCAGATTGCAGAGAGAGGAAAAAATCAGGGACATGAATAGACTGATTAAGTGACAACTCATTAACCACCTTGGGCATAAAAGAAGGATTAGCATGTAAGAACACTGTCCTTATGGAACATCAAAAAGGGAGGACAAGCCATAAGGGCGTGAAGCTCAGACACTTGTCTAGCAGAAGTAAGGGCCAACAAAAGAACAGTCTTCCAAACAACAATGTTGCAAGGAAGCTGAAGCAGCAAGCTCAAAAAGAGATTGAGTCAATTTCTCCTCAACAAAATTAAGATCCCAGAGAGTAGGAACAGGCTTCCTGGGAGGTCTAATATGAAGAACACCTTTAAGGAATTGTTTACATTTAAATCTAGAAGTTAAAGGAGGAGATAAAGGCAGACAAAGCAGAGATAGCTGATAAGTGAGCCTTAACAGAAGAATAGGCCAACCTAGCATTGAGCAATTCACACCAATGAGAACCAAAGGAACATCCACAGAAATAAGAGCCAGTGTATGTGAAAGACCCCAAATAGAAAACCTCTTCCAGTTGGATAAGTAGGATTTTTTAGTATTTGGTTTCATGCCCTACTGCAGGACCCTAAGTACATCCTCAGAAATGAAGGTGTCTGTGGAATCAAAATCCTATCACCCACAGTGTCAGTTGAAAAGTTGACAGGTGGAGATGGATGAGAGAGTTCATGTCTTGTGTGAGTAGGTCCAACCTGTGAGGCAACTTGTGATGATTGCCCTTGGTTGAATGCACTCCCAAAAGGGAGTCACCAACAAGATTTTGGGAGCATTCTGTTGTATTTTGAACAGGATTTTTGGAAAGAGGGGAAGGGAAGGGAAAACATAAAGAAACATCCCCTTCCAAGAAAAAGAGAGGCCATCCACCTTTCACACCGGAGGACCTGGGACTCTGGCATGAAACATATTTTTATTTATTTTATTTATTGTTTGTTAGCCGGGTTAGTCCAGCTGGGCTTGTGGCCCCTTTTCAGTGGAGACCCGAGGAGAAAAGCTCCAGTACATAGTAAAACAACATTATTGTAAAACACACACTGGATGTCACAGAAAATTACAAGTTGCAAAGTTACAAAAAAGGAAAACACTAAATAAAAAAAAGTACTTGACCAACATCACAATAGACAGAATAGGTTACATAGTAATGATCAGTACAGAGGTATCAATTTTACACTAAAGTATACGTTACATTACATTTAGGAGGATGACATTATAAGGGTATGTGCAAGATAGAGCAGAGGCCAGCATGCATAAATTTTCTGGAAAGCTTATAAGATGAGAATTTTTTTTTTTTTTTTTTAGGTGGGAGCATGTGAAGGGCATTCCCATCTGGAGGACAGATGGGAGAGAAGTGTGGATTTGAAATTGTTATGGTTAGGTAGATTACATAGTGGGGGGGGGGTAGAGAGTTCCACAGTTTGGCTATGGTGTGGGATAGTGCTAACTGGCCAGGTGGATGTAAGGGTCTGTGCACTTGTAAGAGGTGTTGACCTTTGGATCTCAAGGCGCAGCTGGGTGTGTAGGGTATTAGACATTTGGCGCGAGAAGGGCATAATGATGGTTTGTAGGTAAGTTTGTGAGCTGTTGTAAGCTGGAGGTATTTTAGGTGGTTGGGGAGTTCTAGCCAGCTGAGGGTGTGTAGAGAATGGCAGTGATGGGAAGAGTTCTTAGAATTGGTTGCGAATTTTCAGATTTTGTTGTAACAGGATTCGAGTTTGGAGCGAAGGCCAAGTTGTATGTTGGAGAGTAGGGGGGCACCGTACAGGAGGGAGGGGAGAAGAAAGGAAGATAAGAGGGTTTGTCGAGAGGAGGGGGTGAGGTAACAGTTGTGTCTGTAGAGAAGACTAATTTTTTGGTTGTTTTTTTTGATTGTGGAGAGAATGTGGGAGTCGAATTTTAGGTTTTCATCTATGGTAATGCCAAGTAGTTTAGTACTGGAAATGATTTCTAGGGGTGTTACTGTGGCTACTGACGGAAAATGGTTTTGGTGGGAGTGAAAATCATTAGTTTAGTTTTTTTAGTGTTTAGTGCTAGGTGGTTGGATTGCATCCACGATTCTGTTTTGAAGGAGGCTATTTGGGTTATGATTTGAAGTTTGGAGGGGCAGGAGGCTGAGCAGATGATAGTGGAGTCATCTGCATATTGGATAACTGAGGCATCAGGGATGGAGAGGTGGAAGTTGCTGATAAATATGTTAAAGAGGGGTGGGCTTAGTACAGATCCTTGTGGTACTCCTGTGGGTGTAGGTAGGAAAGGAGAGGTTGACTCTTTCCATTACACAGCTTGTTGGCACATGGAAAGGTAGCTGGAGAACCAGGATATGGTTGAGGGTGAGATGTGCAGGTGTGAGAGCTGGGACAAGAGTAGGGAGTGGGAGATGGTATTGAATGCCTTTGAGAGGTCTAGAAACAGTGAGGATACATAGTTGCTACTGTCCTGTGCTAGATTGACTGTCTCAAGGAAGGAAAGCAGGGCAGTCATAGTGCTGTGGCCAGGGCGGAAGCCATGTTGGGTGGGGGAAAGGAGGTTGTTCAGGGTTAGGTATGGCATTAGTTGGGAGAGGATGTTTTTTTTCAAGTATTTTAGAGAGAGGAGAGAGTATAGGTATGGGTCTGAAGTTGGTAGTGTCAGTATTTCTGCCACCTTTGTGTAGAGGGATGATGAATGCTTGTCGCCAGATTGTTGGTACGTAGGATTCTTTTATAGACCTATTTATAAGAATAGATATGGGATAGGCTATTGATTCAGCAGATAGTTTGAGGAATTTAGCTGGAAGGTTGTCAGGTGCATTGTGGCAAGGTTTTAGCTTTAGGAGTAGTCTTTTTATTGTGTTAGTGGAGACAGGTTTAAGGGAGAAGAGGGGGGAGGGTTGGGGGGCAGGATGTGGGGGCAGTGTTGGTGGGCTGGTTAGAAAAGTGGAGGATAAGTTGGCTATGCTATCTATAAAGAATGTGTTGAATTTTGTGGCTGTTTCTAGGCTGGTGAGCTTAGGATCGGGGCAGGGGTTGGCATTCTTACTGGGGTTAAGAATTGAGGAGATGGAGGTCCAAAATTTCTTAGGGTTAGTTGAGTGGTCAAATTGCAGATTGAAGTAGTAGGATTTGCGATCATTTATTATGAATTTTTTGGCTAGGTTATGCAGGTGTTTAAATTCTTGTTGGGTGCTAGGGTTTTTCTGCTTTTGGTACTGTTTCCACTTTTTGTCTCGTTGCTTCATTATCTGTTTAGTTTCACAGGATAGCCAGGGGCAGGGGTTAGATTTGATGCGTTTAGATCGGGAGGGGGCTAGTTTATCCAATAGGGTGCGAAAAGTGTGGTTAAGATATGATACGGCTTTGTCTAGTGGAAGGCATTTTAGGGGTGACCAGTCAGTAATGTTAAGACATTTTGAAAAGATTTCGGGGCAGAAGGAGGCTAGGTTGCAGGATTGCTTAAATTGGTGTTGTTTTTCTATTTGAGTGGGTAGGCGGTCTATGAAGGCTGGTAGGTGATCCCTAAGGGGGTCTGGTATTATACTAGCATTGGTGGTATGGTTCGGCTGGGCTGTTAATATCCAATCTATGATGGTACCGGAGGTACTGGTAGGAAGATTTATAAGTTGGGTGAAATTGTAAAGGTTGATTGAGTGGGTTGGGGTATCTGAGAGGAAGGAGGCCCAGTTCATGTTTGTGTCACCGAGGATGCAGGTTTCATTTCTGATGTTGGAGCTAAACCAAGAGAGGATGTCTTCTAGTGTTTTGGTATTGTCTCCTGGTGGGATATAGATGGAACAGATGCAGATGGATTTGTAGTTGTTTTAAAAAGCCAGCAATTATTTCAGCATTGGCAAAGGTTGGGATGGGGTTAGCCATAGGGGTGAAGATGAGATTGGATGGGTAGATAATAGCTACACCACCTCCTTTTCTATGGGGTCTGTCATTATGTATGAAATGGTAGCCTGTGGGGAGGATTTTGTGGTCTTTGACTGAGGGTTTAAGCCAGGTCTCAGAGACTGTGGTTATGGCTGGTTGGTTATGAGAGAGCCAACGTGAAGGTTGGAATTGTATTACGGAGTCTTTGTGCATTAAGGGTGGATAGATTTGGGTTTTTGTGGTGTAGAAGATAGGTTTGGGAGAGTAATTTTGTGTTTTGGACCAGGGTTGGGGTGGATATCTCGTGAGAGTGACATATGTGGAAGGAGGTTTAGCTGGTATAGGAAATTGTGGTTTTGCTGGGGAGGTATCTTTTGTGGGATGTACTTAGAATAGGGTGTGGGGTGGGGAGTATAGTGTGTTTGAACAGATGGGAGGGGGTAGCAGAGTAGAGTTCAGGGGAGATTTGAGAGTATGTGCGAGATTTGTTTGGGTGTAGTGAGGATGTGGTGTGTGGGGATTGAGATAGTTGTGTGTTTGTGGGGAGGCAAAGTTTGGTAGTGTGGGTTAGTGTTACTAGCATGGTGGCTAATAGTAATGTTTGTAAGTGGAAGGTAGGCATAGTTGTATGGGTGTGTGAGAGTGGGTTGGGTTTGTGAGTATTAGGGTGTGTATGGAAGTGGAAGGGGTTTGGTAGAGGGTGTATGTGATTGGTGGTGATCTGTTAGGGGTGTGGTGTGAGGAAGTATAAATGTAGAGATAGTGGGGGCGTGTGGGAAATGGGGGCAGGGTAGGGGAACGGAATGAGCCCACAGGGCGAACGGAGCGGGATAGAGCTGGGCAGGAGTGAAAAATCCCCAAAAAGAAGACAATCAGTGAATCTGACTCTTAGAGGTGGGAAAGGTGCAGCTGGGCTGTAAGGCGAGTGGGAAAGTATGAGACGAGCAGGGGAAGAGGACAAGGAAAATAAAGTTTTATAGAGAAAGTTACAACTGTTCTATATTGAAGGCTTTGGGAGTTAGTATAAATTAAATTAAAATGTCCAATGTGACTACAAAAATGGAGTAATGCTGCCACCTAGTGGCAAAAATGAGAACTTTAATGTTGATCCAGAGAAGTTTAAGGTAATGCCGGAAGGCAAGGAGGACGGGGGGTGGGGGGGCAGGCTGCTGTAGGCTGCTGCTGCTGCTGTGTAATTTATAGTTACGGCAGAGATAGGTAATTAAGTATAAACATACACGCTGAAATCTGTTCCTGATTTCTCTTTTTGGTGGTGTTAGGTCTGGGAGCACAACGGCACTCTGAGAGCAGCAGATGTCCGGGGTGGAGGAAGACCTTTAGAAGAGGGATTCCTTTGGTTTGTAGCTTTTGGCTGGGGAGAACCCGAAAGGTAGGCAGCAGGCCTAATACAATGACTTCTCCATATTTAATTGGTATTTTGGAGTGGTTTTCTTGGTCTAGGGAGAACAGTGACTGGCTAGTCTCATAACACAATTACCAAATTTTAGTCAGGATTCCCACAGCATCACAATCGTCATTTCCACTAAATTCTTAGGAACCATATTTCCTGAATGCATTTTCAAGATTCATATAACTAGGGCATCCATGACAGAGTTATCGAAAGTGACAGGTTTCTTGTTCCTATCGTGACCCCAAAATAATCTGTATGCCTAAACGACGTACACGAAAATTCTATGAAAAAAATGTACAAAGAGAGACAGGCAAACAATAGCAGCAACATACTACTGTTGGTTTAAAACAAAACAGCCCATTTTCCGTGCAAAGCAGTAAGTATCTCACACTGTTGTTTATTATCTGAAGTTGTCTGTTCAGAGGGGAGGCAAATAGATCTACTTGAGGGGTACCCCACTGGTGGACAATGTCCAGAAACACATCTCTGTGAAGCATTTATTCATGGGATTGAGTTAAGGACCTGCTCAGGTGTCTGCCACAATGTTTTCACCTGAGGGAATGTAAATTGCTTGAAGAATCACTTGATATTGGACAAGAAGAACCCATACCAGGAATGCCAACCGACAAAGAAGGTAAGATCTTCTTCTCCCCTGTTTATCTGCCTCATCACTGTGGTATTGTCTGTATATACCTTGGGAGGTCCTGGGGAGAAAAGAGGATGAAAAGCCTGAAGAGCTAGCAGATGGGTTCTCATATTTTTGACATTGATGTGATCCTTCTTTAAAGAGGTGGTCATACCCCCTGCACCTTTAGGGAGTCAAAAGCTGCTCCCCATCCCACATCTGAAGCATCTGTGAACAGTTCCTAAATACATCCTCAGAAAAAAAGGTTTCTGTGGACCACTGAAGTTTCTTCTTGAGATAAGGTAGAACAGAAACAACAGAGTCTTGAGGATGTGCATGTTGAAGCCAAACAAACTTCAGGAACCACTGAAACGTTCTCATGTGGAATTTGGCCAGAGGAAGCATAGGGATGGTGGAAGCCATGAAACCCAGAGCTCTCTGAAACTCCCTGGCTATAATGGAGACCAGAGGAAGAAGAGTTTGAAAGAAGGAAATGAGAGCTAAGGCCTTGGGAGGAGGCAGGGATGCCAGTATAGGCACTGTCTGAATCCTGCAACACAGAAAAACATGGTCCTTAGAAGAAGTCAGAGAAGATGTTTTGAAGTTTATTGTGAACCCCAGGCTCTGAAGAACGGAAATGGCAAAATGAAGATTTTGCAACAGGATCTCTGGAAAGGAGGCCTGAACCAGCAGGCTGTGCAAGTAAAGAAATACTTGGATCCCCTGAGGCCTGCAAAAAGCAATCACAGGAGTGAGGCATTTGGTGAATAACCTCGGGGCAGAAGAAAGGCCAAAGAGCAAAGCGGCAAACTGAAAATGCCAAGAAGCAACAGAAAAATGCAAAAACTTCCTGAAAAGAAGATGGATCACAATATGAAGATAAGCATCCTTGCAATCTAGAGACACCATATAAGCCTGAGGAAGCAAAACAGGGACCAGAGTCTGAAGGGACAACATTCAAAATTGGCACCTCCAGAAAAGTGTCTAAATAAGGGTCTACAATTGGTCTCCATGTACCGTCTTTTCTGGGTACCAGAAACATACTGGAGTAAAAACTCTCCCCTTTTGGGACCTATGCACCTCTTGAATAGTACCCTGAGTCAAAATGTTTCAAAGTACCTCTGGGAAAAAGGGGAGTTGTTCCCAAGGAGGCTGAGGAATGCCCATAAAAAGAGGATGGGATTTCCACACCATGAAATACCCCCTGGTGAATAATGGACAGAACCCATAAATCCTGAGTAATCTGAAGCCAAACAGGAAGAGAGAGAGAGAGAAAGGCAAAGAGAAAAAGGAATGTGGCTAGGAAGAGATGGCTTGTCAGACAGTACCTGGTTTATCTGGAAAGGAAGACTTCTGAGTCCCTGATGTCTGAGTAGCCTTAACAGGAAGAGACCACTTGCCACTCTTTTTGCCCTTAAGAGGAGGACGAGATTGCCTGTGAAAAAGGTGGCTTTGGGGTAGTTTCTCTGAAATTTAGGAACAGGAGAGACAAACACATGTTTGAGTTCCTGTAAAGCCTTCCCCTTATCCTGAAGGGACTTAAATCAGCAGCAGCTTTCCCAAACAAGTGTTTATCAAGAGGGGCATCTGTCAGTTTAGCCTTGATATCATCAAGCAGTGGTTGAAGCCAAAGCCAAGTATACCTCCTCATCACTGAACCAAAAGCAGCAGCCCTAGAAGAGGCATCCACTGCATCATAACTACACTTGATGGAAAGACAGACTACCTGTGAGGAAGTCCCTAACAGGGAAAGAGCAGAAGTTTTATCCTCGGAGTCTGGGAGATCAGAAATAACCTGATAAGCCAGAGAAAGGAGAGCGAACACATATCTGGATACATGGGTCTGATTAATTAATAGCCCTAAAAGCCAAGGTAGCTGAGGTGTAAACCTTCTTACCTAGCATTTCTATGGTTCTGCTGTCTTCATCAGAAAGCAGCAACTTGGGTGAAGGAAGCAATTGAAAGGGCTTGCCAGAGACTACAAACACTACTGAGGGGGTCAGCAGCAGGACACTTGCACAAAAAGTTACAGTCCTCAGGCATCCTGTAAAACCTATTAGGCTTATTGGGAGCAGGGTGCACAGTATCAGGGGCTTTAGAGGCATTGGGAAACAAACAACAAAGCAGCCAAAACAGGAGGAATAGCAGAAGGTTTAGGGGATTCCATCTGCAGCAACTCCTAGTACCTCTTATGGATTTCAGAGACCTGAACACAATCCCATTAAAAAAATTCCATCATCCTGGAGACTGTCCCCCCGAAAGAAATTTCTTCAAACAGTGTATTAGGACTGGAAGATTCTTCTTCCCCTGACCCACAGTTCAAAGGAGAAGGAATATGAGATGAGTAAGCAAGGGATTCCCCATCAGAATCCAACTCTTCCTCAGAGGAATCCTGTTCTCTGGGTCTTTTAAGGGGAGCAGAGGACCAAGGGGGAGCTGGAACAGAAACCCCTAAGGAGGTTTCAATGCCATCAAAGCACAGAACAAACCCTGAGTGAAGGCCTGCTACTCACTCTGTGGATCTCTAGGGGCAGAGGAAACAGGTTTAGTTTTTTCTATAGTGGGACATCTGCCCTGTAAAATTTGGAAGGCTCTAACCCAGGATGGCATTTAATAACAGTAGTAGGGACTTCTTCCCTAAGTAAAATTTGAGGAATACCCCTAGGCCCCTTGGAGATAATTAACCGTGGTTCCTTCTGAACTTCAGAAACAGACATCTGCAAAGTCTCATCGGATGTGCTGAAAGCTGGATTCCCGCCAGCCTCCAACCTGGTCGCAGAACAGGAATCTGGAAAAAAAAAACAAGTGAATCTCCAGATTCTCTCTCACCTCAGGAGAAATGTCTGGTGGAGGCTGGACAGAGGAAGATTCTAGTCTGGGTTTCTTAACCTTCTTTCTTGATGGCTGACTCTCAGGGAGGGAAGCTCATTACTTAGTATCCTTAGCGAGAAGCTTAAGTCATTGATTCTCCAGATATAATGCTAAGGAAGGAAGCCTCTGACAGATAGAATAGGATGTATAGTTGTGAGAGGCACCAAGACAAAATAAACACTGTTTGTGGTGGTCTTTATGGGGAATCTGTCTCCCACACTGGCATTTACCTTTTGTTGGATGACATGAAACCCCGGAAGCAACCAAAAGACAAGAAAAAATGAAACCCCCATAGGGTACTTATCTACAACTGTTTGGAAACCAGCAAAGAGATGTAGGCATTCAGACCGATGATTGAGAGATGCTGTTCGAACCGGTAGCAAAGAAATTCTGAGAATGGTACATCCAGACATTACCTTTATGACCTATGCTATGCGAGAAGCATACATGTAACATACAGCTCACCTTAAAGCAACTTTAGGCTTTTTGTATACTGACTGGAAATCGGGCTGCTCTAGGCAAGGAATCCCAGATGCAAGGAATACTGCAACAGTGAATGGAAGGACATCATCTGTTAGCAGTTTATGTTGTGCAGCTGTAAGCTACAATGACAACCAAATACTTAGCCTGGTAAATGAAGACAGAAACGGGGAATTCTGAGTCATAATGCTGTTATACTACTTATGCTTAATTTGTATACTTCAGGTTATTTCTGAAGATCAATGTCAGTTCAAATATTTATTTTTTATTTATAACATGCACTCTAATATAAGTTTGTCTTTTTACATTCCACACTGCTTGATTCTTAGCTAGAGCGTCTTCTGTGTGGGGACATGCGTGAATGGGCGTACCTTCGTTGAAGGTTGTGCGTCAGGGTGGGCAACTCGGCACATAAAAATCTACTGCCAATCACTAGCGGACCGGAGTTCCGCTGTGGCGACCCCCTAACCGGGACAAGCCGAAAGACACAACAACAACTACTGATGTCACAACTTGTTTTTTATAATTGTAATGTCACAGATTTACTGTGGTACATATTTTGTAAACCAAAAACTGTTAAAGACCCCTAAAAAAAATAAATCATCTTACTGACATCAGTGACATTCTACTGTGTTTCATCAACTCATCTGAGCTTGCGTCAAATAAGTTTGACAAAAATATATATATATATATATATATATATATATATATATATATATATATATAGATATATATATATATATATATATATATATTTCATGAGTTTGAGCACAAACATACTCAGAACACATGTACTGGAACTTCTGAAAATATGAGCAAATACTGTCTTTCGGCTTTTTCCCGGTTAGGGGTTGCCACAGCAGAACTCCGGTCCGCTAATGATTGGCAATGAATTTTTACGGTGTCGAGTTGACAGCCCAGTGTCCAACCTTCAAAGAAGGCACACCCACACACGCACACACCTACCTGTATGTCTTTAAATTCACTTGACCTCAGGGAGGACATGCAGACTCTGCACAGAAGGAGCTCCAGCCGAGAAATGAACCGGAGAACCTCTTGCTGTGAGGTGACAATGCTAACCTCTGCACCACCTCAGCCTTAGTTGTGAAAATATGAGCAAATGCAATGTAAAAAAGATGAGCATTTTTGCAGGGGGAACATCCCGGAACCTCCATGAGAGAGGCTTTGCCCACTCACATTCCTTTTACTTTATTATTCTCATACCAAAGTTATGCATCTCAGGAAAAAGTGATCAGTGACAGGCAGTGCTGAGCCTGTCTTACGCTATCCACACTGTATGATCTTGCTTATATGTGATTCAAGGAAGACTCACACGAGTTAGTGACAGCCTAAGCTGCTGATCTCAAGCAAGTGTGATGCAAGCTCAAGTGATCAGAACAGCCGACTGAGAGACTATTACTGAAGATCGTTATTGGCACAAACTGGGATTCCGACACTGTCTTTAACTGAATGCAGTTATATAATTACAGTCAGTGTCCACTAAATGCTTAAAATCCAGTATCCGTTACTTACCTCTCTGAAGACCTGACACAGGGAACATCTTGCTTTACTAAAAATATTTATGTCTGTATGCATGCATTACCTATAAGTGCTCATAAAGGAAACCTATTAGTCCCTTATGTGGTAGTACTTTGCTTACACTGTGATGGTTATCTGGTAAGCCTTTTTACTGGTCTGTCTTAGGCAGCAGTACGTCACTAATCAGAGCACCTAAAGAACAGTGTTTTACCAGAAATTAACGATTTGTCCACTTAAGAAGGGACCAAACAATCCAGTTCTTTTGCCTGTTGCCTAGAGAGAAGGGTTATTACTGTACAACTGCTCTGAAAGCCATTTTTGATTACAGAAGTCATTAAGGTAAGTTAATGTCAGAAAGGAATAAAGCTCTGGCTGTGACCCAGAGGACCTGACTTTGACTAGCGGACTGGCTTCTGAAAAAGTCAGGGGGTGTGTGACAGGGGGTGTCTGATGTCAGCTCACTCATCCTGAAAGGAGAGAGGGAGTACAGGTTCATGTCAGCCAGTCACCTTATGCAAGCACAGGCTTGCAGGCAATGGTGACAGCCACAGAGTGGGGACATAAGCCTTCCACCATCAAGCCTGTAACGATAACTTTTTGGCATTGTAAATGTAGAAGCAAGCATGTATTGTGGAAGGGCATAGCACGGCCTTCCACTGTGACACAGGTCCTAATGTAAGCCATCATCAGGGCGGGTTACAGCCACGAGCAAAAAAAAACCTTGAAAGGCTGCCTCTGTAATCATCTCTCACATCACATGGAAAAACCTGGACCAGCAACCACTCTTCCCATGTGAGATGTGACTGGGCCAACAGATTACAATAAGATTTGGCAGTCAGCATGCCGCACAGAACAAAAAAAAAAAAAAAAAAAAAAGTAATACAAGTTACCTATCACCACTTTTTTTGTGGTCAGCATCATTCATATTGCTTAACTCCAGTCTGACTGTCTCTTCCCTTCCTAATGAGGTACCAACGGAATATGTATTATCATTTTTGATGAAGAGTTATGGACAGAAATTATTTAAAGTGCATACATCAGTGACCGTGGTTGGCCTACACACTTGCAAAATTCTGGGTATGCTTTCCGTTTCCCCTTTAGATATTCTAAACATACAAAAAATGAGCCAGTTCTTTTGTGGATTGTTCAGCATATTTTTTTTTACTGTACATGGGAATAAAAAGAACAAACATGCAAGGAGACCAGCATGACAAGCAATTACGGGCCAATAATCATATGCTTTGAGTATATCATTAAGCATAACGCCTTTATGCTAAATGCATTTAAATGTTAAAGAACTGAATTGACTGAGCATAATTGCATGGCACCCGAAGTGCCTTGCTACACTTAGAAAATGGGTCCTACTTAAAAACATGATAAAACACAGCATGACCAGTTTCAAGGAAAAATAAATGTATATTCTTTATACAAGATACTGCTTTAGAGAAAAACATCATGCCTTCATTTCAGGGATTACTGCATTAACAAAACACCTACAACGCAAGGCAAACTAGTCATAAAAAGATCCTGATGGCAGTCTAAAACTTGAAGACATGTCTGTTGTTACTTCTGTTCATCTGTCTAGTAGGTGAAAACTTAAGATAAATGTAGTCACTCTTTAGTTTTATTCATCTGTATCTGCTTCTCTCTCAAATCCCCTCTCAGCTGTAATAAAAACAGGACAAGAGATTTAACAGGGCTCAGCTACAACTTTAACCATCTTAGGAAAGCAAGGGTGTGTTGCTATCTCCCCTGAAGAAGCTGCAAGTGAAAGTCACATGGATGTGCCTTCAACTAAGAACATAAAATTCAAATTTAGTATATAGTATTAATTTATACAAAATGTTTCACTGTTGATAGAAATGGTAAAAACAAGAGTTATGAATACAAAACCACAAATCTGTGCTATTTATTTTCTGAAAGAGTTTTTCCTTGAACTGCCTGGTGACCCACAACCATGCATTTGTGTTAGTGTTTTAAACGCAAAGTAATGTGGTCATTTTGTCTTTTAACTACTCACAATCATGGCAGGAGCAAAGAGGCTTCCTCTTTTAAAGAACAATTTTCCACACAAGCACTAATATACAGCAGTGGAGTGTCAGCTCTACACATCCCTTCATGGTTGATACAGGTAGTACTTTTAAAGGAAAAAAAAAGCAACTTCTATATATTGGAAAATCTTAAATAAAAATGGTCAGAATACCACAATTTAAAAGACAGGTCAGAAAATAATGTTAGCAGTTAATGCTATGATTAAGGCTCTGAACTGTTAACAAGCTATTTCAAGGTATAGGCCTTGATATCTTCCACCTCCATTTGTGTACTGTTGGGACTCTCAGCAAGTCTCTTGACCAGATGGTGCTCCTGGGTTAGCCACGAAAAGGGACTCGTGTCCAGTAGGCTTACCCAGTTAACAAATAAATTATAAACATCATTTATACATACATATACAGTGCACATAAAAAGTTTACAAATACCCCTGTTAAAATGCCAGGTTTTTGTTATATAAAAAATGAGATCACAACAAATCATTTCAAAACTTTTCCCACCTTTAATGTGACCTATAACCTGTACAATTCAATTGAAAAACAAACAAATCTGTTAGGGGAAAAATATAAAAAATAAAAAAATGTACAATAAGCTGCTGCATAAGTGTGCACACCCTTAAACTAATACTTTGTTGAAGCACCTTTTGACTTAATTACAGCAATCAGTCTTCTTGGGTACACACCTGCCATCAAATAAAGTTCAGCTGTCCCATATACTCAGTTGCCTGCTAAAGCAAAAGCCATGGTTCGCATAAAGCTTACAAAGCATCAAAGGGATCTCATTGTTGAAAGGTATCAGTCAGAAGAAGGGTACAAAAAAATTTCCACAGCATTGGATATACTATGGAACACAGTGAAGACAGTCGTCAAAAATGGAGAAAATATGGGACAACAGTGACATTGCAAAGAACTGGACATCCCTCCAAAACTGATGAAAAGACAAGACCAAAACTGGTCAGGGAGGCTGCCAAGAGACCTACAGCAACACTGAAGGACTTGCAGGAATTTCTGGCAAGTACTGGTTGTGTACTACATGTGACAACAATCTCCCATATTCTCCACATGTCTGGGCTATGGGGTAGGGATGCAAGATGGAAGTCTTTTCTTACACAGAAAAACATCCAGGCCTGGCTGAAATTTGCAAAACAATACATCAAGTCTCCCAAAAGCATGTGTAGAAGTATGTTATGGTCTGATGAGACCAAGGTTGAACTTTTTGGCCACAATTCCAAAAGGTATGTTTGGCACAAAAACAGCACTTCGCATCACCAAAAGAACACTAACCCCACTGTGAAGCATGTTGATGAAGTATCATTATTTGGGTTTGCTTTTCTTCAGCTGGAACTGGGGCTTTAGTCAAGGTGGAGGGAATTATGAACATTTCCAAATACCAGTCACTTTTGGCCCAAAATCTTCAGGCGTCTGCTAGAAAGCTGAAGATGAAGAGGAATTGCGCCTTTCAACACGACAATGACCCCAAGCATACATCCAAATCAACGAAAGAATGACTTCACCAGAAGAAAATTAAAGGTTTGGAATACCCCAGCCAGAGCCCAGACCTACATCCAATAGAAAATTTGTGGGGTGACCTGAACAGGGCTGTATACAAGAGATGCCCTCGCAATCTGACAGATTTGGAGTGCTTTTGCAAGGAAGAGTGGGAAAATATTGCCAAGTCAAGATGTGCCATGCTGACAGACTCCTACCCAAGAAGACAGAATGTTGTAATTAAATCAAAAGGTGCTTCAACAAAGTATTAGTTTAAGGGTGTGCACTTATGCAACCAGCTTATTGTATGTTTTTTATTTTTTATATTTTTTCCCCTAACAGATTTGTTTGTTTTTCAAATGAATTGTAAAGGTTATAGGTCACATTAAAGGTGAGAAACGTTTTACTGTGCTCTCATTTTTACATCACAAAAACCTGACATTTTAACAGGGGTGTGTAAACTTTTTATACCCAGTGTGTGTGTGTGTGTGTGTGTGTGTGTGTGTGTGTGTGTGTGTGTGTGTGTGTGTGTGTTTATATATATATATATATACACATATATGTATGTATATGTGCATGCATGTGTGTGTGTGTGTGTGTGTGTGTGTGTGTGTGTGTGTGTATATATATATATATATATATATATATATATATATGGGTCCATATCACTTGGTCGACTGTTCATTTGGTCGACTGTTTATTTGGTCGACAATTCATTTGATCGACAAGCATTTTAGGTGGGGCTTACACCCCCCTAACTACATATATCAACTCCAGGGTCGCACAACATTGGGGTAGGGGGCAAATGCTTGTCGATCAAATGAACTGTCGACCAAATAAACAGTCGACCAAATGAACAGTCGACCAAGTCATATGGACCCATATATATATATATCTACACACACACACACACACACACACACACACACACACACACACACACACACACACACAGAAATGTTCATATTTCTCAGTGGCTGCAGCTGATTTGGTCACAGCACGCATTCACTGCGTGCTGCAGTTCGTGGTAAATTTTGTCTGTGGTTGCTGTGGTCAAATTATATGACAGCTGAAATATATTAGTTCGACTGTAATGTAATTTCTGTAATTATCCTCTTTCTTCACGGTTATGCAACTTCAGAGTTAGTATATTTAATTTCTGTGGATGTGGAAGTGGAGCCCTCCACATGAAAGCCAATTAACTAGTTTTATTAAGTGATTGGAAATTAAATGCATTTGTTTAATTTGCAATCACCTTATTTAGCTGTTTTTGTGTTTCGATGAAAGAGTTTAGCCAATGATGTTTCACTATGTATTTTATGTCAATGAAAGTTCATCGGCATTGAAAAGTAGTATAACCTTCTCCATATGTCTAAACATGAAAACTCGTGTCTTAAATAACTACTTTTAATTACCAGACATCTCTGAGCTCTGCTAATGACTGAATTCTACTGAAAAGACAAATACTTTCTCTTCAGACTTTGGTATTATGACCTAGCATCCCAACTGCCTTCAATATATAGGTTCATAGGTAGGTACTAGGCTATCTGCCCGAAGGCATTTATGAGCCTAGCCAGAATGTGTTGGCATTCGTCACCCCCTTAGATTAGTTCCCTGTGCCTCTGTCCAGCAGAGCCACTGAAGTGATCCCCGGGGTAAACTTTCTGTTTCCCATCCACTCGTCACAGTTTCTCTTGAAGAGTGTTAGCAAGGAGCTCTGCCTAATGTAGATTGGAATCTTGTTCCAAAGCATGGGAAGTCTCTGTGACAGGAATCTATCTGTCCAGCATTTCCTATTTATTGTTGTGGTGAGGTTTAGATCCCTAGAGCGTGTGGCTCGAGGAGATAAGCTTTTCTTTAGGTGGAGCATGTCGATCAGTTCTGGGTTGGACATGGCCTTGTATGTCAGGCAGAGATCATCTCTGAGTAGGCGGTATGCAACCGAGTACAGCTGGAGTTTCTTCAGTTGAGCTGCATTGGGCATCTTTTTGAGGCCAGTGATCCTCTTGGTAAGGCACTTCTGTGGTCTTTCCAGCTGTTGCAGGTGTCTTGTAAAATACTTTCCAAATAGGGTGTTGTACTCTATGATGGGTCTGATGAACAATGAGTAGAGGGCCACAATGACCTGTTTTGATCTGGATGCAAACCTTTCTGTGATAAGGTGTGCCATGTAGAAGGATTTTTCTAACCACTTTGGCAATGTGATTATCAAAGGAGAGTTTACTATCTACTTGGGTCCCCAGATCCCTTATTATGTCTTCTGTATTTAGGGGACTAGTTTGTAGGTACTTTGTATTTTCCAAAGGGGATGACTATGCACTTTTTGACATTTAGCTTGAGGCCATGATTTTGACACCAGGTGTCCGTCTCAGTGAGACCCTTTTGGAGGATGTCTGTGTCAGCCGGAGAGTCAATTATAGCCCCTAGTTTGCAGTCATCTATGAATGTGGTCAGCCATAGTCCTCTTGTGCTTGCTTGTACCTCTGAGAAGTATATGCCGAACAGGAGGGGTCCTAGGACTGAGCCCTGGGGAACGCCACTTGTAACCGGTTTAGCATCAGACCTAGCTCCCACAACTCTTACCATGTATGTTCTGCCCATGAGCCAGTTGGCAACCCATCTTGTGATGTAGGGGTTTATGTTCAGGCTGATGATCTTGTCTATAATACCAGAATGGGGAATGGTGTCAAAGGCCTTTGCGAGGTCTAGGTAGGCTGTGTGTACCTCCCTTCCCTCGTCTATAGCCTTGGTAACTGTCTCAAAGAAGTCCACCAGGTTTAGGAGGCATGAACTGCCCTTAACAAAGCCGAGCTTGGTAGGGTCCAGTGTTTGCAGGTTCCCAATGTCTCTGTTAATGAGTTCCATGATGATGCGCTCCACAGCCTTGCAGATCAAGCTAGTCAGGCTTATAGGGCGATAGTTCCCGGGGCCTGTTGTGGCTCCACCTTTGTGGAGTGGAATAACTGTTGCTGTGTGCCACTCTATGGGTACATAACCTATGTGTTTAGGTGAGGGGTTAGTTCGTCTTTGAGCTCATGTAGGACGCAGCCTGGGACACCGTCCGGTCCCATTGATGCTGTATTTTTGGCTTTGGTGAGAGCTGTTTTAATCTGAGTGTCTGTGATTTCAGGAGCTCTACATTCTTCTGGTATGGTTATGGGCCCTTTTGGGGGTGGGGGGGGTGAAGTTTGCACTGAACCTGTCTGCCAGGATGTTGGCAATATCGGTCGGTTCAGTGTATTTTCTATCATTGTGCACTAACTCAAGAGCAGATCTGAGCATTGCCACTTAGATTCTTGACATAGCTAAAGAATGCCTTGTGGTTATCTTTGGAGTCCTTGGCAATTTTTCTTTTGAAACTCGCCTTGGATGATTTTATGAGGGATTGTAGTTTCTTGCTGATACTGATCAGGGATGTCTTCCCTTCTTGGGATTTTACTCTTTTCTGTACTAGCTTCCTCCTTCAATTGTATAGTTTGTTTATGGCAGGAGTCCACCAGACTGGTTTTCTTTTCTTGGAGGAGTGATTCTTGGTTTTTCTTGGGATAGCACGATCCATGCATTCTTGTAGGTGCCTGTAGAATGCATTAGTACAGGATTTTGCAGCTTGGACAATGTTATCCTTTAGCATGGGGGCTTTGAAACTTTCCACCTTGGTCTTAAGTAACGTGAAGTTTGCTTTTGAAAAGTTTTTCACAGTGGTTTCCTTGTCTGGGGGTGGGGGCAGAATGTGGATATCCAAAGTGATTTGTTTATGGTCAGATCTAAGCAGTGAGGGGTTGACCTCCAGTGTGGAGCACCAGTCGCGCATGTTGTTGATGACCAGGTCCAATATGTTGTCACCTCTGGTGGGAGTGTTGACCAGTTGATTCAGGGCATTTGCGTTTATAAATTCTAGGAAATGTTGGGCAAGGGAGTTAGTACTTGAGTAGTTCTCCCAATTAATGTTTGGGTAATTGAAATCACCCAATATTAGGGTGCTTGGTAGGACCTTTATATTTCCCAGTGTTTCCAGAAATGCGGAATGGGGGTCCTGGGACATGGTGGGTGATCTGTAGCAGGCGACAATTTGAATTGCAGTTTTGCCCATTGTTAGTTGCACGTGGTTGATCTCTGAAGCATCGTGCTGTGCCAGTAACCTGGAGGTGTGGGTATCCTTGACAAATATGGATATGCCCCCGACTTTTGTATTTCAGTCTGGGTTTTGTGGCCAAAATGATGCCCCCGACTTTTGTATTTCAGTCTGGGTTTTGTGGCCAAAATGTATGGTATGAGTTGTAGCCTGGTGGTGCTGAGGTGCTCTCTGGAGCCTTAAACCAGGTTTCTGTTACTGCACCTATATCGATTTTCTCCATACTGAGGAGTTCCTCGAGTGCGTGCATCTTGAGGTTTAGACTTCTGGCACTGAGTAGCATTACCCTCAGTTTTTTGTTACTTGTGCTATTTATGGTGGTGGGTTTGTCTTTTGAGCCTTGCCTAAAAAGGGTACTATGGGGGTGACAAAAGCCTTGACCAGTATTCAAAAGCCTAAGGGTGACAGGTGCAAGCCGTCTCTAGCGAAGCAGCATCTTTCCTGAAATTCTTTCCCAAAACAGAAGCTGCCTAAGTTACATCAGAGTTACTATGGTGGCTCAAAAGTATCATTCTTGGGCCTCCCAGGCTGCAATGCAGAATGCAATCTGCATGTTGGGTCTGGTTTATGAGTTAGATCTAGAATAAAAGATTTTGAGCTGTGGCTTCTAGAGCAGTTGCAAAGTGTCAAAAAATTAAAACACAAATTATAAAATGAATAAAGCACTCGTCTTTAAATGCTGTTACTGAGTACCAGCAACAGTGTTGCTTAGAACCTCAGAAGAAATGTAGGTGGAACATGTTTCATCCTTCTGTAACAGGTTGGAATAATTTCATTGAGGTAGCTCAGGAAAACAAACTTAAAATGAATGCCACGAGTCAACATAAACCATCTATTGTAATTTAGGAAATTTGCAAACTAAATAAATAAAACTCCAATTTTCTGCTTGTATTAGGCAGTCAATATGAGGAAATGTATAAGCAATGAACAAAGAGTGATCAGTAAAATTAAACTGGGCTGTCAGTGGAATCTGGATAACATAGACTTGAGCACAATACAGCTAACTTTGTTCTATCCTGTTTGGTCTTCTTTTTTTAAACTTTTATATTACACACACACACACACACACACACACACACACACACACACATTCATCTATATATCTATATTTATCTATCTATCTATATTTCATAGTTTCATTGTATAGTACTAGGCTATCTGCCCTGGGGCATTTGTAAGCCTAGCCATAGTGATGTGGCTTTTGCCACCCCATGAAATGGTACAAAAATGTAAAGAATAAATCTAGAATACTGTGCCTCTGTCTAGTAGTGACACAATGAAGGTCCCCTTATATAATAGAATTAGTTTACTGTGCCCCTGCCTAGCAGTGACACAGATGTGACCCCTGGGGTAAACATACGATCTCCCATCCACTCATCAAGATTTCTCTTGAAGAGAGTCAGTGAGGGGCTCTGCCTAATACGAACTGGGATCCTGTTCCAAAGCATGGGAAGCCTCTGGGTTATGAATCTATCCCTCCAGCATGTCCTATTCATACTTGTGCCAAGGTTTAAATCTTTAGCTCTCGTGGTCCTGATGGATTTGGATTTTTTGAGGTGGAGCATGTCCATCAGTTCCTGATTGGACATGGCCTTGTACATCAGGCAGAGATCACCTCTGAGCAGGCGGTATGCTACTGAATAGAGCTGAAGTTTCTTTAGTCTGGCAGAATAAGACACATGTTGGAGACCCTTGATCCTTTTGGTGAGGTATTTTTGTGGTCTCTCCAGCTGTTGCAAATGCAGGGTGAGGTACATACCAAACGGGGCATTGTACTCAATCATGGGTCTGATGAGGGAGGAATATAGGGGTACAATGACATCCTTGGATCTGGATGTGAATCCCTTCATGATGAGGTGTGCAAGGTAGAATGTTTTTCTAACCACTTTGGCAACGTGGGTGTCAAATGAGAGGTCGCTGTCTACTTGGGTCCCTAGGTCTCTGATTACTTTTTCCATACTCAGTAGGTTGCTGTCTATGTGATAATTTGAGGGTACTTTGTTTTTACCAAAAGGGATGACTATACATTTTTTGGCATTTAGTTTAAGGCCGTGACTACGGCACCAGTTGCCCGTTTCAGTGAGGCCTTTTTGTAGGATGTGTGTGTCTGCTGGTGTATCGACTATGGCACCTAGTTTGCAGTCATCTGCGAACTTTGTCAGCTACAGCCCTCCCATGTTTGCTTTAACATCTGAGAAATAAATGCCGAACAAGAGGGGTCCCAGGACAGATCCCTGTGGGACACCACTTGTGACTGGCTTTGAGTCTGACATTGCTCCAGCGATTTTAACTTTATGGGTTCTGTCCTTTAGCCAGTTTGCAACCCATCTAGTGACATAAGGGTTTACATTTAAGCTGTTTAGCTTATCTATGATGCCTGAGTGGGGTATTGTGTCGAAGGCCTTAGCCAAGTCCAGGTATGCTGTATGGACTGCTTTGCCCTCATCAATGGCTCTAGTGACTGTTTCGAAAAAGTCAACCAGGTTTAAAAGGCAGGATCTGCCCCCTTTACAAAGCCGAACTAGGTGGGGTCAAGTGTCTGTAGGTCCCCTATGTCTCTGTTTAAGAGTTCCATAATGATTCTTTCCATAGCTTTGCAGACCAGGCTAGTTAAGCTTATGGGACGGTAGTTTCCAGGGTCTGTAGAGGCATCCCCCTTGTGGAGTGGGACCACTGTTGTTGTACGCCAGTGTTCAGGTACATATCCCGAAGTAAGGCTAAGGTTAAATAGCATTTTTATGTGTGGGTTTAGCTCCTCTTGGAGTTCACGTAACACGCACCCCGGGATACTGTCAGGTCCCATTAATGCTGTGTTTTTTGCTTTGTTTAGGGCGGTTCTCACTTGGACATCTGAGATGACAGGGAGATTACATTCAGCTGGGATAAGTATTTCTTCTTTTGGGGGTGAAGGAGGGGAGAAATTTGTACTGAACCTGTCAGCCAGAATGTTAGCAATATCTGTGGGTTCAGTGTATTTTTTGTTGTTGTGAACCAACTCTGAGCATATCTGAGGGTTTCCGCCCAGGTTTCTAACATAGCTGAAGAAGGCTTTGTGGTTATCTTTAGTGTCCTTAGCGATTTTTCTCTCAAAGTTTGCCTTGGATGTCTTTATGAGAGAACGTAGTTTTCTGCTAATGTTGATCAGAGATGTCTTCCCTTCATGGGATTTAGCTCTGACGTGCAGTAGCTTCCTTCTTTTGTTATACAATTTGTTTATGGCTGAGGTCCACCAGACAGGACGCTTACATTTGGTGGAGAGGGACTTGGATTTGTTTGGGATTGCATGATCCATGCATTCTTGGAGATGTCCATAGAAAGCATTTGTGAAGGATTCGGCATTGTGGGATGTGGTATCCACTGGCACAGTGGGCTTAAAGGATACCATCTCAGTCTTAAGAAGAGTGAAGTCTGCTTTTGAGAAGTTTTTCACTGTGGTCTTTTGTGCTGGGGTGGAGGTGGAATATGTATATCCAGGGTGATTAGTTTGTGGTCAGATCTCACTAGTGAGGGGAATACTTCCGGTGTGGAGCATTTTGTTCCCATGTTTGTGATGATCAGGTCTAGTATATTATCTCCCCTAGTGGGAGAGGTGACTAGTTGTTCCAGTGCATTTGAATTTATGAATTCCAGGAACCTTTGGGCTAGGGTATTAGGGCTAGAATAATGTACCCAATCTATGTTTGGGTAGTTGAAGTCTCCCAGTATGATGGTATTTTGTGATACATTCATATCCTCCAATGTCTTCAGGAAGGCTGAGTGGGGTTCTTGAGATTGGGAGGGTGGTCTGTAACATGCTACCAGTTGTATAGCAGTTTTGCCTATGGTTAGTTGCACCTGTATGGTCTCTGATGCTTCATGTGTTGCTACTAACCTGGAGGTGTGGGTGTCCTTTATGAATATGGACACTCCCCCTCCCTTTGTGGTTCGGCCCGGGTTTTGGGGCCGAAAAGCATGAAACGAGGTATAGCCTGGTAGTGCTGGGCTGCTCTCAGGAGCCTTGAACCAGGTTTCAGTTACTGCACAGACGTCGATGTTCTCCATGCTGAGGAGTGCATCAAGTGCCTGCATCTTGAGATTTAGACTTCTGGCGTTGAGCAGCATTACCCTTAGTTTTTTTCCATTTTTGTTTTCTAAGGAGGTGGGTTTGTCTTTTGAGCCTTGCCTAAAAAAGGCACTATGGGGGTGGCAAGAGCCTTAGCCAATATCCGGAAGCCCAGTGGTGACAGGTGCAAGCCATCCCTTGCGAAGCAGCGTGGCTTGTCCAACATATCATCCCAGACAGACAGACATTGGATCCCCTTAGAATGACACCAGTACTTGAGCCAATTGTTAAAGCTGATCATCTTGTCTTTGTATTGTGGTATCATTCTTGGCGAGGGCAAGATGCTGCTCAGGGTCAGGGTCATACCAGCCTGGGCTACATAATCGGAGAGCTCCTCTATGTCTCTTTTCATGTAGTCCAGGGAGGTACGTCTCAGGTCATTCACACCAGCATGGACAATGACGGAGTCATATTTGTACTTGCTTTGGAGTGACCTGAGTATGTGTGTTATGTGGCAGATCCTAGCTCCCGATAGACAGCTCACAGTCACCTTCTCCTTGTTCAGCCTGGTTAGTGGGACATCAGTGTGTCTGACTATGGAGTCACCTATTACTAGCGTATCAGGCAAGGTGTTTGGCCTTATGGGCTGCGATTGGTTGACACACTGATTTATTGAAGTATGTGTTGCATGTGTTGCATGTGTTTTGTTTTGAGGTGGTGGATTTTTGGATGTCTGCTTTGGGAGCCTCTGTTGTTTTGGTAAGTTTTTTATTAGAGCCTCCGAGTATGTCTTTGTGTTTTTATGTGTTTGGTTTGCAGTTGTGGTAGGTCTATGTGGGACTGGGATTGTTGTGTGTGTGGTTGCCATCTCCTCCTGTCTGGTCATGCCAGCCCTGAGTTGAGAGAGTTCAGCCTCCAGTTTGGCTATATAGTTGCATCTCTCACATGTACTTGTGTTTGTTGAGAGGAGGAGAGGGTTGTCTGTGTACATGAGACAATTGTAGCATTGTCTCAAGATACCCAGATTGACCAGCTGAACTGGAGATGACGCCAGTAATCTACCACTCGACATGCTAGAACAGTATAAGGGAATATATATATATATATATATATATATATATATATATATATATATATATATATATATATATGTATATATATATATATATATATATATATATACATACATACTATCAAAAACTTCTTCAATGTGTGATAAGCATTTGTACATACAGATTAATTTTTTAAACGAAAACAACAGAAGAAACGAACCACTGCAGCTAAAGAGTCTCCAGTTAAATTGTTAGTTGTAAGGTTAAAAAACAAACTGATGACGCCAGTAATCTACCACTCGACATGCTAGAACAGTATAAGGGAATATATATATATATATATATATATATATATATATATATATATATATATATATATATATATACATACATACATACATACTATCAAAAACTTCTTCAATGTGTGATAAGCATTTGTACATACAGATTAATTTTTCTTTAACCCAATGAATAAGTAAAAAAATATATATATTAATAATGTAAGAACTATGTACACAAAGTACTACATGCCTTTTTATGATTTGAATTAGTACAACTCAATACTACACACTACTATGAACCATAACTTTCAACTGAAATTTCTTGATACTATTTTTTTCTTTGTTATTTAAACTTATATTTATTTGTGAATATTTCAGTTTTTGGAGTATATGATCAAGAAGAGTACTCCAAAACTGTGCATGATAGGAACATTTGCTTTGCTTATTAACTATTAACTTGTAGGTTCATAGGTGTGTACTAGGCTAATGGCCCTGAAGCCTTTGCAAGCCTAGCCCATAGGATTACCCTGGCATCATGCCACCTGACCTTAGTTTCTAGTGCCTCTGTCGAGTATAGCCACTGGAGTGATCCCCAGGGTGAATTTTTTATTTCACATCCACTCATCAAGATTTCTCTTGAAGAGGGCCAGTGAGGTGCTTTGCTTGACATGCATGGGAAGTCTATTCCATAGCATGGGCAGTCTCTGGTTTATAAACCTGTCCATCCAGCATGTTCTGTTGATTGTGGTAATGAGATTGAAGTCTCTGGAGCATGTGGTGCAGAGGGATTGGGATTTCTTTAGATGTAGCATTTCTAACAGTGCTGGATCAGATATGGCTTTGTAAGTCAAGCAGAGATTGCCTCTAAGTAGGCGGTATGAGCCAGAGAATAGCTGGAGTTTTTTGAGTCTGTCCATATAGGACAAGTGTTTAAGGCCTAGAAATTTCTTTGTGAGGTACTTTTGTGGCCTCTCCAGTTGTTGCAGGTGTCTAGTGAGGTACATGCCAAATGGGGCATTGTACTCGATGATTGGCCTAATGAGGGAAAAGTAGAGGGAGACAATGACCTCTTTCTTCCTGGATGCAAAACCCTTAGTAATGAAATGTGCCACATAGAAAGACATTCTGACCACAGTGGCAATCTGGTGTTCAAAAGAGAGGTTGCTGTCAACCTGTGTTCCCAGATCTCTTATAACACCTTCTGTGTTCAATGGACTACCATCAATGTGGTAATTCAAGGGAACTGTTTTTTTTTTTCCCAAGGGGGATGATGACACATTGTTTGGCACTGAGCTTAAGGCCATGATTCTGACACCAGTCGTTGGTCTCATTGAGGCCTTTCTGTAGGATGTCAACATCACTTGGGGAGTTAATAATAGCTCCCAACTTGCAATTGTCTGTGAACTTTGTCAGCCAGAGTCCCTTTGTGTTGGCCTGGACATCAGAGAAGTAGATACCAAACAGGAGAAGACCCAGGACCGAACCCTGTGGGACTCCACTTGTGACTGGTCGGCAGTCTGACTTGGAGTAAGCTACTTTCACACTGTGGGTTCTATCTGTGAGCCAGTTTGCAACCCACCTAGTGATATAGGGGTTGATGCCTAGCTTAGTTGAGTTTTTCTATGATTCCTGATTGGGGAATGGTATCAAAGGCCTTGGACAGATCCAGGTAGGCTGTATGAACCACCTTGCCTTTATCCACAGCTCTGGTGACTGACTCAAAGAAGTCGACCAAGTTGAGCAGGTATGATCTACCCTTCACAACACCAAACTGTGTAGGATCCAGAGTTTGGAGATTCCCTATATCCTTGTTTATTAGGTCCATGATGATGCGTTCTATAGATTTGCATATCAGACTCATCAGGCTAATGGGGTGATATTTCCTGGGGTCTGTAATCGCTCCTCCTTAGTGGAGAGGGATGATTGTAGCAGTGCGCCATTCAGTAGGGACAAAGCCTGAGGTGAGGCTGTGACTGAACAGGGCACACAGGTGAGGTGCCAGTTCACTCTGTAGTTCATGTAGAACACAGCCAAGGATATTTTCAGGTCCCATAGAAGCTGTATTCTTGGCCTTGGACAGTGGTGTTTTAACCTGTGCAGCAGTAATACTGGGTGCCTGGCAATCTACTGGTATTATTATTGGTCCTTTGGGGGGGAGGGTTAAAATTAGCACTAAATCTGTTGGCCAGTACATTGGCAATATCTGTTGGCTCGGTATAGAAGGCAGCATTATGCAGTAGCTCAGAGCAAATCTGAGTATTGCCATGGAGATTCTTTACATAACTATAGAAGCCTTGTGGTTGTCTTTACTATCTGCTGCAATTCTATTTTTATAGCTAGCTTTAGAGGATTTAATGAGGGATGTCAACCTTTTGTTCAGGCTAAGGGAGTTTTTCCAGTCTTGGGACTTTGCCTTATTCCACATCAGTTTCCTCCTTCTGTTATAGAGTTTGTTTATGGCAAGAGACCACCAGACTGGTTTCCTTTTTTTTGAGGAGAGCATTTTGGTTCTATTGGGTATGGCAAGATCCATGCATTTGTGTGTGTGTTCATACAGTGCATTGGTGTATATGACTTGGCGGTCATGCAACTATTCTTCATTTGCATGGGTGCCGTGAAGTTAGCCAGCTCTGTTTTTAGGAGCCCAAAGTTAGCTTTGGAGAAGTTTTTCATGGTGGTTACCTTTGTGGGGGGGGGGGGGGGGGTTTCCACTGTGATTAGTTTGTGGTCAGACCTAACCAGGGAAGAGTTGACTATTGGTGTAGAGCAATGGTCACCCATGTTAGTAATGACCAGGTCAAGGATGTTGCTACCTCTAGTGGGGTAAGAATGAGCTGGTCAAGAGCATTGGAATTAATGAATTCCAGAAAGCGTTGGGCAAGTGTATTGGTACATGAATAGTTTTCCCAGTTAATGGAGGGGTAGTTGAAGTCACCGAGTATGTGTGTGTTAGGTTGGACCCTAATACTCTTCAGGGTGCTTAGGAATGTGGAGTGCAAGTCTTGGGACATGGTTGGGGACCTGTAGCAGGCTATGACCTGAATCGCTTTCTTACCCAATGTTAGCTGCACCTGAAGTATCTCAGATGAGTTATGTTGGCCTACCAGTCTGGAGGTGTGTGCATCCTTTATGAATATGGAAACACCACCACCTTTGGAGCTTCGGTCCAAGTTCTGGGGCCAAAAGGTGTGGAATGAGTTATAGCCTGGTAGTGCAGGGGTGCTTTCTGCTTCCTTGATCCAGGTTTCTGTTACAACACAAATGTCGATGTTCTACATTTTAAGGAGTGCTTTGAGCATGTGCATTTTGATATTTAGACTTCTAGCATTGAGCAGCATGACTCTCAGATTGCATTTGTTTGTAGCTGCTACGGTGGTAATTTGGTCTTTGAGCACCGCCTAAAAAAGGCACTACAGTGGTGGCAAGAGCCTTGGCCAGTATCCAGAAGCCCAGGGGTGACAGATGCAGGTCATCTCTGGCAAAGCATCAAGGTCTGTCAATCATGTCATCCCAGGCAGACAGATACCGGATCCCCTTAGAATGACACCAGAAACTTAGCCAGTAGTTGAAATCTATCATTTTCTGCTTGTACTGTGGTATCATTCTGGGTGATGGTAGGGTGCTGCTCAGGGCTAGGGTCATACCTGCCTGGGCTACATAATCCAAGAGCTCCTCCATGTCTCTTTTCATGTTGTCCAGGGAGGTATGTCTCAGGTCATACACACCCACATGTACAATGACAGAGTCATATTTGCACCTATTGTTGAGGGACTTGAGTGTGTGCATTAAGTGGCGGATCCTGGTGCCTGACAGGCAGATGACTGCTACTTTCTCCTTATTCAACCTAGTGAGTGGGACATCAGTGTTCCTCACTATCAAGTCACCTATGACTAGTGTATTGGGCATGCTGTTTTGCCTTAGGGGCTTTGGGTGAGTGGCACACTGTTCAGGAGAGTTATGTGTCTCGTGATTAGTGTTCTGCTGTGGTGGTCGAGTACGTTTCTGCCTTGGAGGTCTCTGCTGTTTGGGTAGATTTTTATTGATAGCCTCTGCAAAGGTGGGTGTGTGGTCTGTGTTTTTATGTGAAGGCAGTGCTGGTGTGTGTTCTGGAGTGCTGTGTGTTCCACGTGGCATGGTGCAAGTGTTGACTTTCTCTTCTTGACCAGCTATTCCAGTCTTGGCTGGAGAGTGCGTAGCTTCCAATTTGGATATATAAGTTCATCTCTCACAAGTCTGAGTGTTGGGAAGTAAGAGGAGAGGGTTGTCAGTGTACATTGAGGCAGTTGCTACATTGCCTCAGGATGTCCAAGTTCACCAGGTTAATAGGAGAAAGCACAGGGAACTGATGTTTAGACATGCCTGGAGGGGTAGGCTTTAATAAATACTGGAGCTGTTTCCCTGCAGAACATTTAGTGCTGGTAGCACTTTTATGTGCTACAATAATTGCTACAAGAAGTCTGGTAAAGTACTAAACAAATAAGCTAGTAAAAGTGCAAGAGAACTAGCAGATCTTAGGGAAAAATTGAACAGCAGACTTTGGCACCGCTCAGAATGTTACAAACAGTCCTGGATACAGCATATCTGTACCTGGACTAGACTAGTTACAGGAAGGGCAGGAAACACTCGCAAACACAGGCTTTTAAACCAGAAAGTTGAAAGAGATGGAAACACTGCCCGAATGGCCAAAAACAAAACTACAATTTCTGGGCCAGAAACCACTCCTCTTCTGGTAGATTGGCTACCTAGTGCTTACCACTCCCACTGATAAGCTTAGAAGGCTTCCCTCCAACACAGAAAGGTTTGGGGGTGCTCAGAAGCTTACCAACAGTCCTGAATACAGCAGATCCGTATCTGGACTAGACTAGTTACAGAAAAGGCAAGAAACAAGCTTAGATTTTTTTTTCAGAAAGCAGCAAAAACAGTACTAAAAACAATTCAAGTACAGTGCAAGCTAGCACACTTGAGTGTGTAGCAATATTAAAGCAAATGCAGTTTAAATAAATACAATTTATTTGAAATATATTCTGAACTAAATTCAATTGTTTTATTAAACTCTGAACAGTTAAAAAATGCAAAGAAAATATACACTCAGTCAGAACACAAGGACATTTTTTTTGTTAGTAAAGTGCAAGGGGAGGAAGGAGGAGCAGAAGATAATTCAATGTTAAGAACCTAAGTGGGTTGGCCTTCTCAAATGTTCTCTCTGTGTTAGGTAGGGTTACCGTATTTGGTTATACGAAAAAGAATACGAACAAAAATGTGCAGGTATTATACGAGCACATATTTTTTCGTCCTCTTTGGGTTGCCAGATTCCTGACTGGCCGGGTCGGGACAAAGGAAGACCAAAAAAAAAAAAGCTCTTTAGTAGCGCTGTGTTTGGCAATTTTTGATTGGCCCATATGCCGGTATACGAGCCAATCAAAAACTTGCACAGCAGACCCTCTTCTGTTCAATGAGGAACATCAAGCAAGTCCACATTGAACAGAGATCTGTTTTTCAATGTTTTTGATTGGCTCGTATACCGGTATACAATCCAATCAAAAACTCGCACAGCGGACCCTCTTCTGTTCAATGTGGAACATCAAGCAGTTCCGCATTGAACAGAGCTCCGTTTTTCGATTTTTTTGATTGACTCGTATACCGGTATACAAGCCAATCAAAAACTCGCACAGTGGACCCTCTTCTGTTCAATGCGGAACATCAAGCAGTTCTGCATTGAACAGAGGTCCGTTTTTTGATTTTTTTTTTTATTGGCTCATATACCGGTATATGAGCCAATCAAAAACTTGCACAGCAGACCCTCTTCTGTTCAATGCGGAACATCAAGCAATTCCGCATTGAACAGAGCTCCATTTTTTGATTGGCTCATATACCGGTATATGAGCCAATCAAAATCTCGCACAGCAGACCCTCTTCTGTTCACTGTGGAACATCAAGCAGTTCCGCTTTGAACAGTGCTCCATTTTGCGATTTTTTTGATTGACTCGTATACCGGTATACAAGCCAATCAAAAACTCGCACAGTGGACCCTCTTCTGTTCAATGTGGAACATCAAGCAGTTCCGCATTGAACAGAGCTCCGTTTTTCGATTTTTTTGATTGACTCGTATACCGGTATACAAGCCAATCAAAACTCGCCTGATGGACCCTCTTCTGTTCAATGCGGAACATCAAGCAGTTCTGCATTGAACAGAGGTCCGTTTTTTGATTTTTTTTTTTATTGGCTCATATACCGGTATATGAGCCAATCAAAAACTTGCACAGCAGACCCTCTTCTGTTCAATGCGGAACATCAAGCAATTCCGCATTGAACAGAGCTCCATTTTTTGATTGGCTCATATACCGGTATATGAGCCAATCAAAATCTCGCACAGCAGACCCTCTTCTGTTCACTGTGGAACATCAAGCAGTTCCGCTTTGAACAGTGCTCCATTTTGCAATTTTTTGATTGGCTGGTGTATATGGGTCAATCAAAAAAAAAAAAAAAAAACAAAGCGGGAGCTGTTTTTCTGGGATTGTAACCGGCAGTGCGGGACTCGGGATCAGACTACCGATCCCAGGACAATCCTGCTGAAATAGGGACGTCTGGCTTTTGAAATTTTTTTTAAAAAAACCCAGACAAATCTCAGAATTTTCAAAAACTGCCCGGACAGGAGCCCAAAAAGAGAATGTGTCCGGGGAAACCTGGACATGTGGCAACCCTAGTGTTAGGTAGAATGAACACTAGACTGGGAGGAGTGTCCCAGATCAAATTTACAGTAGGGGCGGGCAACTGCAAAGCCACCAACTATAAAATCAGTTTCAGAAGAGATCACAAACAAAAAAACAATGTCAAGAAATATATAAAATAATTCAGTCAGCAAATATATAAAATAATTCAGTTGGCAAAAATTAAGACAATGCAGAACTCTGAAAATTTAGTGTCAAGAATTATACTTATCAGCGATTATATTTCCAGATTGTTCACTCTTCCGTCAGAACACAAGGAGTTTCTAACAGTGTATGCAGGAATTTACAAACCGGGGCTATTTTAATTCAGCAAGCCTTGACGCAATCAAATAACAAAAAAGCTGTTAGACTAGTTTTATAAACTTTACCACCACCAAAGGAATAGAGGGGGGCAGTTTCTGAAGTGATCACAGACAAAAAACAATGCCAGCAAATATATAAAATAATTAAGTCAGCAAATATATAAAATAATTCAGTCAGACAAAAATTAAGACAATGCAGAACTCTGAAAAGTTAAAGTGCCAAGAATTATACTTGTCAGCGACATATTTCCAGATTGTTTGAAAGCACTCTTCAGTCAGAACACAAGGCGTGGCTCATTACATGTTTAATCACCACTTGTTTAAAACTATCCCATGATGTCTTTGATCTGTCAAGCCAGTTCTGACAGATGTATAGTGTCATCAGTGAGAAGAGGGTAATTAAGGTATGTTATTTTCTGTTTCATCAATCCAGGAGTAGGAATATGTAAAACTGCAAATTCCCAGGAGACAGTGGTATTTTCTTATCTCATCTTTTCTAGCCTGACGTTTAATGAACACCACAACGTATACAAACATTCACATCTCCAAAGGAAATGAAGAATATCAGCTCTTTAGACTTCATAATGTATGCAGTTTGGTGAAGATGTGATGTACTATTTAAGTTTTTGTTAAGTTTATCAGGAGTTAAATATGCACTGTTCATAGGTTGGTACTAGGCTATCAGCCCTAGGGCCTATGCAAGCCTAGCCATAACAATTCCCTGGCTATTTCTTCCCACAATATTTACTTCCCTGAACCCCTGTCTAGCAGGGTGACTGACGTGACCCCCGGGGTAAATATCCCATCTCTCATCTAGTCGTCAAGATTCCTTTTGAAGAGGGCCAAGGAGGCACTCTGCTTGACATGCATGGGCAGTCTATTCCAGAGTAGGGGGAGTCTCTGGGTCAGGAACCTATCCCTCCAGCATGTTTTGTTCATTGTGATAACAAGGTTTGGGTCCCCGGAGCATGTGGCTCCGATGGACTGGGATTTCTTTAATTGTAGCATGTCCAGCAGCTCTGGGTTTGACTTGGCTTTGTATGTTAAGCAGAGATCACCTCTGAGTAGACGATATGCGACAGAATATAGCTGGAATTTTTTCAGCTGGTCAGCATAGGGCATCTGCTTTAGGACTGTGATCCTTTTAGTGAGGTGTTTTTGCGGCCTTTCCAGTTGTTGCAGATGTCTTGTGAGGTACATACCAAATGGGGTGCTGTACTCTATGATGGGTCTAATGAGGGATGAGTACAGTGGGACAATGACCTCCATTTTTCTGGATGAAAAGCCCTTAGTGATGAGGTGTGCCACATAGAAGGATTTCCTGACTGTTGTGGCGATGTGGTTATCGAAGTTGAGACCACTGTCCACCTGTGTTCCTAAGTCTCTTATCACGCTTTTGGTGTTTAATGTACTGCCACCTATGTGGTAATTCATGGGTACATGTTTTTTTCCTAAAGGGGATAACTATACACTTCTTGGCACTGAGCTTGAGCTCATGGCTCTGGCACCAAACATCTGTTTCTGTAAGGCCCTTTTGTAGAATATCCACATCTCTGGTGTACATCCACTCTCACTGAGAACCCCCTCTGTGAAGCTGAACACTGTTCATACTTGAGTCACTGGGTCCTTGTGCATAGCCTTCACTAATTCTCCCAATGTTTCTAGGACTTCAAAACACCGCAGTACTGCCCAGATCAGCTTTCTTGGGACCTTGTCATGTGCTTTCTCCAAGTCTAGGAATGCCCAGTTGGACTCTCTCCTCATCTCTAGCTTCTTCTCAAGTATTTGTCTCAGTGCAAACATCAGGACAATTGTGCTGCATCCTGATCTGAATCCAAATTGCTCATCTCCCATCTTACATTCTACTACTCTGTGCATCCATTTATCAATCACCCTCTCCAGATCTTTCATGCAATGTGATAGGAGTCTTATGCCTCTGTTCTGCCCACAGTTGTGGATGTCCCCTTTGTTCTTGTACACTGGCATGAGTATACTTATTCTCCAGTCATATGGGATACACATTTCTCTCCACACTGCTATTAGTACCCTCAGGAGTCATTTCTCCCCTATCTCACCAGCATCTTTATCATATCTGCTGTGACCTCATCTGAGCCTGCTGCTTTCCCTGACTTCATCTTCAGTTCAGTTTTAGTTACTGATCCTGATGTAGCCAAACTAATAGATGATGAACCTAGGTTTCAGATTAGGAATAGCAAGTCCTTAAAAAAAGAGACTATGTTATCCCAAGGGAACCTCTGCTGAGGATTGTGAATATGGCACTAGGCCATGTGGGCATTGCAATTTTTGTTCTTATGTTGACACCAGTGCTGAATTTTATCATCTTGACCAGAGGAAAATGTACACTTTTAAAGTACATGCCACATGTTTGACTAAACATGTGGTTTATCTTGCTTATTGTGTTAAATGTATGGGATTTTATACTGGGAAGACCAATAGAACATTTAAAGAACGTATAAGAGAACATGTTTACAATATAAATAAACACAACATGTTTAATGCACTGGCTAAACATGTCATGAACACAGACGACACATATATGTTCAAGTTCTTGGTCATTGGTAGAATATCAGAGAGTTCCAGGTTAGGTGATATAGCTAATAAGACTGAAGACTTGGAGTCTACATGGATTGTTAGGTTGAGGGGGGACTCAGGCATGGTCTTAATGAATCTGTACCCCTGAGACCCTGACTTAAAAATAGACCCTTGAGGAGGTAGTGCAACTTTCAGTGTTTTTCACTAATGTATTTAAGTTTTATTTATATTTTTATGTGCTATTAAATTATATGCTGGTATTTTGTATGTAATATGCTTTTAAATTGTGATTGGCATGCATCATGTTATTGTTACCTTAGTGCTTTATATGAAATGTGTTTTACTGTGCATTTTAAATACCTGATGAAGCTATTATAGTGAAAGCACTTGTGTTCTACGCTCCTGAAGTAAAATCTTTTAGTACTGGATACTGCGGTCGTGACTGTGTCTGTTTTTTATTGGATTTATTCATTTTGTCTTTCTTCGACACAGCATTTGAGCCTGCTTCAGTGGTATTTCTTTTAATATATATACATATATATATATATATATATATATACATATATATATATATATATATATATATATATACACACACACACACAGACACAGACACACACACACACTGTAGCAAAAGGAATGAAAAGCTTCTAGAAAGAAAATGAAATCCCAGTTAAAAAATGAATAAAGGTAATACAATGAAGGGATTCAGAGCAGACAAGATGGGTAAGCACAGCATTCCTCACATTTCTGCTTCACTATTTCAAACTTTTTCTTTTGCAGTCTTCCAAATGTATTACCATACCTTAGCAAGTGTTGCAGAACCTCAGCCTTTTACAGAGGATATGCAAGGTCGTGGATAAGGACAATAGTAGCCTTTCACCCAATATCAGTTTCATACTTTGTTCTGTCAAAACCATGAAAGCCACATAAAAAAAATTAGGTGCTTCAGGAAAGAAAGGAAATGTCAATGTTTAAATGTAATTGGAATCTTCTACGCTCTCTAACTGCTAAACCATGTGTGTAAAACCTGAAATAAGAGTAATAAGACAGAAGCAAACCCAGCACCTGTGGATCAGTAAATCACTGAAAAAGGAATGTTGAAACATCAGTCCTTTCACGCATAACTATTCCTGCCATAAATGACAGTTACTAAGCTATCACAAATCAAAGTTATAACTGTCAGATCATATGTTAACTCATAGCCAGTTCTTGCAAGCAATCATAGTTTCAGTACAATGAGATCAACATACTGAAACCCACTTCTTACTATGAATTAAAAACAAACATTCCATAACTAATCTAAACCTTAATACAGGTGCAACAAGGATTGAAGAAAAGAAAGTCCTAGGTTTCTTCTAGCCTTGCGCAAAAGTCATTATTATACAATGACCTCCAAAACGTGCACGCTGATTGACCAGCGTGCCCGTTGTAAATCCCACAATATAACAACAGAACAAGGTCCGGTCGCCTGGACTTTTTTCCATTGGTATAAAGTACTAAAAACATTTTTTTTAACAAATTAAAAAAAAAAAAGAAAAAACAGAGCAACACAAACTTTCTTTTCTCCGTTGCTTCCATTTCAAAACATTGATGTACTGGGTATGAGTGGGACACAAGTCCCATACGTATGCACAGTACATCAAAACAAGAAAGCAGTGCACCACAAACAGCAGAAGAACAGTAATGCACTGTTATACAAAGACATTATTTAAAAAGGTAAGTATTTTTTTCTTAAATAATGTCATTATAATAGCAATAACCGACTCTGTGGTTGTGGTATAATGAAATTTACCCACGGTTGGCTTTATTTAATCACTCGGGCTTCGCCTCATGATTAAACCACACCAACTGTGGGTAAATCTTCATTATACAACAACCCCCCATTAATATTCAAAAAACGTGCACGCTGATTGGTCAGCGTGCATGTTGTAAATCAGAGTTATAGTAATGGAAAAAGGTCCGGTTACCCGGACTTTTTCCATTACTATAATTCTTTTTTTTTTTTTTACAGCAATGGAGAACGCAAGATCTCAGTTGTTTCACACTGTTTCGCTATGTCATTTAACGTAGCGAAACAGCATTAAAAAAAGCAATGGAGATTCTCCGTTGCTTTTTTTAATGCTATCTCGCTATGTTAAACTCGTTTAACATAGCGAGACAGTTTGTAAAAAGCAACAGAGATCTTGCTTTCTCCGTTGTTTTTTACAAACTGTTTCGCTATGTTAAATGGGTTTAACATAGCGAGACAGCTTTAAAAAGCAATGGCTCCGCTGCTTTTTTTAAAGCTGTCTCGCTATGTTAAACCCATTTAACATAGCGAAACAGTTTGTAAAAAGCAACGGAGATCTTGCTTTCTCCGTTGCTTTTGCCCACAGCTCTGATGTACTGCGTAGGCATATGCATGCTCAGTATATCAGAACTGCCACAGAATATCAGACATCTGTGGAAGGGCAGCAAGGAGGCATTATATAATGCCATTATTTAAGAAAATTAATTATTTTTTTTCTTAAATAATGTCATTGTATAATAGCAATAACCTACTTATGGTTGTGGGTAACGCTGGCTTTACCCACGGTTGGCTTTGTTTGGTCACTCGGGCTTCACCCCGTGACCAAACCACACCAACCGTGGGTAAATCCAGCATTACCCACACCCAGGCGTGGGTTATTGCTATAATATACCACACCACGTCGGTTACTGCTTAAATACCACACTTTTCTGAAAGTGGCTTTACCTCACTGCTTCTCTTCATAGTTCTGAAGTGCCCAGAATTTTACAGAATATCCAGATTTTTTTTGCCTTATACTTTTCTTTGTTCTGCATAACATTTGGGAAAATCATTAAGAATTAAACTCACTACATAATGACACCCATTTGAGTTTCAGACTTCCTACAATTCAGAAAATGCATAGTAATATAAAACATGCAATTCTAGCAATTTCTACATTTATAACAGTAATATTTAAAATCTGTCCCTAACTTTTGCCCTGTCCCCATTATTTTTGGTTTTGTCTGGAATTCTTGAGCAAGCAATGTCTTTTGGCATTTCCTGGTTAGAGGTCGCCAGAGCGGATCACCGGCCTGCAGATTGATTGGCAGTGAAGTTTTTATGGTTTCGAGTTGCCAGCCCCAACCTTCACAAAAGGCATTTACACATGCACCTACCTGCATGCCTTTAAAACACACTGGACTACAGGGAAGACATGCAGACTCTGCAAAAAGACGGCACACCAGCCGAGAATCGAACCAGAGAACCTCTTGCTCTGAGGTGAAAATGCTAAGTGCTGCATCACCGTGGCCATTGTCTGGAATTCTTGAGCAAGGAAGTAGAAAGGTATACTTCCCCTGACAACCATGTCACCATAGCACCGGCTGTTTGCATGTTTGTGAAGGGCAAGGTTTGAGGGCAATTCCATGAAGCATGTTTCTTCAGGTTAAGACCTCCTCACCTTCTAAGTGAAATCTCACCTATTTGGAAATACCCCTAGCTTCTTTTAGGAGATGAAAACAAAATCTAAACATGAGGACTTCTATTGTGACACACAAAAAGATACAGCAGAATAGTTGTAATATTTCAGCATTGTGAACATAGCTACATTAATGTTAAAAACAGTCAACAGGTCTCATTCTGTTCAATTTCCAACACTTGCAATGTTCTGCAGAGTGTCTGGTGACTTCAAAGCAAGTTGGGGTTGCAGAAAGCAACTGTTTACTTGAGGTGGACACAAATGGGGTAGAACCACATGTTGAAGAGGTCAATTCGGAGCACTTAAATTGTTAAATCAGTGGTCATACAGCAATACATGATAGGTAACTAATGGCAACCCATAGTGCCAGTGGCTGAACGGGTGTCACACATTTGTGATGGAAGACCAGAAGGCGAGTTCAACTCTCACTCCAGGTGACTGGATTGCTGAGCTTGTAGTGAAGCACTGGAGGGGTGCTGCACTCCTGAATGTTAAACCAAGGGGTCATCTTCATGAATTGGTGACAGCTCAGGTGAATGTAAAAGGTCCTGCAGCACCGACTGAGATGAACAGGTGAAGTTCCCTGATACCTTATCCAAATTTCCCCCAGTACTATAAATACCACCTCAGGTCTCTGCTTAAAAGAAGCTACTTTCTAGTAGGACCAACCTTGTCAATAAAAGGATAAATACAAAAATAGAAAAGTAACTATCCTGCTTTCAGATATAACAGTAATTGATATTAGTTCCTCTGACCCAATTACTTTAACTGTACTGAGGATGATATATGTCTTTCTGACCAAATGCAAGTAGCACTGCCTACAATAAATTATTTTAGCATTTTATGACACTGACCCAATAAGCAGCAACTCTTTCCTCGATCTCTCAGTAATCACAATGGCACTAGAACAGAGGAAATTTGCTGACTTACCCAATGTTAGATACTTCAGTTCATTTCCAAGAGCACATAATGATAGACTCCACTACAACTACTACTAACTGCGCAGCTAACAATACATTTCAGCTTGTTTTCAGCAATAACACCTAATGACTGCAGACAAAGACAGACATTTTCCTATCCCACCAATTATCTCAATGGTGTGACTCTGCTTTGAAGTCATCAGTCTCTTGTGGTTAATGCCTGGCTTTTACTATAGTTAGCCATAATCCACTACACAGGAATGCATTTTTTAATGAAAATATCAGTGCATCGGGTACTGAGTTTCTGCACAGCTGGTTTAGCAGTGCTTATCTTCACAGCCTACACATGCCAAAACAAAAACATTTGTGTGCTGAAACCACCAGGAAACAGACATGACACATAACAGTATTTGCTTTTTCTATCAAAGCTCTTAAAATCTTACCTCAAGAATAACGGATAGAGCACGCAACTAGACAGTGAAAAAAGCTGAAAAGAGGTACACATTAAAATGTCAAGATATTCACTGAACAGAAGGACCTGAATGGATGTCTTTTTCAAGCAAATGTTTTGCAGTGTGTCATTATTTCTTTACTATATTATACATTTTAGAATGTGCAGGGATGCATTTCTGAGCAGATCATGGACATTCTTTCTCTCTCATACACAGAATATTTATGATCTATTAGTAAATGCAGCATTTTGGTGCACTGAAGGCATGGCTGACTGATTCCATGTCTGTAAGGCAATTCAGGAAAAAATACAGTTCATTAGAAGAACTATAACATCTGGTAAAATACAAAAGTCACCAAAAAGATAATATATTTCCCCCCACGAGTATAGCTTAAAATGCATTTTCTCCCAAAGAAAAGTCTTTCTTTTAAAAAGTATGCAGACACTCTGATTTTATACATCTTAACTATGAATGAGTAACCAACATTAGGTCTAAAGGTACACCCCATGATCACCGAAGTAACAATCGTAACTATTCCTTATCAAGACCTTCCTAAATGCCATGGCTGTTTACTCGTGAAGGCAATCATCCAAGTCAGAAGTAATTGACTTTTATTTTTATGTTGGCATGTAATTAATTACTTTTAATTCTTTTGCAAACTTTAAAATAAATTACAACATTCCAGTTTCTTCAGAAAACACACTTTAACTAGTAATAAAAGGGCTGAAACACTAGAATGTCGGACTGTTTCTGTTTAATCATTAATTTTAACACATCCTCCTTTATGTTTATGAATGCGTTAAAAAGCTAGCACTGATGACTCTCAAAAAAAAGGTGCATTAAGGTTAAGGTGCATTAAGGTTAACTAATGTGTAATAGGACTTAATAGCTGTATCTGACACCCAAGTACAGTAATAGAGGGGCCACACTTTGGTGAGTCATCACTTTCTGATATTCATCCAAACAGAAAAGGACATTTCATTATTTAAACTCCTCATCTTGAATTAATGATGCAAAATCACAACAATTTTAGTCATTATAACAGGATGGCATGGGCTCAGGTGTTGACAGTAAGTGCGTAGGAGAGGGGGAAGAGTACAGCAGAAGCAACTGCTAAGAGAACAGTACAGCTCAGGTACTTGGGTACATCATGATATCACTAAACATGTGGGACTGTGGGTGGATGGGAAGAGCATGGGAGGTCTCCATTCAGATTAGTACAACTCCAGGATTTCAGTATTCGCAGAGGTTAACTTGGCACAAGCTTCGTATGGATTCCTGGTGCAGATCATAATTACTGGCATGTTTGGTAGGCAGAATTTATCACCCATCATTATTCACTCAGCAATTTTTCTTGGGTTTCGCTCAAAATGTGAACAGAAGTTATAATTTTCTTAAGAAAAGTACTTATAATCCGCCTCTACACCCTGTAATCGTGGCTTTGGAGCGACACTGTAAGGAAGGGATTAGGATGATGTGTGGCAATCCTTTTCCTTACAGACCAAATCTGACTAAAGCGCGTAAACAACTTTTGATTAGTTTACTGGGTAATCAAGATATAAGTATTATAACACCTGATAAAGTTGACAGGGTTGTAATGATGGACAGCATACTATTCACAAGTAAAATGATGGCATTACTGTTCAATTACTGCAATTATTAAACTTTTTCACAGAACAAAATCAATGTGGCTTATGCAAGAATTGATTGTTTATTAATGGACTTACTTCATCAGGACATTTACTACATAGGCTGAATTTATATGCTTAGAGATAAAGAAACCAGTAATCCCAGCAATCTTTGGGATTCCTAAGATTCATAAAGACAAAGATGATCTTGGAAGCTGGTGGGACAAAATGGAGCCACTGGTGATTTATGTACACAGAAAGTTGAAAAATATTTTTGGGAAAAACATTAGGGGTAATTCAGTATTTCTTACATGGAGCTAATCTCTGTGTAAGCATAGTGCTGCAGCCTGAACACGGAGTTCGGAGGCGGAGCGATCCAGGAAGCAAGGCTGGAGAGTTGCATGAGCCTCACAGCACTATGTTGCCATGGAGGCAATTGTGGAATGTAAATCACCTCATTTGCTGGTGAATAACATGTAAATGAGGTGATTTACTGATCCAGGAAGCAGACAGGCATTCGTGTAGGAGCCGTGTCTGCATTAAAAATGTATGCGTGAACTTTCTGTGTACCAGACTGCAAAATAAAAAACAGGGCTATGACAACTAAAAGTAAAGCATGTAGTAGTTGCATCAGGCATGTCAATGGCCAAAACTATGGCCACTGGCATGTAAAACTGCTGCAAAATATTAAAAATCAAAAGTTATTTTTGTTGGCACATATGCCATGTTTAAGTGGAGTGCAAAGGCGCCCAAACATGTGATCTGACAAAACATAAATTTAAAATATTAAAAGGGGATTATATAAGCTAAAACTAATTTCCCCATTATACTGGCCAGCATGCAGACTCATACAATGGTAGATAGTAGTTGCTAAGGACATAGACTCTCGTGTAGTGCTGTAACTGGTGTATATGTAATTAGGTGTATGCAAATGAGCCAAGTTTACTGAATAGCAAAATGGGCCACCATGTCTGCAGGTACCTAACCGTGTAGGGGCTACAATGTGGTGGTGTAGGCAGAAGAGGCAGCTGACATGAAAGGGGGGTGTGTCATGCTTTGTGTAAGCACATTGGAGCTCTGTGGCTTCTGTTTGCACTCAGCTAAACACAGCTAAGCAGGGGTGTATGTCTGAGGCTGCTTAGCTGGTGAGAGAAATGCTGAGCGTGCTCGTGTACAGGGGAGGGCCCTTTCTGCTCAGTAGTGTTTACACTAGCTCGATGGGTTAAAAGTGGAGGAAATTGGAAAAAAATATAAAAGGAAATAGCAGACAAAAGGCAGTCAACTATAAATGACTAATAAGGCCTCTGCCACTCAGAGTGGGCCATTCAAACCCCTCAATAATGTAGCTGCAGGTGGAATATATCATAGTCAGCCAATCACACAGGCTGTATCTGCAGCACACCAGTATAAAGTATGCAGACACTCTTCAATCTGATTTCCCCACATACTCTGCACTATTGGAGTACACATTTGGGAATTTTAACTGACAAAATGGTAGGGGCTGCTGCTGCTTTGCTTACATCTCTACGTGCTACAGACTGAGGGTGGTGATGAGGATGATGCTGACAACTGGCCCAGACTGAGGAGGAGAAGAGTGTTTAGACCCAGAGTAACCTTTCAGAGACTACATGAGCTGGAGATAGTAGAGCACTACAAGGTGGACAGGGACATACTACAACAACTCACTGAGCTCTGCCATGCTCAACTCAGACCCACAGCCAACAGAGGGGAACCCATCCCAGTGAAATTAAAGGTATGTGTAGCCTTAAGAATACAAGCTACAGGTACTTTCAAAGACCTACTTCCCCAGTGGGGGTCTCACAGGCATCGGCATCCAGGGAACTCCACCAGTCCCTGGATGTCATGCTAAGACATGCCAGTGAGCACATTTATTTCCCCAGCACCTCTGAGGAGACGACCAGCTAATGCGACTCTTCCACTGTGTAGCACACTTCCCAGATGTAGTGGGTGCTCTAGACTGCAGTTCTGTCCATATCAAAGCACCAACCGGTGAAGAAGGTAGAGCCTACGTCAACAGCAAGGGCTATCACTCCATCAACTGCCAAGTCAAGTGCAATACCCAGGGCATTATCAATGTGTGTGCTAGCAGCCCTGGCAGTTATCACGAATCCCACATCTGGCAAGCCTCAAAGCTGTACCAGGATTTTGACAGGGGGCATCCCGTACAACTATCTTGTGGAGGATGCTGGCTACGTACTGAAACCGTGGATGATGACAACCATCAGAAATGCGCACACACACACACACACACACACACACACACACACACACACACACACACACACACACAGAAGAATGTCATAATGAGGCACACCCACAAACTAGGAACATCGTAGATCTTGTGTTTGGGCTGCTGAAGTCATGGTTCTGCTGCCTTGACATATCTGGTGGAGCCCTGCAGTACTCTCCCAGCCACATGTGCATACATGTTCATAGTATGTGCCATGCTACACAATATGATCCTGTGGAAAAAGCTGCAACAGGAAATTCACAGAGAAGGGAGACACAGCCCCCCCCCACCATTGCCAAGGTCCCCACAGGGACAGGGGAACTCGGAGGAGGAACCCCCTCAGCCTGTCTCTGTAGGCAGACATAGGCGTGCCCAGTATGTTCTGGCCTTGGCAAAGAGGCAACACATAGCACATACATTGACAAGCTAGCGACCCAGGAGCTGACACCTCTCTCCGACTTGCACACACAGTATAAAGGATGTCACATATATCACACTAACTGTACCTTACCATACACAGGCTGTGTACTGGGTGCATCCGACTGAGTCAGCCCTGAAGCACTGTCCTCACAACTGCCACAGGCAAAAGGAAAGTCACGCTTCTTAACAACTAATGAATGGAGTAGTATATTGTGGTAGCATATCTATGGTATCGTTACATGCATGCAAGGGAATGGGGTGGCCTACCGGGATAGCAGCAGACAACTGACAGCTATGTTGGACAACAGGAAATGTACACAAATACTGGCTTCCACAGAATATGCAGTAGTCCCCTAGGTGACAAAACCCACCACAGTATATGTGGGGGACTAACAAACTGCAGGGTTATAGGTCACATGCATGAATGTCCACGTTGGCGTCCCATACACACCTCTTAACCTTTCCCAGCAAGTTAGCTGTACAAAGCCATAAAGAAATGTGTGGCAAAGAACCACAAATAAGGACAGTGATGAAATATTCTTCTTACAAACTTACACAGTGATATCACAGCAGGTCTTGCAGTTGCCTCTCTGAAGGGTAAGAAATCTGAAACTCAAATGTCTGTCATTACTTTCTAACCTTTGGTCTTTAGTGATATGCCAGTATTCTCAAAGACAAGTGCAATACTATGCTAAATAAAACCAAAATGTAAAGCAAACATCTGGACAGTCTGTACAAATGTGTACATTTGAGAGTTATGCCCCCCTCAACACACCCGTGTTCCCATAGAAATGCAGTAACATTTATGTTTGTAGGGTATGAACTGCAAACCACACATTCCCACGGCTGTCCCAATCAACTTGCTAACTTGTTCCATGTCCACAATATGCAGGGGTCAATGTGCTATGTCTGTGCATGGTTAATACTATCAGTAAGTAGACAACACTTACTGTTAGTTGTTGTTGTTTAATGGTCTAAACACAGTGCTGTGGCTGACCGGATCTGTGGTACCAGACTAGCCATGCCAGCTATTTTGCATTTTAGCTATGCCTATGGTAGGAGTTGTACACACTGTGCAGAATGAAATATTTGTTACTGCAGGAAAGCTGGTCAATGGAAGGACAGGGGCCACACATACAACAGGGACAAGTCGTAAATATTTCACTTACAAACACAGAAAGTTGATAGAACAGCTGTTGCAGTAGCGTGATGTCTCTGAAGGTCAATAAGTCAAACTCACATGTCTGTCATTACTTTTTAATTTCAGTCAGTAACATATTTACCATTAGTTGCCACACAACCACACTATTATGACAGATAGGCCCAAATTATGAGCTAAACATCTGCACAGTCTGTGAAGATGTGTACACTTGAGATGTATGCTCCCTACTCTCAACACACCTGTGTTCACACAGAACTGCAGCAACATCTATATCTGTAAGGTGATAGCAGCAGCCACACATTGCCAGAGATGTCACAATCAACTTGATAACTTGTTCCATTTCTGAAATATGCAGGAGTCAATGTGCTATGTATGTTTGTGGTTAATAGTGACTGCAAGTAGACACCACTTAGTGGTGGCTGTTGTGGCCTAATGGTCTAAGTGTAGTACTGTAGTTGTCAGGTTCAATGGCTCAAGACTGGCCATGGCAACTATCTTGCATGTCAGCTACGCCAACAGTAGGAGTTCTAGACACTGGACAGTACTCAATATTTATTACTGCAGGAAAGTTGGGCAATGGTGGGACACGGGGCTACACATATGGACAGTACACAGGTCTGAGTAACCTACACAGTGCCTACTACAACAGCTGGTTGTGACAAGTCAACTGCCAGGATATAAAGGCTGCCACATCACCGTGTCAATACTGACAACAAGCAAGTGGGCATCATCCATACCCGTTGAATGACAGGGTGTCACAGAATGTCCACACGTATGCCTCATATATCTGTTTTGCTTGTCATAACACTGCATTTGCCTGACAAACTATTGGCAAACAAATAGAGGTTGATGTGAAAACAATGACAGGCAGTAGAGATGCAGCTGTCATATCCATAAGTAAATGTAAGCTAATACAAAACCAATCCACCAACTGTGTAAGTTTGGAAGAGCAATATTAAGAGCCTGCTCCCATGTCTGGGCCTGTGTCTGACTGTTATATATGGGCCTGTCCAGATGCCTGTCTGTAAAAGTGTGAGAGCTATGGCCAACCTGTAGCCTGACAATAACAGTGAAACATAAACCATCTGAGGACCACAGCGGATCTATGGGGCTCAATAATGCACAACCCACTAAACAGGTACAGCCAGAGGTGTGAGGTCTGTAACCCTGTGTGCGATGTTACAACTTCTACCCCACTCACACCATAACTACAAATACATAACAGCAGCAACTGTGGACAAAGGCTGCAACTGCACTACAGAAGGCCAAAGAGACACATATAAGGGGGAGGAGAACCACTGGCCAAACAAACCTAGAATGTGCACACTAGAACAATTTCTGCTGTAAAATTGTTCCCTGCAGCGTATGAGGTCAGTAAACAAAGGTCTGTCAGTGCTCCCTCACATAACACTATAATGATCTGCCACTCACATACTAGGAAATCACAATGCTACGTAGAATATACCACACATATTATGGAAAACTCTTCTTAGTCCAATGCACTCTGTACCCATGCCAGGATATGACTCAATTAATAAGGACAGCACACAGCCAGGAGATTCCTCACATAGTATATCACTCAGGTGCTGGACTGTTTACACAGCTTCATCAGCCATTCATCTTTAGCACACAAAATCCTGGACCAGACTACAGCTACCTCTGGAATGGAGTCCAGCTCTAACTATTGAAGGTCTTACTGGGCATGCTCCTACACTTACAGAATTACAGTCCATGTAGAAACCCACATCTGACTATACAACTCTGTTGTCCAGATATGTCTTCACATATAGACAGCTAAGTAGACCTTAACTGTGCCTCTCCACCTCCATCAGACAGAATTACCCGCAGCTACCTGGAGGTGGCACATACGTGATATATCTGCATCTGTTGACTGTGATAGGCATAAATATATATATATATAGGTAACATATACAGATATATCAATTATAGACAGGCAGAGATGGGGACGGAGAGACAGACAGAGATGGATAGAGAGAGAGAGAGAGACAGACAGAGAGAGAGTCATAGAGAGAGAGAAAGAGACACCCTGAAAGGCATAGAGTGATGCCCTCATGCAGACAGTTGCACACCGACTGCAATCACTGGCACGTGCCAGTATGAAGGTGACTTCTATTGTATAATAGTAGTCAGTTAGGGGTTGTAATCTCACCTCACCTGGTGTGTGTGTGTGTGTGTGTGTGTGTGTGTGTGCTTGTGTTTATTTGTAAGTTAAAGTATTTTGAGGCCTTTTCCAACCAGTAGACCTCAAAACTGCCCTACTTTGCAATCCTTGCTGATGTCATCCACCTTACAAGTACCTTTGGATACTCTTTAGCCCTATAAGCTCCATAGTGCACACAGTGAATATGTAGTACTAAAGTACATATAAGTAGATAGGCAGGGGTTCTAATCACAGCACTGGCAAGTGTGTGTGTTTGTAGGTTAAAGTATTTTGAGGCCTTTTCATCCCAGTAAACTTCAGAAATAACCTATTTTTATAAGGCTTGCTGATGTCATCCACCTTAGAAGTACCTTTAGGCACTCTTCAGATGTATAAGCTCCGTGACACAGACAATAAATATGTAGCACTGTAGTGCATATATCTAGATAGGTAGGGGTTCTAATCTCAGCAGTGGCAACTGTGTGTGTGTGTGTGTGTGTGTGTGTGTGTGTGTGTGTGTGTGTGTGTGTGTGTGTGTATGTGTGCGCGCGTGTGTGCATATTTGTAGCTAAAGTATTTTGAGGCCTGTTCCAATCAGCAAACTTCAAAAATGACCTACTTTACAAGGCTTGCTGATGTCAGCCACCTTAGAACTACCTTTGGACACTCTTCAGCCCTATAAGCTCAGTGGAGCAGGTGATAAATATGTAGCACTATAGTACATACAGTGGATATAAAAAGTTTACACATCCCTATTAAAATGCCAGGTTTTTGTGATATAAAAAAATTAGACCACAATAAATCATTTCAAAACTTTTCCCACCTTTAATGTGACCTATAACCTGTACAATTCAATTGAAAAACAAACAAATCTGTTAGAGGAAAAAATATAAAAAATAAAAAATGTACAATCAGCTCGTTGCACAAGTGTGTACACCCTTAAACTAATACTTTGTTGAAGCATCTTTTGATTTAATTATAGCATTCAGTCTTCTTGGGTAGGAGTCTATCAGCATAGCGCATCTTGACTTGGCAATATTTGCCCACTCTTCCTTGCAAAAGTGCTTCAAATCTGTCAGACTGCAACGGTATCTCTTGTGCACAGCCCTCTTCAGGTCACCCCACAGATTTGCTATTGGATTTAAGCTGGGGTCTAGCTGGACCATTCCAAAACTTAAATTTTCTTCTGGTGAAGCCATTTTTTTGTTAATCTGAATGTATGCTTGGGGTCACTGTCATGTTGAAAGGTGAAATTCCTCTTCATCTTTCTAGCAGATGCCTGAAGGTTTGGGGCCAAAAGTGACTGGTATTTGGAACTGTTCATAATTCCCTCCAACTTGACTAAAGCCCCAGTTACAGCTGAAGAAAAGGAACCCCAAAGCATGATACTGCCACCATCATGCTTCACCATGGGGATGGTGTTCTTCTGGTGATGCAAAGTGTTGTTTTTGTGCCAAACGTACCTTTTGGAATTGTGGCCAAAATGTTCAACCTTGGTCTCATCAGACCATAAAACATTTTCCAACATGCTTTTGGGAGAGATGACGTACTGTTTTGCACATTTTAGCAGGGCCTGGATGACTTTTTTATATAAGAAAAGTCTTCAGTCTTGCAACCCTACCCCATATCTCAGACATATGAAGAATACAGGATACTGTTGTCACATGTAGTACACAACCAATACTTGCCAGAAATTCCTGCAGCTCCTTCAGTGTTGCTGTAGGTCTCTTGGCAGCCTCCCTGACCAGGTTTTGTCTTGATTTTCATAAATTTTGGAGGGATGTCCAGTTTTTTGCAACTTCACTGTTGTCCCATATTTTGTTCACTTTTTGATGACTGTCTTCACTGTCTTCCATGGCATATCCAATGCTGTGGAAATTTTTTTGTACCCTTCTCCTGACTTATACCTTTCAACAATGAGATCCCTTTGATGCTTTGTAAGCTGTCTGTGAGCCATGGCTTTTGTTGTAGCAGGCAACTGAGTAAATGTCAGGAAAATCCTACTAGGACAGCTGAACTTTATCTGGGGTTAATCAGAGTCTCTTTAATTGATGACAGGTGTGTACCCAAGAAGGCTGAATGCTGTAATTAAATCAAAAGGTGCTTCAAAGTATTAGTTTAAGGGTGTGCACACTTATCCAACCAGCTTATTGTACCTTTTTTTATTTTTTATATTTTTGTTTTCAATTGAAATGTACAGGGTATAGGTCACATTAACGGTGGGAAATGTTTTGAAATTATTTATTGTGGACTCATTTTTTATATAACAAAAACCTGGCATTTTAACAGGGGTGTGTAAATGTTTTATATCCACAGTATATCTAGATAGGTAGGGGTTCTAATCTCAACACTGGCAACTCTGTGTGTGTGTGTGTGTGTGTGTGTGTGTGTGTGTGTGTGTGTGTGTGTGTGTGTGTGTGTGTGTGTGTGTTGGCTATACCATTTTGAGGCCTGTTCCACCCTGGTGTCCCCCCCATATTGCATTACTTTACAAGGCCTGCTGATGTAATTCACCTTAGAAGTACCTTTGGACACTCTTCAGCCCTTTAAGCTCCATGGTGTGTGTGATAACGGTGTAGCACTATAGTACAAATAACTAGATAGGTAGGGGATCTAATCTCAGCACTGGCAACTGTGTGTGTGTGTGTGTGTGTGTGTGTGTGTGTGTGTGTGTGTGTGTGTGTGTGTGTGTGTGTGTGTTTGTGTGTGTGTGACTCACATCCCCTGTGTGTTTGTATTGGTTATACCATTTGAGGCCTGTTCCACCCTGGTGCCCCCCCCCCCAACTGCATTGCTTTACAGGGCCTGATCCTGTCGACAACCTTAGATCCACTGTTGGACACTTCCTAGGCATATAAGCTCTGTATGCGATAAGTAGGCAGCACTGTAGTACATACAAATAGGTAGGTAGGGGTTTGAATCTCAATATAGCCAACTATACTACTGTATATTTGTATGTGTTTGTGTGTGAAGCATATCCCCTTTTGGCTGTTGTGTGTGCTGGTTATACCATTTTAAGGTGTGTTGACCCCCTCCTCATGGCATTACTTTAAAGGGCCTGTTGCTGTCATCCACCTTATATGCACCATGTTAAACTCTGCAGGCTATACCACTCATATGTACAGATGTATGCAGAATAGGTCAGATGTGGTACTACTTCCTGATGGTGACTGCTGTCTGCTGGATCTTTGTCCCTTACAAGAACGTCTAGAACCACGTGCCCATGGCCTGCTACAGTGTGGTGTGCACAGCACCCTCCCTTCAGTAGTGCTGGTGGTACTGCCACTATGGGAGTCTGAATATGCACTGCCACATGGGCTCTCAGCTGATTTTGCTGCTGACCTACATCCATGTGTCCAATGCCATACTCCCACCACATGTTCAAGCACAGACATTGCACAGTTGAGCAATGACAATGTCTCACCCTACCATCTATCCAGCAAAATGACGTATGGCATCACTAATGCTGTGGAGGTTGTCATGCATGGCAGGTAGTGTTGCATCCATGGCCCTGAGCATTCATCTGGTGTACCGTTCACAGCATCCTGTGTCTCCACAATGGACCAAAACATGCATCAGGTGACACCTGCTATGTCACCTCTGACAGGTGCTGGATGGGCAGCAGTCGTCCTTTGAGCACCCCTGTCAATCTGCCTATGTGGGGCCTTACCAGATTTTTCAATATGACTAGTGTCTACACTCATAGATGCCATAGCTGCCACACTAGCCTGTTGTATGCCACCACCCTCCGACTGTCCAATATCTGTGACTGCTGGGGGCTGGGTATGTGTGGCATATTGACCATGTGTAAGGACATTGTTGGTGGAAGTGGGATGTCAACCAATGGTACAAATTCAGCCCCCAACAACCCCACCTGTGACTCACTATGACCACCATCATCAGAGTCCGATAAGGCACTGACATCAGGTTGTGAGGGGGAGATATCCCAACCCCCATGTTCACCTGAGAGGGGAAGACAACATATGTAAATTACTACCTGCACTATTAATGTTTGCTCATACACACAGACACACACACACACACACATACAGGTTAGGTGGCACAAAGACATTATACAGACCATATTTTCTGAATGATGAAATGCGTTACACACATTCGGACCACAACAGATAAACTCTGGACAGGCCCTCAACAACATGCAGTCAGCCACGTCCAGTTAATGTAGCTACTACTATACACCTGTGAGATATGTGAGGAGTGACAGTATGTGATGGACCTTCACCTAACACACAGTGCACCCGTGTACATAATACTAATGTACCCCTTTATAGCACAGTGGCAACAGCTATACAACAGTATGTGCCAATATGTTACAACTCCTGCAAAAAGGTTCCCGTGATGACCAATGTGCTGCACCGCCAATAACCTCACCACACGTGAACATGCACATACTGCAATAAGGCTTAGTTTAACAGTTGTGTGCATGGAAAACTGGCTGCTCTCAACATGCTTACGGTATTGGTGAGCCACAGCAAGACAGTTCCACACTCACCGGCTTCAGTTTGCTCTTCCCCAGTCACACCGGATGGACCTATGTAGTTGCGGGGAAGAGGTATTGTCAGCACACACACGTGGCATTGGAACAGGATAATATGTGCAACCATGAACATGTACACTACAAGCTGTGATACTACCCAAACTGCTGACATTCACAATAAGTGTGCACTTGTGTGCATAACAAAATCCCACCCGCAAATGCAGTTTGACTTGACATGTGTGTCCAGGTATGCAAAGGCTACCACTGTGAATGCTACAGTACTGACATGATGCCCACTGGGGCCTTAGCTGCATGCTCCTTGGCTGCTGACTCTGTGCCACCCACCTCCGTGACATATGTAGTGATGGTTTCCTGGGAGGCGGTGGCTGCACCAAGTTTGCGAGGAACTCCTCAGTGGCTGCGGCTGTGACTGGTGCTTGAGTAGCAGGCCCTCCACCTGTGCCAGCACAGTCCCTGGCCACAGCTGCAGCCATTTGCCGTGCATTGTGTACTAGATCTGTGGTATGGTGTTGGACCTGTTTGTAGGTCCTGTCCCAGTGTCCCACACTGTTGACTGTCGCTACCAGTTCGGCACACAGGGCAGTGGGTTCCTGCAGGTTTTGCTGGCTCCTTCCCAACAGTACCCTGTGATGGAGTCTGAGGGCATCGATGATTGCTGCAGTCTCGGCGTCTGATAAGGGTGGGTTGCATCTGTGGTACATCTCACCTGAAAGACATGAACAGGGGAACACATCACAGGACAGCATACATTGGCCACCATTATGTACAGACCCTGCACATCCACGTTTGCAAGCACTATCCACTGCTAACACCCACATCACACCCCTGCTGTCTTTCAGTGCAGTATGTGTGTGGGTAGTTTCACCATACTGGAATTACAGCATGCGTTGCACCACTGATCCTGATGTGTCATGTTCCCCCCACTGAGGACCATTAATGTGCATAATCCTCCATTCATCATTCACATCACACAGAGCAGCTAGGGACATCACAGAGGTTCCCGACCAGGGAATACCAGGCCATCAAACATCTACCATACACCTATAGGCTACAAGACCAAACATCTACGCAGTGTCATACATACTCCTTAGGAGTGACTTCACTGTGGCATGTAAGGCAAGCATGGACTCCACATTGCTGGGACTGCTGCATGAGTGCAAGTCATGCACCACTGTGTTAACACACGCACACACACCCTCAACCTGGTGAGTGACCTGGACTGGCCTTGTTGGCAGCTCACATGCGTGTCACACACAATCACCTTGCGGTTGAATGGGAACCCTATCCACATCAGGCAGGGTAGCTACCTAAACCTTTGCAGGTGTAACCTGGTCAGATGGATGGTTAACAGCACATACACTCTTGGGATACTACCTGTGCCCCTGTTTGATGGGGACATCATCTGCTGCCTGGCATACACATGCAGTAACAAGTGGCCTAGGCATATGGCTGCTCAGGCCCCATAGCCTAGTAACATGGGATGGTACCACGACTACCAGAAATGGCCTGACTGCTGACAGACTGTGTTATGTGTCCACCCATCACTGCCATCGACTCCTGAGTGTCTTCTATGGGCAGTGTTACAGTACCATGTCATTCAGCCCACATCCAACAAATAGGTGACTGCTAATACAGGTGCATGTGGACATTCCCTTATCATCTGGGGTACACAATAACAGAGAGAGGTGCATATGTGGTGTAGGGTGACCTCCTCATAGGTGTCTGCAGTACCCAGATGTTTGCAGAATGGGTAAATTTGCCTGATAGATGTAGACCCCCCTGTCAGACAAATGTGTATTCCCACACACCAGTTTGGACAATACATGATGGTTGTCCACAGAGTTTGGGGAATGTGTCTGTGACATGCCAGTCCCCTGGGGACACACTAATGATACATGGAAATCTGTTACTGTATCCATTCCCTTAGATTGGATGCTCAGTATGTACGCAATGCTGCTGAGCCACAGCCAGCATCCCCCCACTACTAGTACCTATAACCTGCAGTCCTGCTGCAGGGGCTCACCAGGTATGCTAGCCATAGGTGTCAGGCAATCAGATACAGGTGTGAAGTACACACTGACCTAGCCAGAATATGTCAGGAATGGTCAGGGTGACCTGGACAATCTGTGAAATAATCCTGTATGACATTGGCAGACTGAGAGGGGCTCAAGGATGGTACATGAAGCGATATGCCAGCTGTATTCACTAGTACATACTGTCAGTGTGACACCCCTGCACTGCCCAGTAATCACAGAGCCTCAATCCTCACCATTGAGGGGACATTCACAATGGGAGGATGACAAGTATATACACAGTAAAGTACAATGACCCTTCAGAGCACACAAAGGTCACAGTCAATCTGGGGTTGGTTTCACTCTCTCTCTCCAGATCCCCAATAAGATTTCCCACTGGCACAACTATATGGTTAGCATCTCAGCAGAGCGCCCAAGTCAAAACATCCACCACCCTCTCTGGTCGACCGGTGCTTTGTGTCCCTGCCCATGTAGCTGACACACACACTTTGAGATGTGATTTATGAATCACTCACACACACACACACACACACACACACACACACCACACACCACACACAGACACTCCTGGAAAAGGCTGGTGCAGGTTTACTAACTATGGCCCCTTTTGCCCACACTTAAAGGTAGTTCCAACTGCCACAATCTAGCTCTTTATCAGCTACTGTAAGGTCCTTACCAAAGGGTGATGAATCCTAGTGTGTGATGTGCCTATTAGCTAAATGGTTAAGCGTGACCAAGACTGAGCCTACTGAAGTGGGCTATACAGTATCACTGAATACATGTCCAAGTATTCTAAGAGCTTACTTAGTTCTATACAGACCAGACACAATTACAAGATTTCCCTATATTTAATAATAACTAATAAAGAAACCAGACAATACTCAATCAATACAGTAACTACAGAGTTCAGACTCACATGGAATAATTATAGACCACATTGCAGGACAGTCTGAAATAATTACAGCAAACATCTACAGTAACAGGTTCATAGACTGATACTAGGTTATTGGCCTGGAGGCCCTTATAGGCCTAGGCAAGACTTTTGCCCATGTTCCTTCAAAGTCCCAGCAGGTAACAGGTGGGATCCCAGGAGTGTGTGTTCTGTTTCCCATCCAGTCATCCAGGTTCCTCCTAAAGAGGGCTAGAGAGGTACTCTGCATGACATGGAGAGGGAGTCTATTCTACAGATGGCTGAGTCTTTGGGACACAAATCTATCCTGCCAACAAGTTCTATTCATGTCATAGACCAGGTTAAGGCCTTGCGTGAGGGTTGCATGAGTTTAGTTTGTCTTACGGATATGCAGCAACTCCATCAAGGTTGGGTCAGACATGACCTTGTATGCCAGACACAGGTCACCTCTGAGCAGTCTGTATGAGACTGAGTAGAGGGACCAGGCTTTTAGCCTATCTGTATAGGATAGGTGTTTGAGACTCTGGATTTTCCTGGTCAGGAACCTCTGTGGTCTCTCCAACTGCTGCATGTGCATGGCAAGGTACATGCCGAAGGGGGTAGTGTACTCAATAATGGATCTGATAAGAGAGGAGTACAGAGATGTTATCACCTCCTTGTTCCTGGATGACATAATCTGGTTTATGAGGTGGGCCATGTAGACAGCCTTCTGTACAACGGAGGCAACATGGTGGTCAAAATTTAGTGTACGGAGGGCGGAGCCTAGATGGCCAACTGAGAGCAGTGAATTTTGAGAGCTCCATAAACTAGTATAATATAGGAAAATTTTATTATTTTCAAGTTTAAAACATCAGAAATCTACAGATAAACTACTAAATGTATTTATTTTTATTTATTTAACATTTATTGACCTGGAAAGTCCGACGAGGTTCCACAGAGCCTGTTTTCAGTGGAGGCCCGGGGAGACATGCTCCAGATGCATTTCTTTGGAATGTGGGAGGAAACCGGAGTACCCGGAGGAAACCCACACGAACACAGGGAGAACATGCAAACTCCACACAGAAGGCACCCCAGACGAGAATAGAACCGGAGAGCCTCTTGCTGTGAGGCAACAAGATTAACCACTGTGCCGCCCAATCTAAATTAGATTTAGATCGCCGCCCTAAACTACATAAATATCAATTTTGGTGGAGATATATTAAGTCACTGAATATGAACAACTCAAGGAATTCTCATCCAGATGCTGCTTTGAAAAAAGAACTGCAATTGATGACATCTACCTTACAGGAATTATCTTTGCAGATGGATAACTTTAAAATGACTTAGAAAACCTCAAATTAAATTCTCAAAAACAGACTGATACTCTTAAGGAACTATTACAGCAACACCATACAAAAATAAAAAAATATAGAGACTTCTCTAAATGACATTGAAGGGAGACTCAGAGGAAGAATTCCAAAAAGAATTTCTGCTTAAACAGAATACATGGCTGCTTAACAAAATAGATGACTTAGAAAACGGGGAAAGGAGAAACAACATAAGAATCTTTGGTCTGCCTGAAAACACTGAAGGAGAAGACATTATGTCAGTCTTAACAACCTGGATTCTTGAATTTTTAGACTTGAAAGAAGGACTTTAATTTGGAATTGAAAGAGTGCGTAGAGTACTGAGGAAACCTGCTTTTAGCACAACAAATACTCCACCTAGATCCATAGTTATAAAATTTCTTTCATTTCTGGACAAGGAACTAATATTAAAATCTGCTTGGAGAAAATAACCCTTAAAATACAATCAAAGCCTGATAAGGTTTGACAATGATTACTCTTCCAGAATACTAGAACAAAGGAAAAAAAGTCTGGCCAATAATAAAACTGTTGAAACAAAACAACATTAAAGCAGAGCTGGCCTTTCCAGCCAAGATAAAAATACTTTTTTGCCAATGAGATCAGAACCTTTAATGACTTGAGAAGAAGCTACTATATTCATCAAAAACAACAACATAGTGTCTATCCCAGAAGAAATGGAATGGATGGCCCCTACTCTCAAAGAACAAAAAAAAAAAAAAAAAAAAATCCTTGCACTGATGCTAGAAAGAAGAAACAAAAAACTGATTCCAAGATAGCTGTCCCAAAAATAACTCTTACAACTACATCTCTCAAAGTATCAATATGGTACATCTGTTTTTATTTATTTTTTTTAAAAAGGAGGGTTTCTTAAACAACTGAGAAACAGTAATGATTTATTCAGAATGTTCAGAGTCCAGTAATTCTTCACAAACAAAGGTAGGTAAAGATGGGTTGCTATTTACATAATATACATGTCAAACAAAGCAACATATAATACAAACACAGACGTTTCTATTCCCCTACTTGAACTCAGTGAATACTTATCTTGTTCATTTTTCATTGATTTTACTTATAATAATTTAAGCAATTAATTAACTAATTCAGCAAGGTACCATTCATCAGAGTTCAGACTCAAATGTAACAAATTAACATCATATATAATAGCAGTAACAGTAGAGTGTTTTGAAAAAAATGCTGTCATGCAGACTAATGCCTTCTTCAGTTAAAGTATGATATAGAAACGTCATATATATCCTGGTTAAATAGTAGCAAGCTCTTAATACAAATGTCATCATTATTTTGTCTAAATATAGTTAATATCAATTATGGCAGGTATCATAGCTTTGAGTGCTGTTTGATTAATCCCGATATGGTGTGTGTGGATGCAGCTGTGTCTGGCAGCTAGTACAAATGTCATTATTATTCTGTCTAAACATAGTTAATATCAATTATGGAAAGTATCATAGCTTTGAGTGTTGTTTGATTAAGCCTGACATGGTGTGTGTAATGCAGCTGCCTGGCAGCTGTTGTATGTTGGCGTTTTCATCTCCGGGAAGCTGTGGGTTGTGGCTTGTGATCAAGGTTTACTGATGCTTGTGTATTAGGAAGAGACATTTGGTGTTTTAGCCTGGATCCAGGGGAAGGAGGTGGATAAAACTGTGATTTGGGATATTTTGGCAGAGAATAGTTTATTTATGCATCTGCTGAGTGAGAGGTGGGAAGGCTGGAAGAATGTGTCATCTCTTGTTGTGGTGGCTTGTTGGGAGTTTTTTTTTTTTTTTTTTTAATTTTTTTGATCTGTTTGCTCTCCGATTTTTTCCTGTCTGCTGCCTCGCTGAAAGGGAGGGAATATAGGCTTGAAGTTGCAGTGAAGTGAATGCATCGTGAGCCTCTGGTATGCAGTACACAGACACACTAATAGAAACAAATGCTCCCAGGTTGCTATGGTAACGGAGACAAAGTGACGATAATGCTTAACGGCTCTGAGGAGACTCTGAGATGATTCTTGGCAATGTTTTTGGTTTAAAAACAATAATAATAATAAATATATATATATATATATATATATATATATATATATATGGGCGGCCACGGTGGTGCAGTGGTTACAAGAGGTTCTCCGGTTCGATCCCCGGCTGGGGTGCCTTCTGTGCGGAGTCTGCATGTCCTCCCTGTGGTCTCGTGGATTTCCTCTGGGTGCTCCGGTTTCCTCCCACATCCCAAAGACATGCTGCAGGTGGATTGGACACTCTAAATTGGCCCTAGGTGTGCGTGTGTGTGTGCCTTCTGTGGAAGGTTGGGCACCGGGCTGGCAACTCGACACTGTAAAACTCCACTGCTAATCAATGTGCGGACATGGTGATCCGCTGTGGTGACCCCTAACCGGGAAAAATCCGAAAGAAGAAGAATATATATATATATATATATATATATATATATATATATATATATATATATATATATAAAATAAAAGGGCTTTTTTAAACCACATGCACACACACTGATGGTCTCCCAACACTTAGTTTAGCTCATTAAGTTGATTCTTGATAAAAAAAAAAAAATATGAGCAATTTTATATTTAAAATGTATTTTGGTCCAAACACATTAAGGACTTACATAAGAGTGGAAGTCTGAGTTATTGTGAAAGACTAAGAACACTTGGTGCTGTGCAGAACCCTTTGCAGTGGTCTGGGAGGTGAGCTTGCTCGGACGTGTTGGGCATATGGGGATAGCTGATTCTAGGGGTGTTTCAGGGGTTGCTGGGAAGTGCTAGAGAGTCATCAGATTTCCTTTGTGGAAATATCTGTGGGAATGGAAGGTGTGTTGAGTGGTTCACTGGCAGAGTGGCCACTGCATGGAACAGGCTGGTAAAATGGAACAGGACAAATACTGGCTTGGATATTTTAAGAACAGCCTGGAAACACACCACATGAACTAGTGAATGGTATTCTGGCAAATATGGAGTGGTACTGATACCTGTGCTTAAAGTACTGATATCTGTGTATGTAAGGATGGAAATATTCTTATAACAAATAAGAAACTAGAAGGGTCTCATAATTTATGGACTGTATAAACATGCTTGCAATGAGCTAATAATAAGAATAAGCATTACAGCTGGTGTTCTCTCAAATAACTAAGCAGCAGCCAAAAAAATGAAACACACACAATAGTTATATAATGCATGATTTTAGTAAATCTAGACATAAAATATATAATCACCAGATAAGATGAAGCAGTCTGCTGAATTTAGATATTAAAGACAGGATTTAATAACATGGGCTTGTGTATAATAACACTACTATCTTAAATTGTCATAAATGACATATACTACATTGAACATCAAGGGGAAGCATGAAGATGTTCTTATATAAGTAAAAATGCATAACAAGTCATGTAATTCCTTTAACTTGAATTGTAGGTTTTGTAACCCATCTTGACCAAATATAATACTTAAGTGGTTACCAAGGTAACTAATGTTTATACATGACATCAAACTGACAAAGTTATTCAAGAGAAACAATAGAAGCCTGAACTTGAAATGTCACAGAATGCAACAATCATATTCTAAACAAATAGTATTAAACTGACAATAGACAGTTTAATAACATGGGCTTGTGTATCATAACACTACTGTTTTAACTTGTCATAAATGACATACACTACATTGAATATCAAGGGGAAGCATGGTGATCTTTTCATATAAGTAAATGTGCATACCAAGTCATATAATTGCTTTAACTTGAATTGTGGTTTTGTAACCCATCTTGACCATACATAATACTTAACCTGTTACCAAGGTAACTAATGTTGTATACATGACATCAAACTGACAAACTTGTTCAAGGGAAACAACAGAAGCCTGAACTAGGAATGTCACAGAATGTAACAATCACATTCTGAACAAATAGTATTTGATTGACAATACTCACTTTAACCTTTGCTGACTATACAAAATAGAATGTTGCCATTTAAATCTAAAAACTTTCAGTATATGCCATAAAATGGCAATTTATGAATATGGAAAGGGAACTTGTAATCATTATTCAAAATAAGTGAATTTGTTGTTTTTAACCAATAATTTCACTCATTTTATAATAAGAAATGAAGATATGAAAATCCTTATGTGTAGGAAATGGGGGGGAAGAGGGATGTACTGATAACTAAAATGCACTAACTTTGATCAATGTTCACATAAAACAAATGATACTTTAAGTAAGTTAGCAACAAAGTGACTATTTAAATGCTGGCAAACAATGAAATCTAACTTCTGATATATCCAGTAAAATACATTGTACTATAAACATTAGGTATACATATTATTACCATCTACTTATATTAAGTAATACGTTTTGAAAGACTTCATCAGTAAGGGTGAATATGTTAAATTAAATACCTGTGTGCTATAATTTTTTACTGAGGCTTTATATATGAAACATCCTACTTTATTATGATTGAATTGCTTGTCATCTATCTTTCATGTAAATATTAACTGTTTATACAATAAGTAGACATTTATATTGTATTAGAATTCTGTGTAATCTACAAAATTTGTGTTCAAAATAATATAAATATTGCTTATTCCTATTACAAATATTCTGCATATGATAATTCAATTTATGGAGCTCAGATGTTCTGGATTGTCAAGTTATGAGTGATAATCTGATTGACTTAGGTTTATCAATCAGATTAGGAATGATTTTCATTCCATGGCTAGTGCAGATCTTAGTTTTGTTAACATTTATTAATTTAAATTTATTTCACGAAAACATTTTTAGTATGCCTGACCAAAACTTTACTTTATTGGTAAACACTCAAAGTATAAAACTGATAATTTCCTTTAAAAGCTCAAACATATACTTTACAGTTATCAGAGGAAAATGTTTAATAGTCACAATAAAACAAAAAATACATAGTCTAAATAACCTAAGATGGATTTAACTGTATTAACTTTAAATAGCAATGGCTTAAACAATCTTAGCAAGAGATCAAATTTACTGAAATATTTAAAATTGAACAAAGCACAAATTGTCTTCCTTCAAGCAACTCATTTCAAAACAAATAACAATTACAGATGGATTCTTAAGGAATATATGACATTGGGGCAATCCACTTATAAGACAAAGACAAAAGGGGCAACAATTTTATGGAAAACAAATGTGATTAACCCAGAAATCATTTATAAGTATGAATATAAAGAAGGCCTTATGGCATTAGTAATAGTTAAATATAATAACAGAATATGGACCTAGCCAATCTATACTGGTTCCCAGGCATTGGAACAGGAACTATTAAAAAACACTTGGATTTCATTTCCAATAATTACAAAGGCAACTTAATATTAGGAGGAGATTTTAACAGTATATTTGATATTTCTGAAACTACAAATAAAAGACGGGTGTACATCTGCTGTATCAAAATCTTTAAACAAGTGGGTAGAATCATTTCATCTTGTAGATACTTTCAAATTTAAAGAAGATAAATCTTTGTTGTTTTCTCATCAAGATCACATATTTTAGTACCCAAACTAGAATACATAAAATATTTGCTGCTCATGAGTTACACTCTAAAATCATTAATTTCTCAATCACTCCCTGCCCATTTTCAGACCACAATTCATTGATACGAAAACTTCAAAATGGGTACAAACCATTCATCTTTAACTCCAGATTTCCAGCATATATAACTATAATTAAAGAGTTCAAACCCTGGTTATTATCTCAATTACAGTTCTTCTTTGATATTAATTACACCACAGAGATAAATAAAATAATGATATGGGACTCATTAAAAGCTTACATATATGGTAAAACCCTAACTGGGTATAAAAAAAATCAGAGAATGGGATTTTAAATTATTAGATCTACAATCCAAATGTTTGTCAGCACAACTGAAAAAAAAATCAAAACCATTTGGAGATGAAAAAGAAAGTAGAAGTATTAAACAATAAATACAACGGAATTCTAAAACAAACTAGTTTAGCTTTAGAAAAATTAAAAATTAATACCTTGGCCACTTCTCCCAAATATCTACATAATTTATCCACAAGAATCAAAATACAATCAAAAGCTAATAACATTAAAAGTATCTTCCATGAAAAGAAATGGAAAAATATCACAGATATAGGTGACATTCTTGATGCCTACAAAAATCACTACATGGAACATTTCCAAACATAAAATATACATATTGATCAATTAAATCTAGATGAAAAATGTTCTAATATAAAAAATACCAGAAAAATTAAAACTAGATCTGCAAGCACCTATATCCTACAAAGAAATTACAGATACAATAAAAGAGGATAAAAATAATAAAGCTCCAGGTATAGATGGCATAATTATGGAAATATATACACTTTTCCTTCAAAGATACTATCTCTCTTCCATAAAACTCTATTAGAAATTCAGTCACAAGTTCTACCACCCTCTTGGAGATATTCCTTAATCGCACCAGTCCTACAGGAAAACAAATCCCCAAACCTCTGTACCTCATATAGACCTACATCATTGTTAAATAATGAGTATAAGATATTTATGACAATATTAACTAACAGAATGAAAATACCACTATCCAAAACAATAAATAATGATCAAACTGCATTTATATATCATAGGCACACACATGATAATATTAAAAGGATCATATCTCTTATAGATTATGTTAATAAAGAAAACTAAACACTCATAATTGGCCTAGATATAGAGAAAGCCTTTGATTCCCTAAATTGTGACTATTTATTCAAAATCCTAATTCTGTTTGAATTTCCTGTATCCTTTGTTCATCGCCTAAAGAATATATATATACAAATAATTTAGCGTATGTCAAGTTAGGTCCTTTTACCTCTGAATCTATACATATAACAAAAGGCACTAAACCGATGGCCCATGTCACTGATTCTATTTGCTCTGGCTATTGAAATATTGGCAGATTCAATTTGTAACAAAATAAAAATCAAAGGAATAGATGTTTATGAACAATGCAATTCTAAAGCAATGCTATTTGCTGATTACATATTGCTAACATTATCTAATACAAAAGAGACATTAGAAGAATTAGATATATTAATTGACAAATTTCACATGACTTTAGGACTCCATTTCAATAAATCAAAATCAAAATTGTTATTTTTAAATAAAAAAAAGAAGTACAGACTAAGGGGATCACATCATAGAGAAACAATAATCTACCTTAAAATGCCTAGGAATTGAGTTATGCAAGGATAATAATTAATTAGTCTAAAAAAACTACAATAATATTATCAATACAATTAAAATCTCTGTGGAAAAATGGAACACAATAATATTAACATTTGAAGATAGACTACAGTTAATAAAATAGTTTTACTGGCAAGATCCTATATATAGCATTGGCAATACAACTGTTATCAGAAAGTAATATACTTAAAGAAATAAATTCATGCCTAATAAAATTTTTATGGTTACCCAAAAGAAACATAATAGCTTTAATACATAATATCAGACCATGGAAACAGGGAGGATTAAACTTTCCTGATATAGAAGCATATATAAAAGCATTCATATCTAAACCAATCTCAGATTGGATAAGTCCACATTACTCTGCAAATTGGAAATAATTACTAACTGTAATATCATTAAATGAATTTGATTTACAAAAAAAATTCAAACAACAGATAAAAACAATTTGCCATGGCACATATGTATTAGTATGCAATATAACATAACTAAACCCACTACAACTCATATGATTAATTACTACACTGACTCATTTAGGACAATTATTAATGCAAATATAGATTTAAAAATTGGTTTGATCATTTAACACCCTTTATAGTCACAAAGAACTTTCCACATAAAATATATAAATTATTAATTCCTGGGAACAGAAATGATTTGTTTGTTGGCTCCAATGTATCAAAGAACTAAAAGTTTTAGATATGCAAGTAATAAAAACAACATACAAAATTCCACAATAGGACTGGCTAATTTTACACAGTATTCTTTCATGTTCGTAAGATTTAAGAATAATAATTAACAATTCTTCATTTAAAGAAATATCTAAATTTACAAAATACATATATGAAATCATATATAATGACTTTGACAGAGTATTTCAAAATTTTACAAAATATTGATAAACTATAAAATAACACCCAAAACCTCATACTGGAAATATACAATAAAAGGAAAGTCAATGCAGTTAACTGAAGCTATTAAATCAAATATCTTATTATCAATAAAATATACATCCTTTACACAATACTGGGAAGTTTTTGATTGGAAATGCTTGCATAGAGCATTCTTAACCCCAGATAAAATTAGTTCTCCCATAAAAGGAATATATTATGTCAGCAAGTATACAATGCAGATTGGAACCACATTTTCTTTGACTGTGTTAACATTAAGCCATTTTGGAATGGTATTAATAACTTTCTACAAGCTTTATTTAATGAATCATTTTATTTAACTTAAGCTCTTGTATTATTTAATGTGAACAAAGGTCCTCATTTGAATAGGTTGAACATGTATCTAGTATGGACTATACTTGCAATTTCAAGGAAGTGTATAACAAGAAGATAAAATACAAACACAATACCAACTTTAGAAGACTTCTACAGCCTACTGAAGACCACAGCATTATTGAAAATTAAAATTAAAGAACTAAGTATTTAGCCAAAGCCATTTATCAACAACCCTTGGGGAAAGGTCTTATCATTGATTGACACTATACAATAATTGATCAGACACCCTGATAATGGACTGAATATACTTATAAAGTAACTGTATACATTAAGATCCATTACAGTGTCAGACTAATGTAAACAGTGTACATAGTTATTTAAGATGTTATGGATAAATACTATTGAATTAATTCAAATGTATTTGAAAAATAAAAAAAAAATTGAGAGAAAAAAAAGTCAGGTTGCTATCAACCTGGGTGCCCATGTCCCTCATGACTGATTGCATGCTTAGTACATTGTTATTAATGTCATAAGTAGTGGGGATGACAATCTCCCCAAAGGGGATAATGATGCATTTCTTGGCATTCATTTTGAGGCCATGCTTCTGGCTCCAGTCATTAGTTTGGGTAAGGCCCTCTTGGAGGATGTTCATTAGGGGAATTTAAGACAGCTCCCAGCTTGCAGTCATCTGCAAACTTGGTCAACCACAGACCAGTGATTGTGGTTTGCACCTCAGACAAGTATATGCCAAACAGTAGAGGCACCAAGACTGAACCTTGGGGTACACCGCTCGTTACGGGTCTACTACTAGAGGTGGGTTCCCCTACTTTGACCGAGTGGGTTCTATCAGTGGGCCAGTTAACTACCCATCTGGTAACATACGGGCTGATACCTAGCTGAGAGGGTTTATGCATTATGCCTGAGTGTGGAATAGTGTCAAAGGCTTTGGCTAGGTTAAGGTAGGTACTGTGCACTGTCTTCCCTTGTCCATGGCTTTAGTGACTGCTTTGAAGAAGTCAACCACATTTAACAGCCATGATCTCCCTTTGACAAAACCAAACTGTGTGGAATGCAGCATTTGGAGAATGCAATGTCCTTGTTTATAAGGTCCATGATAAAGCATTTCATGGCCTTGCAGATCAGGCTAGTCAGGCTGATGGGCCTATAACTGCCTGGGTCAGTGGATGCTCCACCTTTGTGTAGAGGTATGACAATGGCTGTCCTCCATGCAGGTGGGATGAAGCTGGTGCTCAGGCTGTGGGTGATTAGGGTGTCTAATGGAGCTGAGAGCTCATGCCCGGGTCTATGTAGGATACAGGCAGGGATGTTATCAGGTCCCATGCAGACTTTATTTTTTGTCTTTGAGAGGGCATTAATGACCTGCTCCATGGTGATGAGGGGAGGTGGGCAGGTGCTGGGGCTGTCCTGGTGTACTGATGTGAAGGACAGGGGTGGGGTGAAGTTTTCACTGAACCTGTCTGCCAGCAGGTTGGCTATATCTATGGCGTTTGTGTATGTGGTGTTATTGACCATCAATTTAGAGCAGATTTGGATGTTGCCTTTGCGATTATGGACATATGTGAAGAAGGCTTGTGATTGTCCTTGGTGGATGTGGCTAATTTGGACTTGACGTTAGCCTTAGAGGATTTCACCAGTGACCTTATTTGCTTGCTCTGACAAAGGAGAAATTGCTTCAAACTTGGGACCTGTTCCTCCGTGGCCCTGGACAGCAATTTCCTCCTTCTATTATAGACTTTGATTATTGCTGCTGTCCACCAGACAGGTTTTCTCTTCCTTGATGAAGATGATTTGGTCCTGCCAGGTATTGCTGAGTCCATACAGCTATATAGGTACTCATATATTTTCCTGTTGTAGGCTTGGTGGTTCACTTCAGAATTTCATAATCCTAAAACTTCAAATTTCATATGGTTGAGAAGTTTTAGAACTTTGAAATTCTGAATGGAGATCTGTATACAGAGTGGAATGGGAGATTTCCCTTTTCTTCACTATAGTGCGATCTCAGAGTTGGTATATTGAAGTAGCGGGGGTGCAGGGGGGGGCTTGCCCCTCTGCATAAATGTTGAGAAATTTTTTTTGTTGGATTTATTTCAGAATGTCAAGATTCCAAAACTTTGATTATATGGTCTTGACCATATGCAATTCGATGTTTTGGAAATTTGACATTCAGATGTGTTTCCAGACTTGGACATTAGTGCTAGTTCCAAATGAAGGGAAGGTGGTTGTGCAGCTTCTTTTACCTGCTCTGAGGAGATTATGGTCAGCTTCATTCATGTTTTTTCACGTGATCCTGATAAGGGGGGTTCATGGGAGATGGTGACATCAAAAGTGATTGCTTTATGATTGGATCTTACTAAGGAGGATGACACTGTAGGAGTGCTACAGTGGCTACTCATGTTGGTTAGGACCACATACAGGATATTTTAATTTCTCATAGTGGTGTCAACCAGCTGATCCAATTCACTGCCATTGACGAAGTCGTGGAATCTCTGGTCATTCATGTTTGGGCTAGAATAGGTCTTGCACTCTATGGTTGGGTAGATAAGGTCACTCAGGATCAGGGTAGAGGGTTGAATCTTGATGGATTGAAGTAAGTCCAGATAGGTGGAGTGGGTGTCCTGAGCCATGGTTGGGGGTCTGTAGTTAGCTATGATTTGCATATGTGTTTTATCAACAATTAACTGCACTTGCAGTTTTTCCTGTGCATCATACCGTCTGACCAGCCTGGAGGTGGGTATGTCTTTGATAAATACTGAAACTCCACCTCCTTTGGCTTTGTAGCCCTCTGTTTAGTGTCTGAATGTATGGTGGAATGAGTACCCTGGTAAGGTTGGGGTGCTCTCCACAGCTTTGAACCAGGTTCCAGTGACTGCACAAATAGCATCCGCCAGGGCAAGGAATGCTGTTTCATGCTAAAACTCCTAGCATTTAGCAGCATGACATTTAATTTTGTTTATATGAATTATTCATGTTGGTAATATTGTGGTCATGACTTTGGCTAAAAAAGGCACTATGGGGGAGGCAGGAGCCTTTGCCAGAAGCTTAAAGCCCAGAGGAGACAGATGAAGGCCATTTGTGGCAAGGCATCGTATTCTGTCAATCATGTACTGGCTTTTGACTGAGACAGCAAGAATCCTAGGTTCTTAATATGATTGCATCTCTCACATATTGTGTTCTTAGGTGGTAGTAGTAGAGGGTTGTCTATGTACATAAGGCAGTTGCTACACTGTCTCACATTATTCGTCCATGGTTATCAGATTCTTTGGAATAAAGGTCAGGGACAGTAGAGTGGTTACTATTTGAGGAGAGAACCTACAGGTGTGAGTATGGCTGGATAAAATCAATACAGTAGCTGCAGGCAAGGGCCTCACTCACATAGGAGTGCTGGTAAGGGAAGAAATGGAACTGAGATACATCACAAAGGGTTAAAACAGCACAGTGGTGGTGTGCAACAGGCAAACAAGCCCAAACACACACATATGTTGGTTTTAAATACCACAAAAACAAAGGTAAAATAGAGACACTGGAACTGACCGACCAACCCTTGTCCCTGAGCTCTTAGCTCAACACCCTATGCCAGATCAGTTCCAACCAGTTCACTTACTCCCATTAAGTGCAAGCAGGCCCAGGCCAACACAAGATGGTGTAGCAGGAAAAGTACAGTTTTGTACCTACCATAAATGTAGATGTCCAATAGGTATGCATCTGCAGTCCTAACATATGGGTTGTCCTGCCTCAGGCAGCCCTTCGGTCGGCCGGATTCCAAAGTCTGGGTCTGGCCTCGGCTGATGTCGCACTTCACCCGACGTGATAGCTGCTGTTTATTGGGTATAAAGGCATCAGCCAATGCCATTTGCCTCAGTGTTTCTTGCCCCAGATGCCAGGTGCCCTCTAGTAAAGCTAAATTTGGATAAATGCAAATAATTCCAAACAGTAGAGAGCAAACAATATAAAAAAAAAAAATATATATATATATATATATATATATATATATATACATATATATATATATATATATATATATACAAACAAATACACCATAATAGATTCCCCCAGCTAGCTAAAAGAGGGGTAAATACCCTAGGAATACCACAGAGGGGAAGGAGGGTGGGTAATCCTGACTGCAGATGCATACCTATCGGACATCTACATTTATGGTAGGTACAAAACTGTCCTATGTCCTTCAAGGATGCATCTGCAGTCCTAACATATGGGTAGAATACCATAGCCAAACTGGGGGAGGAGGCACTAAGATAACGATGGTGTAAGTTAAGATCCCCTGCAGAACAGCAGTTGCAAAACCTGCTCGGGATCTATAAGGGAAGATTGTAATGCTTGGCAAATGTATGCACGGAGCTCCAAGTAGCAGCTTCTAAAATGTCTTTGGTAGCCACTCCTTGTAGGAAAGCTGTAGTGGTGGCTGTAGCTCTTGTGGAATGAGGTCTGATATTAGCAGGAGTTGTCTTTCCATGAAAAGAGTAGCAAAATCGAATGCAATTTCCTATCCATTTTGAGATTGTCTGTTTTGAAATTGCTTTTCCTTGCATTCCTGTTGCATATGCTACCAGAAACTGGTCAGTTTTTCTGCTGGTCTTAGTTCTGTCCAGATAGTAGCGTAATTGTCTGTGCACATCCAAGGTATGTAGCAGTCTTTCCCCCCTGTTCTGTGGGTTGGGGAAGAATGTAGGTAAATGAATCGCTTGGTTCAATGATACTCTGGAGACCAATTTTGGCATAAAGGTAGGGTTAGTTCTCAGAGAGACTCTGTCCTGATGGAATATAAGGAAAGGTTGTACTGCCATTAATGCCTGTAACTCAGATACCCTTCTTGCTGAAGTAATTGCTAGCAGGAAAGCAGTTTTCCAAGACAAGAATTGTAATTCTGCTGTTGCTGCTGGATCAAAAGGGTGAAGTGTTAACTTTTCCAGCACAAAGTTGAGATCCCATGTAGGTAAAGGTGGTTTCCTTGGAGGCTTTACATTTTTGATTCCTCTCAAGAACTGTCTGAGTAGAGGATGAGAGAAGACAGGAGGATCCATGTTGTATTCTGCTGAAATTGCTGATGCATGAATCTTAATGGAGGAGTAAGACAGGCCATTGTGGAACAGCTCTGCTAAATATTCCAGGATGTGTGCTATGTTTGCCAATGAGACATTTTCTCCATTTGCTGAACTCCAAATGAGGTATCTTTTCCACTTGGCTGAATACGTCTTCCTTGTGGAGGGTCTGCGTGCCTCCAGGATAATGTCCTTAACCCTCTGAGATAAACCTGGGTTATTTTGTTTTATGCAATATTCCAAGCAGCTAGCTGCAGTGTTTTCAAGTTTGGATGTAGGATCTTGTAGTTGTCCTGTGTTAGTAGTAAGGGACATAGAGGTAGATGCCATGCGTGTGTCCGAGACATGCTTCTCAGTAGCGGGTACCAATGTTGCCTCGGCCAGTCTGGAGCTATCAGAATTACCCTTGGCTGATCCTCTCTGATCTTCAGTAGAACTTTGTACATCAAGGGAAGAGGTGGAAATGCATATGCTGTCAGGCTTTTCCAGCTGAAGGAAAGGGAGTCCACCCTCCAAGCAAGTGGGTGGAATGCTCTTGTGCAAAATTTCTTCAATTGGTGATTGTGTGGGGAGGCAAACAGGTCTATCTGTGGTAATCCCCATTTCTTTGTTATGGCTGTGAAGATATCTGGATGCAGCATCCATTCGTGAGCATCCGTGGTAGTTCTGCTTAAGGTGTCTGCTAGAGAATTTTCTTTTCCTGGTACAAATCTGGCTTGAAGTTGAATGTTGAGGTTCAGGGCCACATTCCACAGGTCCATTGCCATCCGGCATAGAGGATATGAATGTGTACCTCCCTGTTTGTTGATGTGCCACATGACTGTGGTATTGTCCGTCCTTATCAGCAGATGACCCTGTTGAAGGAGTGGTCTGAATGCCTGGATCGCATGTTTCACTGCCAGCATCTCCTTTAGATTTATGTGTAGATTCAGCTGGTCTTGGGTCCATAGGCCTTGTATACACTTGTCCACCATGTGTGCCCCCCATCCTAGGTCTGAGGCATCTGTGGTGATGGTCTGGCTTGGATGTGGTTTGTGGAAAGGCAAGCCTCTGTTCAACTGACAGGCCTGAGCCCACCACAGGAATTCTTGCTTCAGGCATGGAATTATTGGAATCTGGGCTTCTAGACTGTGCTTGTGTTGAGACCATACATTCCTTAGATACCATTGTAGCTTTCCCATATGCAGCCTGGCATGCAGAACCAATATTATGCAGGATGCCATGTAGCCCAGGGCTTGCAGGACTTTCCTTGCAGTAAGCTGAGTTTGTGTTGTTAATGTCATGAAGTAGACTGGTAGTTGCTTTTGTTTTTCCTCTGTGAGAAAAGCCATCTGAGTTGATGTGTCTAATTCTGCACCCAAGAATGTTATCCTTTGGGATGGTACTAGTCTTGACTTTTGCATGTTGACTGTGTATCCCAAGGCTTGCAACAGTTGTATGACATTTTCCAAATCTTTTGTTAACTTTGCCTTGTTGTCCGCTTGTATTAGGCAGTCGTCCAGGTATGAGTAAATCTGAATTCCCTGAAGTCTGCAATGAGCAATTACTGATGCCAGGCATTTCGTGAATACTCTTGGCACAGTAGATAAGCCAAAAGGCAATGCTGAGAATTGATAATGCTCTGATCCTGCAAGAAATCTGAGGTGTCTTCTGCAATCTGGTCGTATAGGGACGTGCAGGTATGCCTCATTGAGATCTAGAGTCACCAGCCAAGACTCCTTGCCCAGTATGGGAAGAAGTTGCTGGAGGGTCAGCATTTTGAATTTTGGAACAATGAGGTATGTGTTCAGTGCAGACAAATCTAGAATAGGTCTCCATTGATTTTCTTTTCTTGGTACAAGGAAAAGCCTGGAGTAAAATCCTTGGCCTTGTTCCATAGGTGGCACCTCTTCTATAGCTCTCATCCTTAGTAAGTTGTTGATTTGTCTTAGAGCGTCTGTTTTTTGGCTTGGCGGTAGGTTTGGCATTCCTCTCTTTTTTGGTAGAGTATGGAAGTGAAACCTGTAGCCCTTGTCTATTGTTTGTAAAGTCCATTTGTCTCCTGTAATGTAATGCCAGTTGTTGGAGAATAAGGCTAGTTTTCCGCCCAAGGGTGCTTCCAGTTGTTCCCTGGTAGGCGGAACTAGAGCCAAGTCATTGTGTCTGCCCTGTGGAAGTGGTTGTAGTTGATTCCGTGGCAGTACTTCTCTGGTTGGTAGGTTGCCACTGACGTCCCCTGTAGGCACCCCTAGATTGACCTCTGCCTCTTGGGCATCTATTTCTGCCTCTCTGCGCTCTGGAGTTGTCTGGAAAGGACCAATTCTTCGAAGGCCAATTTCTGCTAAACCTCAGAGGTTGGACCTGTAAGAAATCCTTGACTGTTTGGACAGATTTTGCTTTTCTTCCACCTTTTTAGAACCTCCTGTGCAGGGGAGCCAAACAAACTTTGTTTCTCCATGGGGGCATCTAGGAGTTTTGACTTAACATGGTCTGGTAAGGATTGTTTTTTTAACCAGGCATGCCTTCGAATCACTGTTCCAGTCACAGCTGATCTAAAAGAAGCCTCCAGTGCATCATAGCCACATTTTAAGAAATGGTTGCTGACCTGCTGAGAGTTATGTACCAAATCCTGAAGGGACTTGCGGTCTAAAGGTTCAGGAGAAGATAGTTTTTTATTTAGCTGGTCTAACAAAAATTCCTGGTACTGAATCATGTGAAATTGACAGTTCAAGGCCCTGGCCGAAAGAGTAGCAGAAGTATAAACCTTTTTACCCCATCTCTCTAATGCTCTAGATTCCCTTTCAGAGGAAAGAGGGTTTTTGGCAGAGGCAGCTGCCACACCTTTAGGGCCCTGTGAAATTGTTTCAGGGTCTGCAACAGGAGCCTTATACAAATGGCAGTGTGTGTCCGGTACCCTGTAATATCTGTCTGGCTTGGCAGGGGCCGGAGGAAGAGAATCAGGAGCAGTGCAGGCATCATTATATGCATCATCAACAACTGTTAGTACTGGCGGAATGGCTAAAGGCCTATGCTGTGGTAAGTGTAAAAAAGTCCTTAGCCTTTTCCTTGAATCTGAAAAATCCTGGCCCTGCCATTGGAAGTGTTCCCTCATAGCATGCAAGGTTTCCCCAAAGGAAAATTCTTCAGGAGGAGAAGCAGAAGGAATGGAGTCTTCTGCATCAGAATCCCCATAAGGAGAATATGGGCCTTCGTGAGGGTCTGAAAGGTCTGAGTCATCCGATGAATAATCTGTAGAGACAGGTTCCGGTGGTTCAGTCCTAGGCCGCTTGTCTGGAGGGGGCTGAGAAGCCCTGTCTGGGTGAGGTTGGGATCCTCTGATCAAAGAAATGAGATCCTCAGCCAGGCTGAGTATTTGGGAACTAGAAGTAGGCCTATGTGAAGGAGTTTTGGCAGGCAAGGCCTTAGAAGATTTAGCTGCCTTAGCCCTGGCAAAAGCCTTGATAGACATGGAAGCAGGGGGTCTAGCAGCCCCACGTGCAGGGGTAGTTATGTCTAAAGGAATAGTGTCTGACAAATCCTGGGTGCCTGCTTCTGTAGCAGTAAATTCAGTAGCAGATTCAGCCATGCTCTGTGAGGCCTCGGCTATCGGAAGCATGCTTTCAGCTGAAGGAAGAACTGGGGGCTCGGTTTCAGCCGAAACCGAGACATTCGCGGTTGGCCTAACCGTGGTTTCAGCCGAAACCGCGGGCCGCGAATGTCGGTCCTTTTCCTTGCGCTTTTTAGCTAATTGAGTAGTCGGAGTCTCCGACGGCATTTTGTATGCAAAAGCAGGACCAAAAAACTCCTCTGCAAACTCCGACCGACGTCTAAGTGTCCGTCGGTTGAAGGAGGCACAGGCTACACAAGCTGATACGTCGTGGTCTGGGCCTAAGCAAGGAAGGCAGTAAGAGTGGAAATCCTTATGAGGTATTTGTTTCCCACAAGTTAAACAATTATTTACTTTGTCTGACATCGGCTGAGGCAAGAAAGAGTCCCCAACGGGGTACTTAGCTTTTTAGAAGTCTTCGGTAGTAGAAATCTCTGGATCTGACCGACCGGCACTTGCGAACAGCTTCTGCTTCGGGCACCGCTCGGCAAGAAAGACTGAGGAAAATGGCGTCGGCTGATGCCTTTATACCCAATAAACAGCAGCTATGATGTCGGGTGAAGTGCGACATCAGCCGAGGCCAGACCCAGACTTTGGAATCCGGCCGACCGAAGGGCTGCCTGAGGCAGGACAACCCATATGTTAGGACTGCAGATGCATCCTTGAAGGACATCACAAGAATCACACAAATAGATCTGAATACAGAAAAAGCTGTAACCAGACTATGCTAAAGATATTTCAACTCTGTTTAGGTCAATTTAACACAGAAGAACAGATACACACTTAAATATAACAGTGGGAAATAAGAGCAAACTGATTTAAACAAATTAACCAATTAACCAATAAAAAAGCTCAAAACTGAGCCCTGTTCCACTGGTCTTCAATCAGACATGTTCCAACTGCACATTCCTACCACTAGGGTGCAGGGGAACTCTCTCTAAAAAAGATGGCCTGGATTAGTGCTCAAGTTATACAAACAAAGCTAGATTCAGCAGGTCTGCATCTAGTCTATGCTACAGCAAACAAGGTGCACCAATTTCAGAAAGAAACAGTGCAAATAAGCAGGCACAATAAGCCTTTAACCAGCAATTCCAAGCTCAGAAGGGCAGAATCTACCCTCTCCTCCCTCAAGAGTGTGGACCACAAACCTTCTTAATGTACAGTAACTGTCCTGAAGCCCAAGTGATTAAAACAAAAGGCTTAGAATGTCAGTTACAATTTAATCAGGCTACTAACAAGCAGTAATAAATGCAGCAGAATAAGTGCAATTGAGTAATTTTATAAACTAATAAAGTAGGAAGCAACACAAATACAGTACAATTATTTTTTTATGTTAAGTGGGAAGGAATGAAACATGATAATTTAAGTTTGGGAAACTGGGGGGGGGGGGGCTTCCCAAATGATCTCTCTCTACTCAGTAGAATAAGATGATGGGATGGGACTGGGAGGAATGTTCAAAATGAAATTTATAGTAGGGGCAGGCAACTCAAAAAACACCGAATTTAAGAACACAACAAGGATGGGGCGAGTGGAAGGGGGAACTCCTAAAACTCCAACAGAACAGAAAACTTAAAACAAAACAAATGTAATACTAGAATAAGACACAAAATAGAAGTGATCAAATCTTAAATAAAGGGCTTCAAATCAACATTAAATGCAAAGATGCCTGGTACTCAGAACACTGCCGACCACACAAACATAAGACAGATATACTATATTTCCGTCTATATATAAATGATTTTACATTTCCCTAGTTCCTTACTATTAGCAAGGCAAATGCAGATGAGTGGATGTTGTCAGATACACAGACACACAACATGCAGAGGTCTTTCTATGAAACCGGTCTGAAAGTAATAATCGACATTAATGCTGGGTTAGTTCAGATTACATCAGTGTGCGTCACCTGCCTTCACTTCCCAGGCTAACAGCAACTAGCATACATTTTAACTTCTCTGCATCAGAAGTACATATCTGTCTGATGTTTGTGTAGAACTGGAAGTCATAACACATTTAAACACTTTTACATTTTCAAACTAGTAATTATTTATGTTTCAAGACAATACAAAAACCTCTAGCTGTAGACATTTATGTCTACTTGCTGCACTAATACTGAGCTAACACATTCGTAAAACAAGTTCAGCTTATTTACTTGAAGTTTTGCAACTTATGTCTGTATGTTCAAGGCTTCCAGTTTCTAATATTAATACAAACATTTGCACAGGTAATAATTTATATATATATATATATATTTCTGTTCTTTGCCAGTACAATACACTGTGGTTGCACTCCTGAAGCTCAGTCATACCTGGACAAAGTATGACAAAATGGGTGGAGACAAAGGGCCATAACTAGGGACAGACTTTAAATATTGCTTTTATAAACTTCAAAATTTGCTAGAGTAACAGGGTTTGTTTTGACATACATTTTCTGAGGGATTTGAAGTCTGCAACACAAAGGTATATCACCATTTAGTGACATCTTTCCTCATATCATCCCAGTGATTTGGCAGAAAAACACAAATGTTATGTGGAACAGGCCAAAACTATGAGGCAACAACCTGTACGTTCTGTGGAAATCTGTACAGACAAGAGGTATGTATGTCTGGTCATTGTTAACAGATTTTCAGTTTCTGTTGCAGTGTACTGTGTAAGTGTGTGTTGGGGTGAGTAAGGAGACAGGCAAATGTGAGTGTCATAGATCCTTTTCTATCTGACTGTGCATGCTGCTACAACTGATGCTGGTCTATCACTGTGCATGCTGCTACAACTGATGCTGGTCTATCAGATGTGTATATTTGTAGGAGCAGACTGAGGTATGTCCCTTAAAACTTCAACATCCCCTCCCCCAACAATTTATGTTTGGCTGTTGTGTGGATGCCCTGTTCTAGGTTTTTGGGAGCAATGTTAGGTCTGTAGCAGGTAACTGGACAAACTGCTGCAAGTGTAGTAGGCCACAGCTGCTGTATTCTGGCCAGGAGTTAGACTAGGATTGTGACATTGAGGGAGAGCAAGCTGTTACTGTCAGTGAGGGTGCGGTGTCAGCTGTTGTGTCACAGCATGGCCTGGTTGAGGGTACCCACAACAGTCCAGGTGAGGAATGTGCCTGTGGTGCATATATTATGTAATAGTGCCATCCATAGAGTGTAAGGCAACATTTAATACACATATTCATAACTGTGAAATGTGTCCCACCCTGCAGGGCTTTAATGTGCTACTGTGGGTGGCAGTGACTGCAGTAGGTGCAACCAGTTTTGCTGGAAATTGCAGGGCTCCATTATTCCTATGATGTATTGACATGCATGTACTTGTCATGCCACACACCAGGCTGTGGGCCAGGACTGTGGGTTTCTAGATGTGACAAATGCAAGAACTGTACCAGATGGAGCTACCAAGTCATTCATATGGCAGGTGTATTTGTAAGACATATGTGCAGGCATACAGTGAGTGACACATAATTATCGTGGACAGGTGCGTTCTGATGGGTGTGACATATGACACTGAGCTGTCTGTCATGCTTTTAACTCCAATCTGCACTGTCTTGCCAGTAGGTGTGCACACAGAGTAGGCTTTATGAGGACCATGCCATGAATAGGGGGCACAACTGTGGATATTCAGCAACAGTCTGTGCAGTTGTCAGCTCTACCAGATATTGTAGTCCTCCCATATATCCAGCTGAATTTATTTGTCTGTGTACTGGTTCTTTGTCTGCATTAGATACCCAACTACACTGTGATTTGGGCCAGTATATATAGGAGTAGTGTGTGACTGGCAATCAGGATATGTTTGTAAAAACAGTTGTTGCAGTCCACATTTCAGTTGGCTTACTGGTATGTTGCTCTGACTGTAGATTAAATGGGTCTGGTTCAAAATTTGTCCCTGATGTATTTTTACACTAAAGTTATATCCTTATAGTGCATAATATATTTACAAATGCATCAGTAATTACACAGAGCTGATTTGGCATAGTGTTGTGTTGCTGTGACTCTGGTTTAGAAGGCCCTGTATTCAAAATATGGCAGCTATGTCTTTTTTCACTAATGTTACATGACTGTAATGCATGATATGTTCAGAAAAGCATTGCTAATTCCCACAGTTGATTTGGTGCAGTGGTGCATTGCTTTGACTCTAGTGCACAGGAGCCTGGGTTCAGGACCTGCCGGTGATGACTTTTTTCCCTAATGTTAAATGACTGTAATGCAGGATATATTTACAAAAGCATTAGTAATTCCCACAGGAGATTTGGTGTAGTGGTACGTTGCTCTGACTCTAGTGCACAGGGGCCTGTGTTCAAGCCTTGGTAGTGATGACTTTTTTTCCCTAATTTTAAATGACTGTGATGCATGATATATTTACAAAAGTATTAATAATTCTCACAGCAGATTTGGTGTAGTGGTATGTTGCTGTGACTAGCGCACAGGGTCCTGGGTTAGAGACCCGGCAGGGCTGGTTATTTATTCTGCTTGACAGAACAGTGTCTGAATGAAATAGAGTGATTAAATCAGTTTTAAGCAGGTTTAAGTGGGTTTGCATGGTTTTGTGTGGCACTAAGCGGTGCCAAGAGATGCTTAGCTTCCCTTAGCCTTGCTTAGCAATGCTACTCCTGCTTAAGCCTGTGCTAATTCCAAAAAAAAAGAAAAGGAAAAAAGGGGTGATAGGAAAGTGGTGAAATGGGAGCAAGCAGGGGGAAATACATTATGTGCAGGACGGGTGTAGGAAAGGACCATAGTTCTCCACTTCTTGGGCAGCAACAGCTGTGAATGATGTGGACAATTTGGAATACGGATCCTCACACCCCACAGGGAGGGGTGTGGAGGACATACATTTGTTGATTGATGGGATGACTGATTCATGGCAGTGTACGTGGGGGCGAAATGGTGAGTTATGTATAGGATGAAATTATTTTTGTGGGGACAGATCCCCCCCTTTTTTTGAAGGGGAGAGTGGGATGTTGGAAGAGTTGTAGGTACATTTGGGGAGGTATGTTGGGTAGGAGATGTTGCTTTTGCAGACAGACAAGACAGCAGACAGGGGCAGTGTATGACACATGATGGGGGGCAAACACCTTGGATGTGGATGGTGGTTGGGAATTGGAGGGCCACATGCTCCCAGATGGAAACAGTGGGGCTGAGGTCCCCACCCATGGGCAGTCACCACTGCCTCTTCCTGGCCCTGAAGGTGGCTGTGCTGGGGGCTAGATGATGGGGTCAGTCTGCCCTCAATCTGGTGCAGGCATGCATCCAAGTCACTCTGGATGACCCTGTGCACCATACCTTAGAACTGGTGTCATGTAACACGGTCCTCTCCATGCCCCCGCATAGGGGGAAGGAACGGGCTCTGTCCCCTGATGCTGTTCCACCCAATAACAGTGCAGGCCCAGCGAATGAGGCAGTTGAATTCAAAGTTACTTCTTTATGTCTGGCATGAGTCACACAAAGCATTATGGGAAAGAGAAAGGGTTGAGGGAGAACAAGATCACGTTTATACATCAAGCCTCATTGGTAGCTATGTTGTGGAAAATAGGCTACCATTACAAATAAAGCACTTAAGAGTTATTTTGAGGTGTTAAAATATGTCAGGAAACAAAGACAGAGTGATTAGTTCAAGTCTACAGTAGACAAAATAGGTAGCTAGATTAACAATTTCCAGATTAAAAACACTACTATCAAACATGGCAGTGGGCAAGATTTACAAAAATATACAAAACAACATACAGTACAGATACATGCATGGATATACAGAACAAATTAAAGTACTATTCTGAGTCTAAAAAATTTAAAATTTGAAACTTGTAAATTTAAAAAAGTAAAACAGTTGCAATATTAAAATACAAACACTCACTACAAAAGGTGAAAACCTCACAAAATATGTAAATGAAAAAGTATTACTTAGGAGCAGAAAAGGTCTGTCTAATCAAGATACAGTGCTTGATGTTTTATTACCCTTTGGTAGTCCATTGGAAATGTCAGTAATCCATGCAAGAATTATACATCATGAAAAGACTAAAAAATTAATATAGTTAAGATGAAAAGTGTAAGAATAAAATCAAACCATACAGCACTAAAACAAAAAGTAACAAAAAAGAAATATAAGGTATGAAAGAAAAATTATGTACAAATACTACAGAGGTAGGAATCCACACAACTATATTTCCCAGCAAAAGGTAAATATGTAAATTATGAAAGACATGGTATCATTCTGCAAATTTGTACAAGTGTGCAGGAAAATAAAGTAATTCTGCAAAGTTGTACAAGAGTGCAGGGAAATATAGGCAAACATAATACATCACAAATGAATATCAGGCTATTTAAAACAAAATGTGAATACAACAGCAGGTGGAACAGTTTGTTGAAAGGTCAAGCACTGACACATAAGACAAAGATGTTAAACTAGAGTTGACAAAGACAGTGGTCTATATAAAGGTAAAAATGTTGACTAACTCGAGGGTGTCTACAAGTACTACACATAATCATAGTTATAGACAACTAACCCAAAACACATTTGAAAAAAGTACAGAAAATAATATCTGCACAAGGTTTAGGACACTGTTGCAGATAAAATGATATTATTAAGCAGAAATAAGTACAAATGAAAAAATAAGAAGGGCACAGTTATATATTTTACAGTGTAAAAGATCAGTACTTCTGAAGCACCTAACAGCAAAGAAACTTATTACACAGATATGAAACCAAACAGAAGCAGAAAATAATTTATGAATATAAAACATGCTAGGTAATATAAACAACGCTGCATAATGACTCTAATGAGAAAATAGCAGCATTCAAATATAAGACAATTCCACACCACATAAAGCAAAAGCAAAGATGAACAAGAGTTCAAGAAGCTAAAAGGAAATGATACAACAAAAGAGGGTACAACACCCTTTCATTGCACATTGCCAAAAGTTACTAAAGCAATAAGCAGAAGACAGAATGCACTTAAAATAGGTATTGCTGTTGTGGTATTAAATGGCACAAATGTTTTAGTAAGTCAGATATTAAGAAGTTAAGAAGGCAGGGTACAATCAATCATCACTACAAACACAGACAATCAAAGCATCTCTACATTCTTTACTCAGCTAGATTAAAAAAAATATATATAAAGGATTGATTTTGGGGATGAGAACAGTTGCATATTTTTCAGAATGTAAAAAAGCAAGTGATACAAAGAATCCATAATGTAAAGAATTAGAATGCTGACATAAATACAGATAGAACAACATCTGCAGAGCTGACATAAATACAGATAGAACAACATCTGCAGAACTTGAAACTTGAAGCGCGTCCTATTAATAGCCGTGTCGAGGTTTAAGTCTCCCGCCCTTGTGGCTCTGACGGATCTAGATTTTTTGAGGTGAAGCATATTCATCAAATCTGGGTTTGCCCTTGAACTTACTTTTTCGAAACAGTCACCAAAGCCATTGATGAGGGAAAGGCAGTCCATACAGCCTACCTCGATCTGGCGAAGGCCTTCGATACAATACCCCACTCGGGTATCATTGAAAAACTCATCAGCTTAAATGTTAACCCATACATCACAAGATGGGTTGCAAACTGGCTGAGTGACAGAACCCACAGGGTCAGAGTTGCTGGCGCCATGTCAGACTCAAAGCCTGTCACAAGTGGTGTACCACAGGGCTCAGTCCTGGGCCCACTCTTGTTTGGCATCTACTTTTCCGAAGTACAAGCAAACACAGGAGGGTTATGGCTGACAAAGTTTGCAGATGACTGCAAACTGGGCGCCATAGTAGAAAACACATCTGACACAGATATCCTTCAGAAGGGTCTCACAGGAACGGATAACTGGTGCCAGAGCCATGGCCTAAAGTTAAATGCCAAAAAATGCATAGTCATACCCTTTGGGAAAAACAAGGTTACCCCTAGCTACCAAATAGGTGGCAATCCACTGAGCATAGAAGAAGTTATCAGGGACCTGGGGACCCAGGTTGATAGTAGTCTGTCATTCGACACCCATGTAGCTAAAGTAGTTAGGAAGACCTTCTACATTGCCCACCTTATCATGAAGGGATTCTCATCTAGATCAAGGAGGTCATAGTCTCCCTATACTCATCACTCATCAGACCAATGATTGAGTACAATGCCCCATTCGAATGTATCTGACCCGACACTTGCAGCAGCTGGAGAGGCCACAAAGTTCCTCACCAAAAGGATAAAGGGTCTCAAACATCTGTCCTATGCTGCCCGACTGAAAGAACTCCAGCTCTATTCAGTCGCTTAGCTTGCTCAGAGGTGACCTTTGCCTAACATACAAGGCCATGGCAAACCCAGATTTGATGAGTATGCTTCACCTCAAAAATCTAGATCCGTCAGAGCCACAAGGGGGAGACTTAAACCTTGACACGGCTATTAATAGGACGCTGGAGGGATAGATTCATCACCCAAAGACTCCCTATGCTGTGGAATAAAATCCCGGTATATGTGAGGCAGAGCACCTCGCTGGCCTTGTTCAAGAGAAATCTTGACCAATGGATGGGAGATCGCAGATATACCCCAGGGATTACCTCAGTGTCACTGCTCAACAGAGGCACAGCAAAATAATGGGTATAGTTCCCCATACTAAAGGGGTGGCGTAAGCCACAAAACTATGGGCTAGGCTTGTAAATGCCCTCGGGCAGATAGCCTAGTATGAACCTATGAACCTATGAACCTATAATTTAAGTAAATGACTATAAAGGTTAAAACATGGTAAACTGACTAGAAACTAAAACACAAGTATAGCAAACTGATTAAGAGTTTTATGGTTTCATCTTTTCAGAGAATAATGTTTCCAGTCCTCGCTAATGTTAAAACACTGAGTGATGTAATGCCCTCATTAGTAAATGTAAAAAGGGTTAGATGACTACTTGGAATAGCAAATTATAGTGCACGCTTTACTGAAGCTGCAGCACAGTAACAATAACATTAAGAAAACAATTAATGAAATATATTATAAATGCATTGAAAAAAGCAAGCAGATTTAAAACAAAGTAAAGTCCAAGTTCACAGACATTAATGTGTTATTTTAACTCTGGGATTGCAAACAGTACTGAAGTCCATTTATTTATTCACTTATTAACTGGGAATGCTCAAGCTGAGAAGTTCTGTTTTCAGTGGAGTCCCAGGGAGATGACTCCAAACAAACATTCAGAGACAAATGAAATAAAAGAAAAATATGTACAACATATAATATAGGTTTCTGAATACACAAGGATGGCAGAATATAAAAATGCATACGTAAAGTGGTTAATGTACTACACACAATTTTACTTTGTACTGTATTTGTAAATCTGTTTGCATTAGTAGAGAGAGAGTTCAAGATACATTGAATTTTAGCTGGTACTGCGGATGGAAATCACAGTTAGAAAGGATATGAATTTGCATAAGTCTTCTGTAATTCTTACATCAGATGGGAGCTTATATGCAGACAAAATACAGAATCGTCATGCCTATTTAGTGCTAATGGGATGGATTATTCTGGAATATTCTGAGTGGTTAAAAATGGATTATTCTAAGTGCTCAGGAAGAAATTAAGAATACTTCATGTGAAATGCCTGCATTTATTAAACTAATGTTTTGTTTAAGCTATTTTTAACAAAAATAGTGACGGGGCACACATTTAAATTACAATACAGCAATGAGACACAGCACTTATGATTGTCATATGGGTTTCATACTATGGGTACATGGTCAATAGACTATATCAATACAGTTTGAGAACTACATAGACATCTAGTCCTGAATCTACATTGGTGGCACACACAAGTGGTTCATATAAATATGAGCATGGGAAAGAAAGAGAGATTTGATACAGTGCAACATTTATGCAAAGGGGAAAGCCAAATTAATCAATATAAAGAGGGCAGCCCCAAAGATATTTGAAGAGAAATACAGGCAAAGGCAACCGGACATGGAAACTTTCACAATAAAAAGAATAATATCACAAAGAGGGAATGTAGAAAAGAAGATTAGTAAAGTAGAAGTTAAAAAATTTGAATTTGAAGTTATAGAGTGTCTGTGAAGTGAAGGATTTGGTGTAGAAGGTCTAACACAGGTTATATCACAGCATGATGGAGTGAGTCCCCAAAATAAGGTGAAACAGGGAGATCAGGAGACATCTGAAGATGAAATATGGACATGAGAAAGAAAAAGAGATTTAATATGGTGTAATATTTATGCAAAGAAGAAAGCAAAACTAACTAATGCAAAAAGAGCAGCACCAAAGATATTTGAAGACAAATACAGGCAAAGGAATCTGAACATGGAAAACTTTACAATACAAAAAATAAGAAGATAAAGAAGAAAAGGAGATTAGTAATGGAGAAGTGAAAGAAAAAGAAACTGAGGTTATGCAGTAAATGCAAAGTGAAGGATTCAGTGTAGAAAATCGAATGTGGAAAATGCCAAAACAGGATAGAGCAATGGATACCCACATTAAGGGGGAAACTAGTGGAACAGGAAGCAATTGGTTGGGTGCCATATCAAGATATTTTGGAGCCTTCCACAGGAAACAAGTATAAATGTTCACTTGAAGCTAGACAGCAAGGAAAGGAACAGGAAACTGTAGAAACTCTGTTGCAGTCAATCTTGAGGAGTGATAGGCCAGTGAGTTCCCATATGACAGAGCAATGGATGGCAGAGGAGGAAACTGAAGAGAAGGTACCACAAGAAGATGCTGTAGAACTTTCTATAGAATGCCCAGAGGAAATGGAAAACAAGGCGTGTGCCCTCAGTTTGGTAGAAAATGAGCTATGAGAAGAGGTGCTTGATTTAATAGACATGGATTGATATATTAAGATCAAAGAGAGAAATAGACTGCAGAAGGTCAATAAAACCCAAAAAGTCAGAAATCTGATAAAAACAAATAAATGCAGTAATTATGACTGTTCATAGAGATCTATGTGATATAACAGAAGTAAACAGGATATATTACTGTGCTGCTAAATTAATAACTGATAAAGTTCTATCACAAGAACACAGGGTAGCAAGGGAAAGGAAGGGGAAAAATCAAATACCATCATGGAAGTATCGAACAGAGAAAACTATAAAGCAATTATGACAAGTGTCACTGTTAGAACACTACAGAAGAGGGAATAGATCAACAAAAACACTAAGAAAGATAAATGTGATAAAAGCAATGCACAGTATTAGAACAGAACAGAATCTGTCATGCACTATCGCAAATAAACTAAAAATGTCAGCCCAGGTGGAAAAACTTAGAAGATACATAGATAAATATAAAAGAAAAGTAAAAAATAAACAATTTATGAATGACCACAAAAACATTTATAGAGAATTGGGAAACAAGGTAAAAGAAATTGAAAACTGCCAAAAAAGAGGAAATAGATACATTTTGGAGAAGTGTCTATGAAGATCCTGTGGAACATAACAAAGATGCTAAATGTCTAGTAAAAGAAAGAATAAGAAGTTTAAAGGTGCAGGATATGAAATGGGATGAAGTAATAGCCAGAGAGATTGAAACAAATTTAAGAAAAGCCTCTATTTGGAAAACCCCAGGCCCAGATGCAGTACCTAACTTTTGGTTAAAAGTATTAACAACTTTGCACGAAGATTCAGCCATGAGTAAGAACTATTTATATGCGCACCCCAAACAGATACCAACCTGGCTAACAACAGGCAAAACAATGCTCCTACTTAAGAGTGAACCTGCAAGCTACCCTAAAAATAAAGATCAATAACTTGCCTTCCTACAATGTATAAACTATACACGGAAATTAATGATGACAGAGTTTATAGTCATTGAGAAGAAAACTCAATTATGGCAGTAGAACAAAAGGGCAATAAAAGAAAGTCATATGGAACAAAGGAACATTTGTTGTTAAAGTCGTAGTGCAGAACTGTAAAAATGGGAAGAATTGAAGTATGGCATGGATTCACTATAAAAAAGCATTTGCTAGTATCCCACATTCATGGATAAAAGAGTGCTTAAAAATGTATAAGATACACCCTACATTGATCGACTACATTACAGTGACAAACCACTTTGCAATTAAGCCATGATGAAGGACAGATTATTATCCAAGGGATAAAAATTCAAAAGGGGATATTCCAGGTTGACTATGCTACTGTTGCTATTCTGTCTTGCCATTAACCCATTAAGCTGTTTACTTCATAGCTTAGGCCATGGCTACAATTTGGCTGCTAGAAAACAATAAAAGTGTAAAGAATTCTCATCTTCTCTTTGTTGATGATTTAAAGCTGTATAGTTCATCAGATAAGGAACGGAAAGCACAGCTGCAGGTTGTCAAAACTTTTTCAGTTGATATAAGAATGTCATTTGGTTTGATAAATGTGCAAAAGCAACCTTTAAAGCAGGAAAACTGCAGTATCAGGAAAACATAATTTGTTGATAAGAATGTGATATAAAAGAACTTGAGCAAGAGGGAGTGTATAAACATTTGGGAAGTGATGAAGAATCAACAATAAAACATGAACAAATGCAAACAAAACTTAGTAAGGAAGACTTAAATTAATTCTGAAAACAGCATTGACATCTAGGAACAAATCCAAGCTATAAACCAATTTGCTCTTCCTGTCCTAGCTTACAGTTTTGAAGTGATTGACTGGCCCCAAAACATGTTGGATAGATTAGATAGGAAAACAAGAAAGATGCTTCATGCTCACCAAATGATTTATAAAAATCAGTGCATACCAAGACTATACATTCCCCGTTTTGAAGGGGGGATGGACCTCCTTGAAATTGATTACATGTATAGATCTGCAATTGTAGGGCTCCACATATATCTGCTGACCTCACAAGACCTAAATGTAGTGAAAGTTTTGAAACATGAGGATAATAAATTTAAGATGACTTCTCTGGTTAATTTATCAGAAGCATAACAGCATCAAGCAGGAATGGAACTCAAAGCAGAAGTAGATAAAAACAGGCAACAACTGAATGTGCCAAAAAACAAAAGAAAGAATATAAGGTGAAGGACCAGATGAAAAGGCAAGAAATGTAGAAAATGCATAAATATAGTTGCAAGTACAGAAAACTTCTGGAATAACCTCATGTTGATCAGGAACGAATGCAGTATTGGTTAAGGAGAGGAAAATTTAAACTAAGAGATGAAAGGTTAATATTGGCAGCCCAAGACAGTGGGCTATGTACACATTGGTTTACAAAGTCCATTGAACATGTGGGAGAAACAGCCAAATGTAGGTTTTGTAAAACTGAATTGGAAACAGCCGCACACCTTGTTACTGGTTGTGACATACTAATGGCAAAAGGACTGCATATTGAAAGGCATAATAATGTGGCAAGACTGCTGCACTGGGGATTGTGCAAACATTATGGTACTGAAGTGGCTGAAAAACACTGGAAATATAAGCCACAAAGAATCATGGAAAATGATGAAGTTTATACCACATGGGATCACCCATTGCAAACAGTTCAAAATATAGATGCTACAAAACCAGATATAGTGGTCCAAGAAAAGAAGACAAAAGTAGCATTGATCAATGAAATCTCTACACCCAGTGACTACAGTATCTTGCATACAGAGAGACAAAGTAAAAAAAAATATCAGTATCTGCAGGCAGAAATGAGAGCAATGTGGAAGAAAGATACACAGACAGTTCCAATATTCGTAAGAGCAACGGGTCTTATAAAAAGAATCTACAATCGTATTTAGATATGTTACCAATATATATAACTCCATACGAGTTGCAGAAGGAGTCATTACTTGGCACATTGCGAGTGCTGCATGCACTTTTGGCTGACGTCAAACATTGAAACAATACTAATTTCATGAACTTTAATCATACTTTGACTTAGGAATGGGTTCCATTCCTGTCATGGTATTAGAAACCCAAAATACTTGGAGAAATTAAAAGGAGTGGTTCATCTTGATGAAGGTACCAAATGTAATTTATACTATGTAATGCACACCATGCATAACCTAAGTTGTAGAGTGTTAGGATTTAATTATGCACTTAAGAAGAAAAAATGTCAAAACTGCATTGGCCAAATACTCAAAAGAATCTATGGATTTTAAAGGTTTATTCTGTATGTGCTCAAGTGCTCCTTCCTTACGTACTTAATTGTTCTTCAAACAACTACTTAACATCTTAAAAAACATCAGTGACAGATGGGTATCTCAATACAACATTCTAGGTCTTTAGGGAAGCTACATTTAGCAGTGCCTGTAGAGTCAAAAGAGCCTACTCAAAAAACAAGGTCAATTTTGTGATAAAATAGCATAAAATGATAAAATACAGGTGACAAAAATCTTTTGTGAAACTTATTTCATTAGATGTGGTCCTATTTCCTTCTCAAACACTGGATCAAGGATGCAATTCATAGCCTATCAATACTACTTCTATTTAAGTCTCAAAAAATTGATATGCCTCCAGTTACAAAGTCTACTGCCTGTGCTTTAAAGCCTCTAGAACAATCATAGGTTCATAGGTTCATACTAGGCTATCTGCCCTAGGACATTTACAAGACTAGCCAGAGTGTGTTTGGCTTTCGCCACCCATTTTAAATTCATTTTGCTATCCCCTTTTTCGAGGTTAGTATACTGTGCCTCTTTCTAACAGTGACACAGAAGTGATACCCGGGGTAAACCTACGATCTCCCATCCACTCATCAAGATTCCTCTTGAAGAGAGTCAATGAGGGACTCTGCCTAACCTGGACTGGGATTTTATTCCAGAGTGAAGGGAGCCTCTGGGTTATGAATCTGTCCCTCCAGCATGTCCTATTTATTTCAGTGCTGAGGTTCAAGTCTCCCGAATGCGTAGCTCGATGGGATTTGGATTTTCTGAGGTGCAGCATGTCCATTAATTCCGGGTTGGACATGACTTTATACATCAGGCACAGATCGCCTCTGAGCAGGCAGTATGCCACTGAGTAGAGCTGGAGTTTCTTTAACCGGGCAGCATATGGCATCTGTTTGAGCCCTTTGATCCTCTTGGTGAGGTACTTTTTGGGTCTTTCCAGTTGCTGCAGGTGTCTGGTAAGGTACATCCCAAAAGGGGCATTGTACTCAATTATGGGCCTGATGAGGGATGAGTAGAGGCATGATGACCTTCCCTGATCTAGATGTGAATCCCTTCATGATTAGGTGGGCTATATAAAATGTTTTTCTAACCACTTTGGCCACGTGGTTGTCAAATGAGAGCTTGCTATCAACTTGGGTCCCCAGGTCCCTAATTACTTCTTCTGTACTTAATGGATTACCACCTATGTGGTAATTTGTGGGCACTTTATTTTTGCCAAAGGGGATGACTATACACTTTTTGGCATTTAGCTTGAGGCCATGGCTCTGGCACCAGTTGTCTGTTTCTATGAGGCCCTTTTGGCGGATGCTTGTGTTGGCTGGAGAGTCGATTATGGCACCCAGTTTGCAGTCATCTGCGAACTTGATCAGCCACAGTCCTTCCGTGTTGGCCTTTACCTCCGAGAAATATATACCGAACAAGAGAGGTCCCAGGACTAAGCCTTGTGGGATGCCACTTGTAACTGGTTTGGAGTCAGACATGGCTCCAGCAATTCTAACCATGTGGGTTCTGTCCTTGAGCCAGTTTGCAACCCATCTAGTGACATAGGGGTTTATATTTAAGCTGGTGAGCTTATCTATAATGCCCAAGTGGGGTATTATATCGATGGCTTTTGCGAGGTCCAGGTAGGCTGTGTGGACCACCTTCCCCTTGTCAATGGCCTTGGTGACTGTTTCAAAGAAATCGACCAGGTTTAAGAGGCAGGATCTGCCCTTAACGAAGCCGAACTGGGTAGGATCCAGGGTCTGTAGGTCCCCAATATCTTTATGTATGAGGTCCATGATGATCCTTTCCATAGCTTTGCAGACCAAGCTAGTCAGGCTTATGGGGCGATAGTTTCCAGGATCCGTTGAGGCACCACCTTTGTGGAGAGGGACCACTGTTGCTGTACGCCACTCTTTGGGTACATATCCTGTTGTAAGGCTGAGACTGAACAGTAGTTTTATGTTTGGTTTTAGCTCTTCTTGGAGTTCATGTAGGACGCAGCCCGGGACACTGTCTGGTCCCACTGATGCTGTGTTTTATTGCTTTGGAGAGGGCGGCTCTTACCTGAGCATCTGAGATGTCAGGGGGGCAGCACTCTGCTGGGATAGATATTTGCCCTTTTGGTGGGGGGGGGGTTTGCGCTGAACCTGTCAGCTAGGATGTTGGCAATGTCTGTGGGTTTGGTGTATTTTTTGTCATTTTGGACTAATTCTGAGCATATCTGGGAATTCCCACCCAGGTTCCTAACATAACCAAAGAAAGCCTTGTGATTATCCTTAGTGTCCTGTGCAATTTTTCTCTCGAAGCTGGCCTTAGACGATTTTATGAGCGCCCATAGTTTTTTGCTAATACTGATCAGAGATGCCTTCCCTTTTTGGGATTTTGCTCTATCATGTAGTAGCTTCCTCCTTCTATTGTATAGTTTGTTTATGGCTGGGGTCCACCAGATGGGACGTCTGCCTTTGGTGGATTGGGTCTTGGTTTTATTTGGGATTGCATGATCCATGCATTCCTGAAGGTGCTCATAGAATGTGTTTATAAAGGATTCTGCGGTCTGGGCCGTATTTTCCACAGGCCCGGGGGCTTTGAAGGCTTCCACCTCGGTTTTGAGGAGTGTGTAATTTGCTTTAGAGAAGTTTTTCACTGTGGTTTTCTGGGCAGGGAGTGGAGTCGGGATGTAAATATCCAGTGAGATTAGTTTATGGTCTGATCTTACCAGTGAGGGATACACTTCTGGTCTGGAGCATATAGTCCCCATGTTGGTGATGATCAGGTCCAGTATGTTTTCCCCTCTTGTGGGAGTGGTAACAAGTTGTTCCATAGCATTTGAGTTTATAAATTCTAGGAACCTTTGGGCTAGGGTGTTGGAGCTAGAGTAATGCTCCCAGTCAATGTTTGGGTAGTTGAAGTCGCCCAATATAATGGTGTTTGGAGAGACCTTCATATTTTCCAGTGTTCTCAGGAAGGCCGAGTGGGGTTCCTGGGTTTGGGAGGGTGGTCTGTAGCAGGCTATAAACTGGAAGGCAGTTTTACCCACTGTTAGTTGCACATGGATAGTCTCTGATGTTTCGTGCTGTGCCACCAACCTGGAAGTGTGGGTATCTTTGACGAACATTGATACTCCCCCTCCTTTTGTGGTTCAGTCCAAGTTTTGGGGCCGAAAAGCATGGTATGAGGTATAACCTGGTAGTGCTGGGGTGCTCTCAGGAGCCTTGAACCAGGTTTCTGTTACTGCACAGATATCGAAGTTCTCCATGCTAAGGAGAGTTTCGAGTGCGTGCATCTTGAGGTTTAGACTTCTGGCATTGAGTAGCATTACTCTTAGTTTCTTATCCCTTGTGATACCTATGGAGGTGGGTTTGTCTTTTGAGCCTTGCCTAAAAATGGCACTATGGGGGTAGCAAGAGCCTTTGCTAATATCCGAAAGCCCAGGGGTGACAGGTGCAAGCCGTCCCTAGCGAAGCATCGTGGCTTGTCGAGCATGTCATCCCAGGCTGACAGGCATTGGATCCCCTTTGAATGACACCAATACTTAAGCCAATTGTTGAAATTGATCATCTTGTCTTCATATTATGGCATCATTCTTGGTGAGGGTAAGATACTACTCAAGGTCAGGGTCATACCGGCCTAGGCTACATGCTCAGAGAGCTCCTCTATGTCTCTTTTCATGTAGTCCAGGGAGGTACGTCTCAGGTCATTCACACCAGCATGGACAATGACTGGGTCATATTTGTACTTGCCTTGGAGTGACCTGAGTGCTTGTGTTATGTGGCGGATCCTAGCGCCCGACAGGCAGCTCACCGTGACCTTCTCCTTGTTCAGCCTGGTGAGCGGGACGTCAGTGTGCCTGACGATAGAGTCACCTATTACAAGTGTATCAGGTGTGTTGTTTAGCCTTAAGGGCTGTGACTGTTCGGCACACTGGCTTTGTGAGCTATGTGTTGCATGTTACCTCCCTGTTTAAAATGAACTATATATTTTTTATTTTCATTAGAAGGAAAACAAAAATATAAAACATATAAAATATTAGTGGCTTACATTAAGGTAGAGAAGCACCTTGTATGCAGTCTTGCAAATGAAACAGTACATTTTACTACTGTCACTCTAACATCCATAAGCAGTTCTTTAGATATCCAAGTAGATAGTGCTCCCAAAATGGGTGCAGGGCTCTGTTTTGCTTCATTCCTTTTAAAACACTCCACCATCTGCTCCTACAGTAGCACTTTGAATAAAAATAACCTTTAATAAAAATGGGTGATAATTTGAAGCTGTAAAAATGGAACTAAAATCTGAAATGAGGTATGGTACATGGCTGCACTGATCTGCCAGCACGTCTGCTGCAGTCTGAGATCTTTCCAGAAACTGCCTAAGCTATGGCAAAAGACGCAGACCATAAATGCAACTCAAAGCAGGCTCGCTATTACAACAACTGTTTTACAGGAATATCTCCTTGCCCAACAACTCACATGTTGCTCAAAAACCATTAACTAATAAATGTAATAAGATATTTTTATTAAATAAAAGATCAATCTAACTTTGCAGCAATCTTACAGTCTTGTCAGTCAAAGTCACCTGCAAAGATTATCATGTTTACTGCAATATATAGTACAGACCTTTGACTTCCTTTCTGCTACACCAGGCTATTTTCACCACTGCCAAACAATATATATATTACTATTTTTAATAATTTGGTTCTCATCTTAGCTCGTATACTGTACATTTTGTGTCCTCTCCTTTGATCTTTGAGAAAGGAAGACCAATAATTTAAAATAAGCCTTACAGAGAATTATCTAAAAAATGAAATCTGGTTTTGATTGCTTTAAGGAGGAAAAAAGTCTGAAATATTTGATGGGACTGCATGCTCTGTTACTGCCAGGAACAACAATATTTCTGCAACATAAGCATAATAAATTAGCATTTACACTTAAATCATAACTCAAGCATTATTTATCTACAGCCTGCAGCAGCAGCAGCATTATTCAAAATCATTTTGCCTTTCTGTGTGACAGAGTGAAACTTTCCATGTGCATGCCTCTATAGCTACTTTGGAAGTAAACAATCTTTAATATAATAAAGCAAATTTTGCAGCTAAGGTTAGAAGTGAAAACTTCATAATTAAAAATGTAAGCTGCAAACTTACAACTTACTAAACCAAAAGCTTAAAATATATGTAGTATGTGCATTTCCGCAAAATTCCATACGCACTAAGTAACCTGCGCCCGAGCCAAACAGGACAGCTGTTCAGACAATACTGCTACTGCACTGGCACACAACACCCTTCCACATGGGAAAAAATAATCTTAGGATGTCTCATGCTTGATCCCTTCTATCAACAGGTACTCAAACTGTGTTTTAACCTAGGTAAACACCTGAAGCAGTTTTCCTGTATAACCTGGGGGATATTCCAGTCTTTTATTTAAGCTGGACTGCTTTGCGGCTCCTGCTCTAGTCACCTTATCTAGCCCATGTGATATTGCTAAAATAACCATTATAGATGGTTGAGCAAAGTAGTTGTTTTTTGACCTTACGTTATGCTGTTTAACTATGTATGCACCCTAATCCATATTTCCATTTCCAGTTCATACTTTGTTTTTTCTCAAAACATCTTTATTGAATTATCACTTGTGACATGGGGAAATTTACATTTACAGTATACAAAAGTAATCAAACTGTATTAACAAATTTACATTCACAAACATTATACTTCATAATGTTATATATATCATATAACCTAAACAACATTGCATAAATTATTCAATTCCTGCCCCCTTTTTTAAGATACGTCTTTATTAAACCATCACGACATAAGCAAACATACATTTATATAAATGAAAACAAACCATAATTACACAATCCTAATTGCAAGCATTTTAAATCACAAACCATACTGACACACTCCCAGTTGCAAACAATTACACAGCACTTATAATCTATCCAATCATTTTCAGTCAAATATTACATAGTTCAATTAAGTACAGCTTTGTTTTAAACCTAATTTCTCCCCTGTATGAATTGTTCCCAGAATTCCTGTTTTTTCCTATTCAGTTTTCTAAAGATCTCAATTCCAGTTGTTTTATCTCTGTTATTATATTCACTATTTCTAATATAGTTGGTTTAGATTTTGATTTCCATTTTCTGGTAATTGCTTTTATGGCAGCCACCATAATTAGACACATACTTTCTTAAGTTGTTGTGTCTTTTGACTTTTCCAGGTTAGGGGTCGCCACAGCGGAACTCCGGTCAGCTAATGATTGGCAGTAGATTTTTACATGCCAAGTTGCCAGCCCTGACTCACAACCTTCAATGAAGGTATGCCCATTCACGCATGTCTCCACACAGAAGATGCTCTAGCTGAGAATCGAACAGGACGACGTCTTACTGTGAGGCGACAACGCTACCGCAGCACCACCACCGCATACTTTCTTATGTACTCCTTCTCAAAGACGGCAGTGCAAAAGGTACACTCAGTCAGTCCGTTTCAAAACAAGCAGCATCCTGAAGTAGCGATGTCCAAACATTTTCTAACATTAAGCTTAGCTCATACTTCTCACAAGCTAGCAGAACGCACAAGGAATTTCCATGTAGCTCCTTGAGCACTGTTACACTGATTTATGGTAGGGAAATCCTCACCAACTTTCTCCTAGTCAGGCTGACTACTACCTCAATTCTCCCTGAAAAGAGGACACTGGCCTAGTGGAATTAACTTGGTCAAAAATGAAAACTAAAAATGTTCACCATTTTGACAACAGAATTTGGTTCACTGAGTGCTAATATGTTTTCTCAGGATCCAGTAAAATCTATGTAGCACCACTGAGGAGGACTGAAACTTAACATCTTATGGAAACTAGATATATTAACCACTTTTCTGAACCTCAATAATTCAGTTTTTCTTAATCTTAGCAGCAGGCCTAACTGGCCATTTAAACTAAGAACGGTGTGGGTGGGGCATATACGTTGATCCAGACAATGTTTTTGAAATGAAACTTCTTATGGAAGGGTGTGACAGCGTGACGTGAAATGAAATACAGAAGTCAAACTCCACCCACTAAGGGCGGAGTTTTACTTCCAGACTCTACTTCAGCTTTTCAACCCCCTACACACACACACACACACACACACACACACACACACATGGTTTCAGAGCGAGCCCATTGCAGCAGCAGGCAGCAGCATCTGTTGAAAGGGTTCCATACCTCTCGACCATACTGCTCAAACTCTTACCACAAGAAATGTGGACAAAGCCACAAACAATGGGGGAACAAAAAACCAAAAATAGGACTGGATTTTAAAAAAATTGCTCGAATTGTACAGGTATAAATTCAAGGGCTGCCATTTATTACATAAATTATATTGTTAAAATATTTCATTGTAAAACAACCAGTTAACTAGAGTTACATTGCCATCACTTGTTTGTCTGATTTGTACCGGTGACAGAATATTTACATTAGCTCCTCAAAAGATACCAAACCCTAGCCAATGAGGACAGATGCTGTAAGTATAGCTATATAGCAGTTCTCAAACAATTAGGCTGTACCAGGGGAATAGGACTGCAGTATCTCACTGTATTCCCCTTATTTTGGGACATAGACATCTCTCCTGAGTTAGTAAACATGTGGAAATTGGGTGCTTCCATGTGCGCACTCCTGTATACACACACACCCATACCAGCACACACATGTACGTTTAAGTACATAAAGACAATAATACTCACAATCACTAGCACATTCTTTGAATAAATTACTTAAATAATTAAATGGACTTCAACTCAGGGCTGCAAACAAAGCTTGCAATTGTATTGTCAGGTAATGGTTTTATAGGTACAAAAGGGAGATAAAACAGTGTTCGGGAGAAAACAAAATTCTGGAGGGTGTTAGTTCAGTTGTGGGGGTGACAGAGAGAGAAAGTGAAAAATATACACACTGAAAAGACTTTTGATCAGATCTTATCCATCACTGTTTAGTCCTTTCTCCAGGCAAAAGACAGATAGCATAAAAGCCTTTTACCATACCTCTCAACAACTTAAAGCAGGAAATCTGGACAAAACCTTAAAAAATGTGGGGACAAAGGCCCAGAAATAGGGGACAATTTTTAAATCTTTCTCTTGCAAGCTTAGAATGTTGACAGATTAGCAGGTTTTGCATTAGCATGAATTTTCTGAAGGGGAGGAATTCGGAAACTCATACATCTGTTATTATTTTTCTGACTTTATTTAATGTTTAGTAATATGCCAGTGATTTGACAGAAAACCACAATTTTCTGAAAAACAGTTTAAAAACATAAGGCCAAAAATCTGGAAATTCTGCAAAAATTTGTCCAATTAAGAGGTATGCCTTTTACATTTTTTTTTAACTTCAAATTCATTATTCAGTGTTAAATTATATTTATAGAGACAAGGCTCAAAAATTCAAACCTTGTCCTTAATGTCAAAAAAATGCTGTTCCCCTCCCAATCCTGCACCACAAGAAAACACCCACAAAGGATTCAGCAGCAGAATGGTACAGTAAATAAAGAATTCTCCAGATAATAGATGCAATCCAAAAACTCCTTAAACCAAAATAAAACATTTTAAAAGATAAAGAAAGTTTAACACTTTCGTTCCTCATGATGAACAGGACTTCATCAGAACCGTTCCAGCAAGGAGTCATTCACTTAAATAACTTTCTCTAAATGTGTGCCAGTTCTACTCAGACACCTTCTCAGCATCCAGTACAATTAATATTACTTCCCTCTTACTTTCCACTGCATCCAGTATTATCATTAAAACTCTACTAATGTTATGAAATGTTTTTCACTTTGTAATAAACCCTGCTTGATCCTCATGTATAACTCGTGGCAAGAAGCTTGCAAGCTTATTAGTTAAAACCATCATAAATATTTTATAATCATGGCTTAAGATAGCAATAGTGGGCTCTTTCAAACTCTCCCCTTCATTCTGTAGTACCACTGCTATTCTTCTCGGCCAAGACACCGGGGGAAGACAGACATCCAATATCTAATTAAAAAAAAAAAGAATGTGCATGGTGGCCATACGCACTAGAAGTGAAACTTCTCTACGGAAGTGTAAAGGAGTTTATACTGTATTGTACCAATTGCTTTCCTTCACACTTCCCTACAGAAGTTTCACTTCTACCATGCGTGGCAACCATACACATTTTTTTTTATGGCCTATAGTAGTACTGAGGATGTCTAATACTGAAACTGTCCTAAATGAATTGGACATATTTTTATAGTTTTATTATATGCCAAAAACTATAACTGTAAATATATCCTGCCTTCAGCACCCTCAGTTGTCTACAATTAAAACCTTTAAGACGCACAGTTTAGCTGCTAAGCTGCCCATTTATATGGCTGAATGGGAATCTGGTAGCATCAGTGCTAGATTAAAGAAAGGGTGATTCAGATGGCAGCCAGTGGTCCACAACTCCAGCGGGTCCTTGGTCAGCCAACAAAATAATTTAATTTTAAAGAAAGTTTTGTTATATTCAGCAGTGTTAACTCATTTTAGACAGCTTATGTGATAAACATATTAATCATTAATTAAATGCATTTGCTTTAAAAACAAACAAACAAAAAAACAGTTAAATGAAAGACACTGCAAGTATTTCCCCTATATACTCTCAAGGCTTATCAGCTGTATATGTGCAGCACGAGCAGATGATGCTACTTTGCTTACTTCCAAATAAAGTTTTTTTCTTAAATAAATAAATGTCCATCAGTGATCCTCTGTATAGCATTGCAACTTTATGTTCACTGACCTTCCATGATTTGCTGGGAAGGCAGCAAGTGAAAGCCCTGGAATATTAAATAGTATATTGGAGAGCTGTGGATTGCTATATAGGGTTGTAGTAACATGATGAGTATTTTAAGTACATATTTCTTTAAACCCTGTGAGATAAGCAGATAAAATACTAATAAATGCAGTCTAGTGGGAATGCATGCTAGCTGTGGATGAAAGCAGTTTGTTGTTTGCTCAGTTTAATGTCTGAATTATTTTCTGGTTACCATTGATGTGTAAAAGAAAGTTAAAACTGTCCTTGACTTTGCATCATGTTTTGTTTGGTGTCTCATAACATTTTTGGTTTTCTAGAAAATCATTGAGGATTGTAGCCACTGAACTAGTAAATGGGGTAGCCTGGCTTTGGAAGAAAGTAACTCACTCTCTTGCAGTTTGATCGTTTTAAAGACTAGATGAAGGCAACTTGTGATTTGCTCAGTTTAAAATCTGACTGCATTACTTTCTGGTTCCTATTTGTGTTTGAAACATAGTTAAAACTGTCCTTGGCCTTGCCTCATCTTTTGGTCTGTATCTCATAAAATCTTGGGTTTTATGACAGATCACTGATGAATGCAGCCACTAAATGGGGGAAAGTTGACTGTGGTGGAAAGCAACTTACCCTCTTGATGTTTAATCATTTTAAATTCTGCTTTCACAGGACTAGTGCACATTTTTATGAAAAATATTGGAATATATATTCTCTGGTGAGTCTTCAATTAAGACAAAGTTGAAACTGTCCATGCTTCATACACTGTGTTTTTCTTTTTTGGCAAATTATTGAGGACAGCAATCACTAAATGATAACAGACATTTGAATTTTCAGATTTCATTTCTTTCAGGAAATGGATGCCAATGCAAACACTGTTATTCTAAAAACTTTTAAGTAAATAACAATATTTAATGTCTGTCCCTAATATGGGGCTTTTGTCCCTCATTAGTTTTGGGTTTATCTATGATTCATGTGCTAAGGGGTTCAAGAGAGATTTTTATCACAGTCAGATAAAGTTTATGCAACAAAGTGCTTTTAACAGTGCTGAGTGGGTGGAAGCAGTGTGATTTGTGGATGAAAGTAAAATAAAGTGGACATTTGCTCAATTAACCATCAGGCTTTGTAAGACAAATATGCATTTTTGAGAAATAAGATGGAATACTTGTGGCTGTTGTTTATGTGAAACAAAGTTGAAATTATATAACCTTTAACTGTCTCTAATTTTGCAGAATGTCCCTTATTTTGCACATATTTTTGGTTTGCACCTCATAAAATGTGTGGTTTCTGACAAATCATAGAGAAGAGTAGTCACCAAATAATGACAGAGATTCATATCATTTGGAACATGCAAGCTAATACATAAAACAATTATTCTAGCAACTTTACAAGTATATAACAGAAATCTGTCTCTGATTCTGTCTCTTTTTCTGTCATTATCTTTTGGCTCTGTGATTGACTCTTGTGTGAAGATGTTGAGGTGTACATAGAACATGGCTATAATGTCTGGTTGGGGGCTGCCTGAGGAGGAAAGTCACGTAACCACTTGTTCACAGAGTTTAAACAGTCTGGCATAGCAGAACTAGTATGCATTTGTGTGAAATAAGTTTTATTTTTTACCACTATCAGACATTTCAGGTGTACACAGTCAACAATGGAGTTATAACTGCTGGGTATGGGACTATCTATGGATGAGAACACCTGATTCTGGCCATCATGATCAAGTTAAACAGTCATTAGTGTCTTTTTGCAGGACAAGTGTGCATTTGTGTAAAGCAAATTAAATACTTTACTCTGACCTTTATATTCATCATAACTGGGCAACTGAAGTGTATATAGTCAAGTGGTGGCAGATGGGTACAGACAATGGTGGAGAAGGATGGCAGGATGACAGCAGTTTGAATGGTCCTAAATTAATAAGGTGAATCTAAAGAAATACAAGCTTTCATGTATGATCACAAAAAGTGTGTGTTGGGAACCATAGTTTGAAAACAGCACCGGGCCCAAAGTCCATTTAATCTGCCAATAGGCATCACCTACTGATCATCTGTACCCCTACCATCTTTTGTAATGAATTGTGTATATCTTATTGCTATTATGCTGTAAAAGATGGGTATGTACTCTGTATTCTAATTATAGTAATGAGGTGTGTGGGTGTGCACTCGCACCCTACAATTAGTCTGTGCTTCATTTGACATTCCTTTCTCTGCCTTGTGTCCTCTAAAAGTACAGTGTACAAGTTGTGTACACTTACCATAAATGTAGATGTTCGAGTGTATTCACTGTTGCAGTCATCACACTTGGGTTATCTGCCTGCAGGTAGCCCTCAGTTGGCCCATATACCAGAGTCTTGGGATTTTTGTCTCGGATGCTGTCACCTCTTTTAAGATGTCAGGTCATCAGGGGTATAAAACTTGCAGCTGATGCCATTACATCAGTTTTTCTTACACTAGATGTCAGGAGCCCCCCAAAAAGGAAGCAATTACATGGTGTGGAACACCTCCAGTAAAAAGTAAATGCCATTGCCATAGGATATGGCCAAAAAGAGGATATTTAGAAAGTATAGGAAAAGCCAGGGGGATGGAGGGAGGGTAACCAGGACTGCAACAGTGAATACACTTGAACATCTACATTTATGGTAAGTGTACACAACTGTACTATGTTCTTCGTGTTTCACTATTGCAGTTATCACACTTAGGTTGATTCCCAAAGCTGACTGAGGATGGGTGGAGGCAGTCAAGAAATATTAGGGCTGGCTAGCAGGCCTTGTAAGACTCCTGTAGCAAATCTAGCTCTGGATTTAGAAAAGATAGGTAAGTGGTAATGCTTGTTGAAGGTGTGTACAGAACTTCAGATTGCAGCTTCCAGGATGTCCCTGGTAGGGACTCCCCTGAGAAATACTGTAGAGGTAGAGGTAGCCTTAGTGGAATGAGCTCTGATTCCCTGTGGGAAAGGTTTTCCATGGTGTTTGTAGCAGAAATGGATGCAGTGTGCTATCCATTTGGAAAGGGTTTGCTTTGTAATGGCCTTGCCCTCTGCCCCTGTAGCAAAGCTGACTAGCAGCTGGTCAGATTTTCTGGAAGGTTTAGTCCTGTCAAGGTAGAACCTAAGCTGTCTGTGTACATCCAAGAAGTGCAGAATCCTTTCCCCTTTATTCTGAGGATTAGGAAAAAAAGGTTGGTAAATGGATGGATTGGTTAAAAAACACACTGGATACCACTGTGGGCATAAATGATGGGTTAGTCCTGAGGGAAACCCTGTCCACATGGAAGATAATGAAGGGTTCCACAGCCATAAGGGCATGTAACTCAGACACTCTTCTTGCTGAAGTGATGGCTAAATGTATGGCTGTTTTCCAAGAGAGGAATTTTAACTCTGCTGCAGCAGCAGGTTCAAAAGGGGGAAGTGTGAGCTCTTCCAGTACAAAGTTAAGGACCCAGGCAGGAGTGGGAGCTCTCCTCGGGGTCTTAAATTGTTAGCTCCTCTCAGGAACTGTTTGACCAGAGGATGAGAGAAGAAGGGTGGGCTCAGTATTGTAATGAGCTGAGAAGGCAGAGGCATGAATCTTAATTGAGAAGGATAGGCCTTTGTGCAGCAGCTCTGCTAGATAATCTAGGATTTGAGGTACTGTGGGCACGGCTGTGTCTTTCCCTGAGAGTGGCTCAAAGAACAGTATCTTTTCCACTTTTCTAAATAGGATTTCCTAGTATTGGGCCTCCTGGCCTCAAGGATGACATCCATCACCTGTTTGCTCAGGGTTGCTGGTGATGTATTCAGGGAATAAACCAGGCTGCTAGGTTCAGGGTTTGCAGCTGAGGATGCAAAATGTGTCCCTCCTGCTGGGACAGCAGAGAGGGGGGTCTGATGCAGGTGCCAGGGTGACACTGTTGTCAGACTGCATAAAAGTGGCTACCAGTGCTGGCATGGCCAGTCTGGTGCAATAAGGATTGTCCTTGGCCTGTTCTGTTTGATCTAGATAGAGCTTTCGTGAGGAGGGGCAGAGGGAGAAAGGCATAGATTGAGAGGTTTTCCCATGTAAAGGATAGGGCATCCACTTTCCATGTTTGGCTGTGGGGAGTTCTGGTGCAAAATTTGCTCAATTGATGGCTTTGGGGGGAAGCAAAGAGATCCACCTCTGGTGTTCCCCACCTGTGGATTAGAAACTTGAATGAGTTGGGTTCCAGATTCCACTTGTGTGGGTGCATTAGATTTCTGCTTATGTCGTCTGTCAGTGAATTTTGTTTGTCTGGCAGGAATTGAGCTTGCAGGTGCACTTGTTTGCTCAAGGCTGTGTTCCACAGAGCCATGGCTAACATTTAGAGCGGGTAGGAATGAGTTCCCCCTGCTTGTTTATGTAGCACATAACTGTGGTGTTGTCTATCTTTATCAAGAGTTGTCCTGGAAGGATAAGGTATTTGAAGGCTGTCAGTGCATTCTGTACAGCTAACATTTCTTTCTGATTGATATGCAGGCGCATTTGTACTGGGCTCCATTTGCCTTGAATGCATTTGCCTGCCATGTGAGCCCCCCATGCATAGTCTGATACATCTGTTGTCAGGGTTTGGACAGCGAGTGGGGGGGGGGGGTAGAGTGAAAGGGAGTCTCTTGTTGTGGTTGCAGGCCACTGCCCACCAAAGGAACTCTGTCCTTATGCAAGGAATGATTGGAATCACTGTTTCCAGGTCCTGAGAATGTTGACACCAGAGACTTTTTAAGTACCATTGAAGTTTACTCCTATGCAGTCTTGCATATGGAATTAGGAGAATGCGTGAGGCCATGAGCCCTAGGGCTTGCAGTATTTTTCTTGCAGACAGCTGGGTTTGGGTGGCCAGTAGTTTGAGGTAATTTGTCACATAAATCCTGCTTTTCTGGAGTGAGGAATGCCATCTTGGACGCTGTGTTCAAGCTTGCTCCGAGGAATACATTTTTCTGGCTGGATACCAGATGTGATTTCTTTTCATTGATGGTATACCCCAGGGAAGTTAGGAGTCTTTTTACAAATGTCAGGTGCTGAAGCAGCAATTCCTGACTGTCCGCCTGAATCAGGGGATCATCCAAGTATGGGTAAATTTGAATGTTTCTCTGTCTGCAGTATGCAATGGCTGGAGCCAGGCACTTTGTGAATACCCTGGGTGCAGTAGATAAGCCAAAGGGAAGTGCAGAGAACTGATAGTGCATAGAGCCTGCCCTGAAACACAGACATTTCCTGCAAGATTCCCTTATGGGGATGTTTAGATAAGCTTCTTTTAAGTCTAGGGTGACCAGCCAGGAGTCCTTGGCTAGCATAGGAAGTATCTGTTGGAGTGTAAGCATTTTGAACTTTGGTACCACCAGGAAGGTGTTGAGAATTGACAGATGCAGAATAGGGCGCCAAGAGTACTCTTTTCTGGGCACCAGAAACAGTCTAGAGTAGAAACCCTGTCCCTTTTGCTCTGCTGGAACAGGCTGAATAGCCTTGAAACTGAGAAGAGAAAGTACTTGCTTTTGGACCTATGCCCACTGGTTTGGAGGAAGGTCTGGCAATCTGCTTGGAATTGGCAGTGAGTGGAAGTAGAATCTGTACCCCTGAGATACAATCTTTAAGATCCATCAGTCCTGGGTAGTGTTCCCAGTTTTTTGCATGCAGGGCGAGTTTTCCTCCTAGGGGTGCAAGTACTTGTGCATGGCTGGGAAGGATGAAAGACAAGTCATTGTGAACTTTTTCCATAAGAGGGTGGCTTACCACTCCCTGGTTTTGAGGTGGGAGCACTCCATTGTTTAGATCTGTGCATACTCTGAGACTGTAGTCTCTGTGGTCTGCTGCCCCTGGGTTTGGACTGAGAAGGCCTGGGAGGGACTGGAAAGGACCAGTTTTTTGAAGGCCAATGCCTACTGAATCTAGGTGGCTGTACCTGCAAGAAATCTTTAACAGTTTGCAAAGCTTTTTCCTCCATCTTTTTAAGAACTTCTTCTGCTTTTGTGCCAAACAATTATTCTTGGTTTAATGGAGCATCTAGTAATTTTGCTTTGACATGGTCTGGCAAGATTTGTTCCTTCAGTCAAGCATGCCTTCTCAGAACAGACCCAGTGACAGAAGCCCTGCAAGATGCTTCTAAGGCATCAAAATCACACTGCAAAGTATGTTTACCGACTTGGTTTGCAGAATGCATTAACTCATGTAAATCTTTATTTTCATTAGGAATCAACATTTTTTGTTTAATTAGTTCCATAATATGCTGCTGGTACTTCAACATGTGAAACTGTCAATTTAAAGCCCTAATGGCAAGAGTTGCAGAGGTATATACCTTCTTACCTCATCTGTCTAAAGCTCTAGAATCCCTGATCAAAGGGGTAGGGTTTTTAGCTGTAGTAACTTTAATACCTTTAGGTCCCTGGGAAATGGACTCTGGGTCTGCACTAGGATTTTTAAAGCAAAATTTGTGAGAGTCAGGTACTCTGTAGTACCTGTAAAGCTTTCTAGGAGCTGGAGGTAAAGTATCAGGGGTAAGACTTGATTCCATGAAGACATCATCTACAATATCCAGGACAGGGGGGTATAGCTAGAGGCCTGTGCTGAGCCAAGTCTAAGAATTCCCTGCATCTCTTTTTGGACTGAGGGTAGTCCTGGCATTCCCAGCGGAAATGCTCTCTTAGGGTATGCAAGGTTTCAGCAAAAGAAAAGTCCTCTGGCGGGGAGGCAGAGGGTATGGAATCCTCTGCATCTGAATCCTCATAGGTGGATAAGGGTATGTCCTGGTAATCAGAGGGGTCAGAGTCATCGGACTCATGGTCTGTAGAATCAGAGGGAAAATCAATTCTTTGTCTTTTAGAGGGGGAAGGCTGGCTTCCCCTAATTAATGTAATAAGGTCTTTAGCCATAAGCATTTGTTTCTGAGGCATGGGAGCTTGAGAATGCGCTTTGGTCGTCGGTTTCCTAGGCATAGTACAAACTCTGGGCCTGAGAAAATCAGTAGTTTTAGTCAAAAACGAAGTAGTCAGTTTAATACAAACATCGGAAAGTCTGAATACACCCTCAGAAGATGGTGCCTGCACAGTGGCTCCAGACCCATCCAAGGTAGAGACATACGCAGGTTCCATAGTCGAAGAAGCATCTTGCGGCATACTGGACACTGAATGGGTCTCAGTAGAGGCCTGCGACTCTGTAGAAGTGGGTATCAGGGGCTGCGAAAGTGCCTTGAGTACTGGCAGACTGGTGACTAGCTTGACGGAAACGTCAGCGGCAGTTTTGGACCTATGCGGTCTGTCTCTGTCTTTATCTTTACGTTTTTTTTTCAGAAGATCGGTAGTTGGATGGCTTAACGAAGCCATTTTGAATACGGAGAACGAGAGCGAAAGAATTTAGCGACAAAGATAGCCCAACAATGAATAGTTTGGGCATTGAACAAGGCACAAAACCAACAGCGAGGTACATTGTGGTCTGGGCCTAAACAGGTGACGCAGAAAGAATGGAAATCTCTGTGAGGTATTTGCTTTCCGCAGGCAAATACAATTGTTAAATTTTTCTGACATCGGTTAGAGCAAGAAAAAAGGATCCCCAATGGGGTGCCTGGCTTTAAAAGACTTCAGGCTTGAAACTTGAAAAATGAAAATTTCAGGTAGTAGCTGACCAGCACTTGTGAACTGCTTCTGCTTTGAGCTCCCGTGCGGCAAAAAAAGCTGGCATAATGGCATCGACTGCATGTTTTATACCCCTGACGACCCAATATCTTGGGAGAGGCAACAGCATCTGACGCAGAAATCCCAAGACTCTGGCATTTGGGCCAACTGAAGGCAGCCTACAGGCAGATAACCCAAGTGTGATGACTGCAACAGTGAAACACGAAGAACATCTTAGGAATACGCACCAATCCTGGATTCAGCGAGTAATCAAAGAATGGAGGAGTGAATGAAAAAGTGTCTATAAAGCTATAAACAATTTACCTATATAACTTTATGACACTGTAGTAATATACAAGTTGTATCTGTAAGAAGTCTAAGTATCCAAGTCAGATAAGATGATATGGTGTTTAAATTTCGTCTGGATCCCTGAAGCAGTTACAGGAGGAAATGGTAGCCATGGAAGAGAAGAACATGGATCTGAATGCTGAAAAGTGATCCACATTTCAAGTTCTGGGGAAGACAGGGAAGAGGGTGTGCATACCTCCCAAGTGTACCTCATTACAAGCAGCATTCTTCATTTTAGGTCTGAAAAAGCCCAAGTTCTTCAAAGTTCCACACTGATAGGGTCCTATCACTCATTTAGTGTTATGAATTTTTTTAGCTGATATTCATAGTAAAAAGTACTGAATTATACTGATTTATCAAAATAACTTTTATTAAGTATAACGTAGCACATTTTAAACATCTGTGAGCTTCCTGGGTGAAGTTGTTAGCAAGCTGTTAGTAGGTGTTCCACATTTTGCTCATTTGTTCCACATTATGAGAGGTAATGTTCCTCATTTTGGAGATGGAAGGTTGAGAGCTATGCCTGTGTGTTAGTCAATAGCAACGTTCTTTGATGGGAAAGGTGATAGTGTCAAACTTCAATATAAAAGAATATCTACTGGAGTTACTACAATCCAGAGGAATTTGTTAAAACAAATTTTTTCATTACGACTATGTTCTGCCTAGCCAGGATGTTTAAAAGCAAGGGTGGCGTAATTTGATTGGATCCTGACAAGAATGACTCTACCCTGAGTTCTGAATGTTTGGATAGTGATATTGGTGGCCGAGTCCTTAGCACATTTAACATGCACTTCATTTTATAAAGTTGGTAATGATAATCCCTCCTTCATTAACCGGCCACTTCACCAGCTGTAACTGGAGGTGAGAACAAAGAAGTTGATTAAGCTACATTTATGCCGCAGACACCATTCTGAAGTTGATGCAATTACTCCAAGCTTGCTTTTAATACAACTATTTTATATCTGTTTTAGACAGATTAGAACCCACTAAGGTAAAAAAAAAGCAATAAAAAACAAACCTTAATTTAGCACACTGGAAGTGGTATGAAATACATGTTTTTTATCTTTCAGCAAGTAGGCCCAAAGGGGCACAGTACTTTTACCATGGAGGCCTAGGGAAAAATGCTACAGACATTGAAACATGAGTATATATAGCGCTGGTTAAGTAGGTAGGCTTTCAATAGTGAACAGTCAGCTTACTTGGCCAAGAAGAAAGGAAGTGGGTCACCTGTGGTAGTACTGCTCTCTGGTGCAAGGAAATAAAGGAGCAGATGCAGGTTTTGGATATGTAATGGAGGGACAGGCAGATGTTCATGCTGTGCACTTAGCAGAATGCACATATGAGTGTGGCGTGGCACGCCACTGTAGATCTGTCTATTGGTGAATCCTTGGTCTTTAAAAAAGCCTCGTGACAGCATGAGTGCTACTGTGTATAGATACCATTATCTCCTCTAACTCTCCCACAAAACCAACAATGTTGTCTGGCAGGTATGTTAACAGCAGATGGCCCAGGGCCTGGAGGGCAATCCAGTAGTCCAGGATGGCAGAACCAATGCAAACAGCACACCATGGAGAGACTAAAAATGCAGTATTTACATAGAAATGCAGAATAAATACTATGACAGTGAATAAAACAGAAACATGTCAACGTTAAGCAAACACTGGTTGAAGAAATGTATATATTCAATAGAGCAGCAAATATAGTCTGAACATCACTGTATTATGACATAACTAAGCAAAACAAAAGTAAGAGTGTAATTTGCACAGTGCACATTTAATACATCATAAGATAACAATATCGGTGTATACAAAGGAGTGTGAAAGTCCCAATGCTAAACAGACTTATTTATTTACACTTTGCTGACCAGGTTAGTCACACTAAGTGAATGACCTCTTTTTGAAGAGACCCAAGGTGGTATTTGTATTGACTAGGGGGAATTTGGCCAGGGCAACAGGGAACTTTCCCTACTCCTTTTGATAAATATCATGGATTTTTTACTTCCACCTGAGCTACCACCAAATTAAACAGATTGCCTGCTGGCCTCCGTTTAACATTTCATCCGTAGGACGGATTTGGAAGTTCCACTTTGTAAGCAAAAGCAAAATGCTAATATATGAAGCATGACCACTGACAGTGGAATATGGATATAGGCCACATATCAAAATAGCAGAGTTATGAATATGGTGTATCAGCTTGTTAGTGGAAATTCAAGTGCTAAACGTAAATGAAATGTGAGTCAGTCGATACAATACGTAGTAAACTTTAGGGAAAGAAAACGCAGACCAAGGAAATGAGCTTAATAAGGGTTAGGGAGTATGACAACAGAAGAAAGACAAGAAGGTTTAGGAAGCAACTCTGAACATTACTCTAATAATGGACAGAATAAGGGTGCTTTGTGCCATTCCTGCAAGGGTGAGTTTCCCACAGACACGTTAGGAACAGCACGACCATTGTAGGTGATGTTAACAACTTTTAAAAGTCTTTTTTTTAAATAAAGTTATCACCTTAACCAAATATATGGTAGCAACATGTCACTGTGGCCAGCCATTATAAAATATGGCAGAAATGGAAGCAAATGTCATATTCCATTTCACATCCTTGTACAGGATCTTTACTGGAATATCTGAAGTACCAGAAAAGGAAGGGGCTGCCTCATGGGAGAGTACTTATGGGGTTTCACAGGAGCAGCAACATCTAGAGGTGGAATGTTCAAAGGTGGATACGGATACGCTGACGACCTCAAAAATGTTCAAATAGTCTGACGTTCTGCAGGTGTGCTTCAGATCAGGGTTGGCAATAAACTGTACAAAACACTGCTTCTAGTAAAGTCATGGAGGAATCCACATTGGCTACATTTAACTTTTGAAAATACCTTCCCTGTTTACCCTCAATATCCAAGCAGGACATTATTTCCAACTGTTCAGGTGTTTTCTAATATGGACCACACTTCAGTACCACATAAATATTTGTCACAATACTATCATACTCAGTAATAATTTCTAGACGGCTCCTGAAATACTGGCAACAATAAATGTGATCCAAAGAAGAGCAGAACTGAAATTGAGAATGGTGGACCTCTTTGGACATGCACACAGACACACACACACACACAGACACACACAAAACTGTGCCAAGTCCATGGTTGCAGCACTTCAAACTCTTAACGCCCTACTCCAAGATACATGAACACTGGAATTTAATATTTATAAACAGCAGGAAAATGGGGGTAAAGAACCCCAGCAGCAACCCCCCACAAAATAAATGCTTTAGAGATGTAAAGGTGGCATTCAGAGTTTGCTGCTTTTTATTTGAATCACAGTTTATTTTTAAAGAGTTGGAACTCCTAAGTTTGGATCTCCTATTTCTGAAAGGTAGTGTTCTTCTCATTACAACTCCCCCAATCCCCACCATCTTAGTAGGTGTGAATAACTAGCACATTAAACACTAATTTACCTAATGACATGGAATAACATGCAGAAATGGTGCTCAGAGACTTCTACAACAGCACTGCAGATTTGAGGAAGTTTTACTTTCAAATGATCCTCACAGTTATCATGTCTTTCCAGAATAATCTTGGATACCCCTAACCCTGACAGACAAGATATGATATGGGTAGCCATTTTTAGATGTGGGTGACCACAGCAATTGCCCTGGTGGTGAAGTGACAACAGCTGTCACGGGGCAATTTGGACATTTGGCTTTAAAATCTGCACTGGATATGATCTCAGTACATCATCTCTATGTTGAATATAACAAAGAAAGCAGGCATAACTTATGGATACAAAGAAAAAAGTGAGTTTGACTTGGACAGTGAGAGTGTTTGTGTCCTAATACTGGGAAGCAGAAGATACGTAGCTAAAAATCCTGTAATATCAACACTATGAAAGTAGATGCTGGCTTGTTGAAACACAGTAACACTATGGCGGGTAGTCAAAGACAAAAGGACAGCAGCACAATTTGTCCTGCACCAATGTGCTGAGTTGTGCCACTGCACTGTTTTGTAATTCACAGTGCTATAAATTCTCACAACGGTAACATCTCATTAACAGGAATTTTTTTTATGACTAGGAATTGCTCTACCAAGCAGTTCTACATCAACAGCTGAGTGTACTACCAACCTGAGCTACACAGAAGCACAATCTCTTCTCCCAAATACTGACACACACACACACACACACACACACACACACACACATTGATGTGCACACAAACAGATGGATGCACATACATGCAAATACCTACAGACAGTGACACTGTTGTACTGTACCTACCTTGTGTCTTGTCAAACAAGAAATCTAAGTGGAGAAGGCTACACTGTAGGTTGTGTTTCTCCTCTACCAAGTCATTCCAAACAACAGCACAGATCACACAGACATACCTCCTGCACAGACACTCTAATATGTGCACAAACACACACACACACACACACACACACACACACACACACACACACACACACACACACACACACACACACACACACACACACACACACACACACACACACACACACACACACACACACACGCAGGCAGTACCTGTACACACTGCAATCACATACTTTCTATTCATACAAACCACTGGTCATGTCAAGGCAACCCCCCCCCCCAAACACACACATGTGCGCATGTAAAGCATTCTTGAACAGACACTCCTAGACCTACTCACACACACTATCTCTGTACACTCAGAGAGAGACACACACACACACACATGCACGCTCGCGCACACACACACACACACACAGATATATGAACACACTTGCATACACACACACACGAAAAGCATTTTTGCACAAACATTCCCAAACCAACTCACACACAGTCTCTGCCCACACACACACACACACACACACACACACACACACACACACACACACACACACACACACATACTTACCTGGATTAGCAGTCTGTGAAGGGTAAAGCTGTCCTGCTTCTCCTTTAACAAGTCTCCCTCCCCCAATGCAATGTACAGGTGCATGCTGCTACATGGTGGCGTACACTGAACCATTTTCTTCACTGCTGTTCAGGGTAACTTAAGTGGAATGGAGAGCAGGGCATCCACACTATGCAAGTATGAGAAGGAAAGGGAGCCTCATTCGTTTAAGCTCCTCCACTGACAACCACATTAAAGTAGGGTGACAAAACTCTTGCTGCCCATTAACATGGAGTTGAACTTTTAGGCAACGGCAGCACTATGAATATGACAGGTTTGCTTTGTACACAAAGTGCAATGTACAGCTTTGTATGCTGGACTACTTGTGTATTAATCCTAACCAATGTGTCCTTGCAGTAGTTTGCAAGAATCATATGATGATGGAAAAGCTTAATGAATGAGGATAGTAGGAATAACCATTCATTCTGCATTAATTATTATTTTCCATCTTTAGACAAAACTGCAAACTTTATCTAGCTTTTCCGGGATACTACAGTCCCCCCTTTACTGCAAACAGTGACCGGTCATTTCCTTCTCACTCGTACCTTCTTAAAAATGATTACTGTTCCACAGTAACAGTGAGATGCACATTAAAATCTAAGCAATTCTGGGTACAATTTCAACATTTTTCTATCAAGACAGTGACCTGTCTGAAAAAAGTTACCTCGTATAAAATGCTCATTCATCTTAGATAATTATCATGTCTTCCACTTAGGACAGTTGTAAAAATAAAATGCAATATATCATTTAAAAGGAGTATCTGGCTTTTTATGTTCCTTTTTCAGGCAATGGTTACACAGGAGCACTGAGGTAAGCAAACGAGACTGAATAGTAGAGTTCTACGAAATGTAATGTCCCAATATGTGGAATACAGCACCTTGGCAACTCCCATTGATCTTGTCAAATAAATTAATAATGAATGCAGTAACACCGGAGAAGCATGAAAGGGTGCAGAAGGCAGGCCTTTTGGAATAATAACGTAATCTCAAATCTCAACTGTAGTCAGCAGCTCACATTCTCAGAATGTGGCAAATGCTTACTTGACAACATTTTATTTGAAAAGTTCTCTAAATAAGAGAAAATAAAAATGCTTAGAAAAATTCAGAAATACAAAAGATTACTGATAAATGCAATCATATTAATAAGAAATCACAGACTATTGCTCATGATTTTTGGAGACCTTCTAATTGTATCCTTGTTATCTGAGAACAGGTTGTCTGAATTTTGTTTCCTAACATTATCTATGGAAGTTCATACTTGCAATCATAACAGTTTGCTCTACTGATATAATTAAGACTACACAGCAAGTAAATATAAAGAAACATACCTCCGTGTCTGTAGCTGGATTTGTACAGAACAGGTTCTTGAGTGCAATTCCTGCAGTATCCAGAGGTTCTACATATGGGGAGAATAACAAGTATAAAAGTGGGCCTTTTAACTATTTGCTTTCAGCAGTGTTTCACAATACTGAATTTGTGATTTGCAAGCTCTAAGTACACACTGCATTTGACAGTGCAATATGACAGTAGGTAGACAGGAAGCTTCAACACCTGATTTACAAACTCTGGGCTTCATTAAGGAATAAAAAAAAAAAACATAACATGAACAATCTGATAATTTGTTTACTCTCTTAGCACTGAGTACTGACTGGTTTATACAATATTAAAGTTGTTCCAGTATGAAACTGGAGCACTATTGTCCAATAACCTATCTGTATGTCAGTCCAGTACGCAGAGAACCTTTGTTGTTATGGTATATGCTGCACAATATATGGCAAAGGTGCATTACTGCCATAGGTCATGGCCAATACCTGCCACACTCAAGTGAGTTTCACGTTGACTTGATGAGAAGTTATAACCACTGCCTTCCAAGGATTCTACCTTCTTCATTCTCATCTGAGTGTCTTGAAATGTTATCTCAGCAACAGTAAATGAACCTTAGAGCATATATTTTGCATTTATACAAATAAAAATATTTCCAGGTAGGGTTAATAAAAAAATGTATAGTTTGTTTTTAAAACAATAAATAAATTATAAAACAAACAAGTAACTATTTACCTATGTCCACAGCTGATCAATACATCAAAGTTATACAGCAAAAACAATTAATATTTTTCAAGAAAATCTTTAAGCCAAGATTTATATGAATGTGTAATATTAAAAGTTTGCATCTTTATAGTATGTGATTCACTACTGCAAACATTTTTTGCCATACTAATAAATTCAACACTAGAGGGGGTAACTTTTCCAATTTTTAATAATTACTTTTCTGGCTATAGCAAGAACAGACCAAAAAAGAGGCACTTGATTTTTTGGAATTATCTCAGGAATCAGAGCATTAAATAAAACTAAAGATTTAGAAATATTACATCTATCTGACCATAGAGCTTGAATTAAATTATTATTTCCAAAAAGGGGAGATGACTTCACATTTTCCAAACCATACACGTCCAAATCAGCTAATATTTCAGAATCCCACCATCAACATTTGATTGTATATGATTTATACATAATTGTAATTTTGTTAGGAGTAACAACAGCTCTGTGTAAAAATTTCCAATATAATGAAGATGTATCTGTAGATTTTAATATTAATTTTTGTATTCTTCGGAGAAGTTTTCATTGCTAATTTTTAAGGAGAAGTTCCAACAGGAATTGTTTAAATATGTGAAATCTAACTTAAGAATTTTATACATTTGCGACAAATATGATTTTTAATTGCATTACTACTGATATTTATTAAGAAGTCCATTAATTTCTTATCTAGGTTAAATATCTTATTTACCTCTGTGTTCACAAAGTCTCTAAATATTTGTAAAATTAACCAATTCTCAGAATCTTGATTGCATTTAGACCTTAAAATGTTAATGGTGTATACAGGTACAATTTAAGAATTAATGCCAATAAATTAAATTACTTTGCTGTTTCGATACTAGCATTTTGTTGAAGTTATGAGTTTCTAAGCAGTCATTTGTATATGCAAGTAGAAACGCAGAAAATATTAAGTCTTTAATACAACGGTTAGAATATGTGAACTTTTGGAAATAGGAAATTATGTTATTTAAATAGGAAATATGAGGAGGAGGTGTAATACCATTTACGCAAAAATCTTTTAATAACCAGATGAAACAATTAGGTGCTATTTTTAATGACTGGTTGTGATATATTTACTATTTACTAATAATATTTCTTGATAAAAAAATCAAAATTAATTTTATTGTCATTCAACCATACACAAGTATACAGCTGAACAAAATTTTGTTCCTCCAAGCTCATGCACAAAAGCAGAACAAAGCAACATATAAACTAGACGCAACAAAAATACACATATACAAGAGTGAACATGAGCCAACTGAAGACTCAGAAGCTTTAAAAAATGAGCATGATTCATAGACTACTTCAATCACCCCTGCACTGCCACCTCTCATGCATCACCAGCAACATACAAGTCCCAGTCCTTTCTTCTGACCTTCCTCTCAACACCAAAGTCCTTACAACCACTGCTATCTGCAGGCCCGAATGGCCACACCATCACCAGCAACATTCAAGCCTAAGTCTTTCTTTCTGACCTTCCTTCAGACCACAGACCTCACAATCGCTGCTACCTGGCCTGAATGGCTATACCATCACCAGCAGCATGCAAGCCAAAGTCCTTCCTTCTGACACTTCTGACCCTCACAATCACCATCCAGACCATCACCAGTTTTTCTGACACCATCCGCCGCATCCCAAAATCCAATCCAGTTAACACAGACCCAACAAAAACAAATTCAATCCCTCTACATAAAGGAGGGTCTTCTATTGAGCTGTCTAACTTTCGACCTATTGCCTTACTCTCCCCAATAGCTAAGATTATGGAAAAATGTATTCACAAACAACTACTTAACTACCTACTACAAAATAACCAACTAGCCAATTGCCAACATGGCTTCAGACCATTCCATAGCACTACAACTGCCCTACTATCCTTCACAGACTCTATAAATAAAAATTGCAACAACTCCTTTTCCTCTGCACTATTTATTGATCTGTCAAAAGCCTTTGATATGGTTAACCATAACTTACTCTTAGACAAACTAAAGATCCTTTCTCTTGAACCACAAGCATTACCATGGTTTAGGTCTTATCTGGATAATAGACAGCAAGCAGTCCTTTGGGATAACAATCTGTCTTAACTACTTCCTGTAAATATTGGGGTACCCCAAGACTCTATCCTAGGTCCCCTTCTTTTTTCCTTATTTATTAACGATCTACACATAAATATTCCTCAAGCCACCTGCATTCAATATGCAGATGATTCCATCTTAATTTGTTCAGCCAAGAACATAGACTCTCTCCAGTCCCTCACCCAAACTGTTCTTCATAATGTTGAAATCTGGTTTATGCAACACTGTCTCCTCTTAAATCCCCAAAAAACAAAACTACTACTTTTTACCCCTACTCATAAATCACCTACTCCATCCTTCTCTGTAACCTCTAACAATGCTACCAACATAACCCCAGACTCTACAACCCGCCTACTAGGTGTTACAATTGATAATCGTCTCAACTTAGATGACCACTTCAACACCATCATAAAGTCCATTAACAAAAAACTTGGTTCCCTCTATAGAATTAAACCCTTCCTTACCCCTTCTGCCAGGAAAACTATTGCACAAACCCACCTCATTTCTACCCTTTTCTATGCTTCTGCTATATATACTAACCTATCAAAAAATAACCTCTCCAAACTTGTCACCTGTTATAATAGCATAGCTAGATTCATTACATGCTCCCCCTTCAAAACTCACCACTGCCTCAACCTCAAACAACTTGGATGGCTAGAACTGGAAAACCATATAGTCTGTCAACAATTACTTATCACTCAAAAGATCCTATACCAACCTAACAACACCCCTAACCTCTCTAATCTGATTACATCATATAAAAATCTTGGTACACTACGCTCTGCTAACAAGCTCCTAGTTTCCACAATTAAATCCAACAACACAGCTGGTGACTCACTTTTCTCTAACACAGCAGGTAAAAACTGGAATCAACTTCCTTCTGAACTATCAATCTTAGCTTCTACTTCTCTATTTAAAAAACACCTCAAAGAACATCTTAAAACTCATTGGCCTTGTCCATGTGCTAAACCAGACTGATATATTTCCCCTTCCTTCTCTTACTCCTTTCCCTACTCCTCTATCCTTCCCCCTTCCTTCTCTTACTCCTTTCCCTACTCCTCTATCCTTCCCCCGTCCTTCTCTTACTCCTTTCCCTACTCCTCTATCCTTCCCCCTTCCTTCTTTTACTCCTTTCCCTACTCCCCAGACTGATATATTTCCCCTTCCTTCTCTTACTCCTTTCCCTACTCCTCTATCCTTCCCCTTCCTTCTCTTACTCCTTTCCCTACTCCTCTATCCTTCCCCCGTCCTTCTCTTACTCCTTTCCCTACTCCTCTATCCTTCCCCCTTCCTTCTTTTACTCCTTTCCCTACTCCTCTATCCTTCCCCCGTCCTTCTCTTACTCCTTTCCCTACTCCTCTATCCTTCCCCCTTCCTTCTCTTACTCCTTTCCCTACACCTCTATCCTTCCCCCTTCCTTCTCTTACTCCTTTCCCTAACTCCTCTATCCTTCCCCATCCTTCTCTTAATCCTTTCCCTACTCCTCTATACTCTACCCCTCCTTATCTTACTCCTTTCCCTACTCCTCTATCCTTCCCCCTTCCTTCTCTTACTCCTTTCCCTACTCCTCTATCCTTCTCCCTTCCTTCTTTTACTCCTTTCCCTACTCCTCTATCCTTCCCCTTCCTTCTCTTACTCCTTTCCCTACTCCTCTATCCTTCCCCCTTCCTTCTCTTACTCCTTTTCCTACTCCTCTATCCTTTCCCCCTTCCCTTTTTTACTCCTTTCCTACTCCTCTATCCTTCCTCCTTCTCTTACCCTTTCCCTACTCCTCTATCCTTCTCCCTTCCTTCTTTTACTCCTTTCCCTACTCCTCTATCCTTCCCCCTTCCTTCTCTTACTCCTTTCCCTACTCCTCTATCCTTCCGCCTTCCTTCTCTTACTCCTTTCCCTACTCCTCTATCCTTCCCCCTTTCTTCTCTTACTCCTTTCCCTACTCCTCTATCCTTCCCCCGTCCTTCTCTTACTCCTTTCCCTACTCCTCTATCCTTCCCCGTCCTTCTCTTACTCCTTTCCCTACTCCTCTATCCTTCCCCCTTCCTTCTCTTACTTCTTTCCATACTCCTCTATCCTTCCTTCCTTCTCTTACTCCTTTCCCTACTCCTCTATCCTTCCTTCCTTCTCTTACTCCTTTCCTACTCCTCTATCCTTCCCCTTCCTTCTCTTACTCCTTTCCCTACTCCTCTATCCTTCCCCTTCCTTCTCTTACTCCTTTTCCTACTCCTCTATCCTTCCCTTCCTTCTCTTACTCCTTTCCCTACTCCTCTATCCTTCCCCTTCCTTCTCTTACTCCTTTCCCTACTCCTCTATCCTTCCCCTTCCTTCTCTTACTCCTTTCCCTACTCCTCTATCCTTCCCCTTCCTTCTCTTACTCCTTTCCCTACTCCTCTATCCTTCCCCTTCCTTCTCTTACTCCTTTCCCTACTCCTCTATCCTTCCCCTTCCTTCTCTTACTCCTTTCCCTACTCCTCTATCCTTCCCCTTCCTTCTCTTACTCCTTTCCCTACCCTCTATCCTTCCCCTTCCTTCTCTTACTCCTTTCCCTACTCCTCTATCCTTCCCCCTTCCTTCTCTTACTCCTTTCCCTACTCCTCTATCCTTCCCCCTTCCTTCTCTTACTCTTTTCCCTGCCCTTCTATCCTATGCCACCTAATCTAGGTACTTAGTAATTCTATAAAACATAAAGGCCTTTCTCTCTTAATTGGGTTTTACTCTTACCCACTATTGTATTTAGTATAATCTTTTTTACTCTAATAATTTTTTTTAGTATAATTTTTAGAGTAATGTTTTTAGAGTTTATAACCTGAGTATTATATGTTTTACCAATGCTTTCACTTTATGTGATTTTACATGCCTTTCTATATATGTTTAACATTGTCACTATTCATGTTTGGAGCTTTCTCCCCGCGCCTCTACTGAAAATGGACATATATCCAGTTAGACTAGCCTGGTCAACAAATGTAAAATAAAAAAAAAATAAATAAAAATTAAATCCCATGGATTCTGCTTCCTGCACTCTGCATCAGCTCAGCTCGCCACTGCAGGCCCATTGCCCACCACTCAACATTTGCAAGAGACAAGCAATAAATTCCAACAAGGACACCAACAGACACCATAGACACCACCGCAACATCTGCACACCTGACAGACAAAAACAGACTCACATCTCAAGAAATCACAAGATACACTACAAAAACAAAAAGTGCACAAGAGGAGCCAGAGAGATCACTGCCATGCAACTATCTTGCCCTCCATCTTGATGTATTTGTTTCCATTTTGAATCATAAGTTGAATTTATCCACAACACTATATTTTTTACAATTGTTGAAGTAACATACAATTGAATATCAGGGAATCTTATTCTACCATTATCCCAACATTTTTCTGTGTCAAACAAAGGAAACTCTTGGCTTATTAGGATGCCAAAAAATGTAAGTAGAATATTATTTATCTTCTTCTTTAATGTTGTTGGTGGAGATGGTACTAAAGATTGTTAGACAATAACTTAGGGAGAATTACCATCTTAATAAGCATTAATCATTCTTCCAAAAAATGCTACCAATCTATGTAACCCCATACGAACTGCAGGAGGAGTCATTACTGGGCACACTCCGAGTGCTACAAAGAGCACTTTTGGCTGACATCAAAGATTGAAACAATACTATTTTATGAACTTTAATCGTACTTTGACCTAGGGATGTTGTCCATTCCCATCATAGTATTAGAAACCCAAAAGATTTGGAGAAATTAAAAAAGTAAACAAGATTTTTTCCAATTTGTGACTAAACTTAAAATTTTATCAACAACCTGTTGAAAGTTTGCATAATTTCTATACTATTAGCCGTAATGGTTATATCAAGGTATTTCATTTGATTGCTATTCTAATTGAAGTTGGAATATTTTCTGTATGAATTTTTTTTATTATTAATTAATAATGTAGCCACAGTGGTACAGCAGTAGCATTGTTGCCTCACAGCAAGAGGTTCTCCTGTTCGATTCTCGGCTGGAGTGGCTTCTGTGTGGAGTCTGCATGTCATCCCCACAGAAAGACATGTGTGAATGGGCATGCCTTCATTGAAGATTGGGCATCAAGCTGACACCTCTGCACCGTTAAAATCTATTAGTGGACCGGAGTTCCGCTGTGACAACCCCTAACCGAGAAAAGCCGAAAAGACAAACATTAATCAATAATGTACTTTTATTATGATTACATCTTAAGTTTGAGATTTCTTCAAACTGACTCAAAGAACTAATTATATGTTCTAATGATTTTTCTGTATTTCCCATTGTTAGTAAAATATGATCAGCAAAGAGTTGAATGTTTAGTTTGAAATATTATTTTATTTTGATACCATTAATGTTCTTATTGGATCTAATACTATTAGCAAAGGGTTCTATAACTAATGCAAAAAGTAAAGATGACAATGGACAGCCTTGTTTTGTGCCTTTTTGTAATTTAAAGGGATTAGAAAGAAGAAAAACTATATTAATATAAGCACAAGAGTTATCGTATAACTTAGAAATGAATGCAATTAGCTCAGGCGAGAAATTATAAACTGTTTAAACAAGTACGACCAATTAACTGAGTCAAAAGCCTTATATAAATCAAGACTAATGATAGAAAGTTTTTTTATTTTTATTTGCATAGTCTATTAATGTATGTATTCTTATTGTATTATCCTGTACTTGTCTAATTAAAATAAACCCAGTTTGATCATTATTAATTAGTTTAGGTATAGATTAATTGTGTTAGCTAAAATGGACATTAACATCTTATAGTCCACATTTAAAATTGAAATTGGTCTGTATGATGAACACATGGTAGGAGTCTTATCTTGTTTAAAATAGGTGATATAAGAGACCATTCCCATGATTGGGGGGGACTTCAGCAGTTGTTTTTATTCCACTATAGACTTGCATCATGCGGTAAGTATTTTATATAGTTCTGGTATATAAGGCCATCTAAGCCTAGTGCCTTATTATTTTTAACTTTTTTATTTGATCTTTTGTTTCTGTTAAAGTGAATGGTGTGTCAATTTTTTTATTTGTTCACTTATTAATTTATTATTTATATTTTCCCTTAGAAAAGTTCAACTACATCATCATCTAATTTATTTGTATTATTATTTATATTTTCATAAAATATTTTAAAGCCCTCAATAACATCTTTAATATCAGTTCTAATTTCCTTTTTATGTGTTATAATTTCTTTGATATGATTTAGTTTATTCATTTTCTTTGACTTAAAAACAAGGTTATGCAAGCTTAAAGGGTTTACTTAATATGCCTGAAGTCTAAGTTTTCCGACATTTATTGAAACTTTATGATTTAGAATTTCAACATATTTTGTTTTTACATTTTAAGTTCAGACTGACTGATAATGTCATTTAATTTTAGATTTAACCTTAGTGTGTCTATTTTAGCCTGTAGTGTATTAATTTCTTTGTCCAACTGTCGTTTTACTAACATACCAGCTTGCTTCCATTTAAGTAAGCCTTTAGTGAATCACACAAGACAAAGACAATGTCAGTTATTACATCATTCATGTTTATTTCTAGGAAATTTTTGATCTCTTTCACATACCAATCCTTGAATCGTTTTATTTTAATAATGTACACCGATAATCTCCTGTGATGTACTAGCTTGCTAGTTTTTAAAATATTATTAAAGATTATAGCATTATGATCCAATAATGGAAATTAAACTACTGAAACTTCTCTGATATGTGATACCAGACTGTTTGAGAGAAAAAAGATATCAAACTAAATAACTCTACAGTCATCTTTCCCTGTATTTCACATTACCTCCCTGGTCTACTATATAGAGGAAGTCAGTAGTTATTTGCATATTTATTAATTTATAGGTCAGATGATTTTATATTTTTTTCTATTTACTTACTATGTGTAAAGTTGTACACAGAATCATAAAATAATACTAGGTTAACTCTCCTTGTGGGGCATTCTATGCCCATCCAATTACCCCATGTGAAAATCAAACCCTGCAACTTGTGCCTGTAAGGTGAACACTTTAACCACTGTGCCAACCTCGTACCCTTGTAGATATCTTTATATTTAACTATAAACATACTTACTTATTCTGATCTCTATTTCTGTTTGTACAATATGTCTTATACTATTACTATATTCCTAAGTTTTCTATTTCTGATATAATCCTAGTGTAGTGCGTCTTACAACAAAACATTTATATTTACCCTTATATATTTGATACTCTTTAATCTGGCATTACTACTAGAATCAGTCCTATTTTTCCCTTAAATGTTATGTCTAATAGTATCTCAACAAACATCTGAAAAATCTTCCTTTTAAGATTCAAACTTTCCATAATAAATTGTTCTGAGATGTTATGTTTTGTTATGATTAAAAGAGACAATAACAGAGAAACACAATCCTAATTGCTGTATGCTGATGATTCTACACTCATCTGCTCTGCTCCATCTCCAGAAGAACTCCACTCCTCCACCCAAAAGGTCTTTACAACAGCAGAAAAATGGTTCCAACAGATCTGTCTCCTCCTTAATCCCAAAAAAACTAAATTATTACTCTTCACCCCAACCCTCAAATCCACCGCAATCTCATTTTCCCTGGTGTCCTGTAATGGCACTATAATTATACCTGACTATTCCACCAAACTACTAGGCGTTACTATTGACAATCAGCTAAGCTTTGATAACCACATTGATCTAACCATCAAGACTGTAAATAAGAAAATAGGTGCCCTCTACAGACTAAAGCCCTTTCTTAGTGCTACCACCCGAGTGTCTCTTGCCCAAACTCACCTCATCTCCACATTATTGTATGCCTCTCCATCCTTTACCAACATTTCTAAAGCTAACCTTTATAAACTTAACACAGCATACCATAGTATTGCCAGGTTTGCCACAGGATCCCCTTTCCGTACTCATCATTGTCTCAATCTAAAAAAACTTCACTGGCTAGAACTTCAGAACCTAATACTCCTGTGTCAATTAGTCATCACTTTTAACATTCTGCACTACCCCTCCAATACACCCATACTTAATAACCTAATCACCCCATATAAAAACCTTACCTCACTTCGCTCAGCCAACAAGCTTCTAGTATCTACTCTCAAATCCCACAATAAAGCAGGTGACTCCTTATTTGCAAATACTGTTGGATCATATTGGAATAAACTTCCCATTGAACTGACCACCCTAAGCTCATCTAACCTTTTCAAAAAACAAATAAAACACCATCTCCAAACTCACTGGCTATGCCCATGCTCTAATCCTGACTGAGCTCAACATAGAATGCACCTCTTTCCAGTCCCCTCCTCTTCACTCTTAATTATTATCCTTTACTCCTGATTTATCCCTCTTCTGACCTACCTGCATACTGATTCTTCCTTCTTGCTTTTTCTCTTCCTACTTCTTCCTTCTGTATTCTGTATCACTACATCTTGTCATATTTTCCCAAATTCATACTTTCAGTTTCACTTCAATTGCTATTCTCTTTCCTAATACTAGTACCCTGGATTAACTTGTACTATTCTAACTTGTAATCAGTGAATTTGTTACTGACTCTCCATATGTTACAATTATTTTCTCAGTCCTCTTCATTCCTTGACAGTCTCTCCCTAGCAATTAATTCATTGTAATACTGCCTCTCCACTGTTATCTCTTTTCCTACTACCTCTGAATTCTTCTAAACTACATAATAACTGTTCCTAATCTGCTTACTTGTTTTTACATTTGGTTTATTTGCTGTTTGCTTCTTGCATTTGTGTCTGATTGTTTAAATTTTTTAGATTGTCTTAATTTTTTGATTGTCTTTCTCACTGTTAGCTATGAGTATGTTAATGGAGCTTTTCTCCTCGGGCCTCTGCTGAAAATGGACATGCATCCAGCCAGACTAGCCCGGTTAACAAATGTAAAATAAAAATAAAAATAAAATAAAATAATTTTTTTTATCAGAAGTGTCATTCTATAAGCTAGTACATAAACTATTCTTTTGGTACTGCAAGCATTTAGAACTACTCAATAACTAATAGTGGTTTAGAATACAATTCACTGTATTTTGCTTATCATCTAACTTGTATTCACTGACATCTTAGCATATGATTCAAAATATCATGATTATTTACTTTCAGACAGGAAGAGGTAACCTAGACAATTCTTGCAATTTTAGAACTCTTGCAGCATCACAAAAGCGCTCATGACTCTAAGTTGTTTCAAGATGGTTTTCATGACAAGGGCTTGAAAATGAAAAATCCATCAGTTACAATTCACACAAAAAATGCTTGCAAGTGAATCCAAGCCACACCACCACACATCAGTCCCTCACACCCATCCAAACCACCAAAAAACAACAAATAACATCTCAAAGTTTCCCAGCCACTGTGCTCAAAGAAATGACATTTAATGATTCAGCAACAACTATTCGTATGAGATATTTAATATATAGCAGACTGTCATTTTTTAAGGAGACATAGCATATAAACTTGCACTGAATGACAGCTATATGGGATCCAGGTTTAACTTGTAAAAGTCTGAGTGTTACTCTAATTATTTGATATCATTCCAATAGTAACTCTTATATGTAAAAATCTATATTTTTTTATAATTTGTTCATAATTGCTATTACATGTCAAGTATACTATCAGTAGCACACTAATGGACCATTTTAAGAACCCAGAATGTAACTTAACATGACTCTTTAGTGTCATCTGTTGCATCTTGTATTATATTTAATAGTACATTACTCACCTATGCCAGGATTTCAGAAAGTGTGCCACCTAACGTAAGTTTCATCATAATAATGATTAACTTTTAATAAGATGTATACTTTAACCTTCACACTCTAAGTGAAAATAGCTAAAAGAATAAAACTTTGGGCCGGATTCACGAAACCTCCGAGTAAGAGTTAATATGTCTTACACGGAGGCTGCAGTCAAATGGTATGACGTCAGCATGCCATGCATATTCATGAGGGCATGCTGAATCATACCCTAGGCTAACACGGTCCATGTAGGAAAGTGCGGGGCGTGTCCAAATGCAGAGTTCTGCAAAGGGACACGCCCCCAGAAGAGTCAGAGTCCTGAAAGTAAACACCCACGAGTGAGTCCGCGGAAATCTCAAGGAACACAACACCACACATGCCCTCACAGACTATAAACTGAACTGTAATGTAAAACGTAAAAATAGCAGTTTAATTTTTTTTTTATAATTTCCAAAATGTTTGCCTGTAGTTGCGCTCATTTGCGCGGGTATGCCCTCCGGTCAGCCACAGTTAGCAGACATTGAAAAGCATATAAGATCTAAATATGTAAATTAAGCCAAGTAGCAATAGCGTAGCGGTAGAGATGTTGGCCAAAGAGGAGGTAGTCACGGTTTGAGCCCCCACAACATAATTTTCCATTTTTATTTAAATAAGCATGAAACAATCCCCTGACATATATATATATATATATATATATATATATATATAAAACTATAATTTAAGTAAAATGTAATGAAATGGGCCATGTATTTTTGAAGAAATCCGACATAATAAAATATAAAAAAAGGATCATAATTGCCCATAGCTTAGCAAGGCTTTAGCAAGCTGAATATGGGTGCCCGTAGGTGAGCAGCGCTTTAACAAGCTTAGTATGAGTGCCCATAGGTGAGCAGCGCTTTAACAAGCTTAATATGAGTGCCCGCAGGTGAGCAGTGGTTTAACAGGTTTAATATGAGTGCCCGGAGTTGAGCAGCACTTTAACACGCTTAAAATGAGTGCCCGTAGTTCAGCAGTGCTTCACCCAGCATAATATGAGTGCTCATAGCTAAATAACGCGTTACCCAGCATAAGCCGTTTGTGCGAAGCTGTGCAGCGCGCCAACCAGCTTACCGTCGGGCAACATTAAGCAAGCTGTATCGAAGCCTCCTTTACACAGACACACCTCCTAGAGTGTCTAGACAGTATTAAAATAAAAAAAAGCAATGCCCAGGGTCGAACCTGGGATACTGTGCACCATAGTCAAAGTACTGAACCACTAAGCCATGACAGTTGTACTGAGAAATGCAGTATTAGCATATATACAGGAATGAATGGAAATAGAAGCATGACAAAGCAGGTTTTTTAAGCTGATAAATATCCAAAACGGCCAATCACAGATAAGTGCGGGAAAACAGGCATATATACGCCCCATAGGCGGGAATACACAGCATAACTGATTGTGGTACCCATTTGCAGTCAGGATGGCAGGTGCAGGAGAGTGAAGTCGCTTTACAGCACAAAGGTGGGGTGTTGAGGAGTCAAAATATATGGTTTGGCTCCTAGTCCATGATCATGAAGCACAACTCATGCAGGGCCAGGTTCACTGGGGTGCGTATAAGGCAGAGGCGTGGAACCGGTTGGCACATGATCTCACCAGTGCCACAGGCATTCCCAGGACTGGTGAACAGGTCCGTCACCACCATGCGGACCTGAAGCGACAAAAGGAGGACCAGCTGAACTGTTGGATCCAGGAGGCCTGCCAAATGCCCAACGCCCCATTACTAAGTATCCATGTAATTAAGTATGTAAGAAATGCTATCCTAGCCTATAGTATGGAGACATATGTTCCAATATTACTTCCTTTATATTACAGCTGCAGGTGTTCGTTCCGCGAATCAGCGAGCCTATGCGGATAGGCTGCAGAGGTTGCGCCACCAGGCAGGTTAGTAATTAGTTAGCTGGTATTGTCATAGTATATAAGTGAGACAGATTGTAAAAGAGTTCAATGTTGTAACCCACTAATAAAGGTCAAATAAGCCTAGAAGAAAGATTCTGATAGTATTATAAGATTAGATAAGTGATGCAGCCTGAAAAGAGTGTAATGCAATCCAGTAATAAAGATTAAACAAGTCTCAAATAGAGTTTCCACCTGTATTGTAATATCAGATAACTGCTGCAGCCAGAAAATGAGTGGTAATCAATCAACAAAGGATAGACAAGTTTCAAATACATCCGTGTAAATTCTGCCATATGAAATAAGTGAGTCAGCTGGAAAGGGTTGTTGTAAACCAGTAATAAATGTTAATAAAGCCTAGAATTAAGTACCATTCTGAAATGTAAATATAAAATAATTGAGAGAGTGTGAGATAGACAGTTTGAAGCTACCAAGAAAGCTGTAATAAGTCTGGAATAAAGATACACTGCAGTCACTACATAATGAAATGAATGAGACAGCCACAACCAAAGAGTGTAATGTCTTAAATAAAGTACATGAGCCATTGTCCGTCCCACAATTTGGATATGTTGCTGTACCCTTGCATTATGGAAATTGTATGGTTGTATGAAATGCTGAACATCCACAGTTGTCTAGACCCATATAAATCAAATGTAGCAGGATGCTGTACCTGAACACAGCCAGATATGAACATATATGAATAAAAATGGAATGTATATTAATGTAGCAGTAACATCCCCATCATCAACATTCCTAAGGTTACATGCAGGAAACTGTACTAATACATGTAGGGGATATATATCTGCATGTACTAGGAATGTACAGTATATGTATAGGTAGTTTTAGTTGTTAATGTAGAATTTCTCCACCTTACCCTATTTTCACAAATGATGCCATTCCACACCAAACCGGGTATGTGTATTCACAATTAATTCCCATGGACATTTGTCCTGTTGGTTCATGCATATCTGCATGTACGTTGATGCATGTGCCCTGTTCACATATCCAAACCTGATGGCCTGTTGCCACCAATCAACCCTGCATGCTGTTGGAATGTGCACCGTTGTTCTAAATATGCATGTGTTATGCTTGCTGCTCAATGTTCGGAATTCATGGGTGTTTGGTTAATGGGAATACTGATGCATGCTGTTACAACTAATTTTGAATGGTGTTTGTTACTAACCAAAAATGCCATAAAATACTGCTAAACATAGGACAACAGGGAAGGCAGGTTCCAGCGGACCCACCTCTCCCACCTCAGCTGACGAGTGCACCTGGCACCAGTGCCCAGGCTGGGACCTCCTCCTCCAGTGGCCCTGTGCCACCTTCGGGTGGAAGCACTGCAGGGGATGGGACTCGTCCCCCCCTCTGCAAGTGTGGCCGGAGGAGAACCTCCACTCACCCTCCATAGGGTCCGGTATGTGGTGTGTAGTGAGATCAGGCATTCTGTGACTGATCCCCTATGCCAGCTTGAGGCGAGGGTGGCACAACTCACGGGTGTGCCTGCCTGTCCTATCCAGCCCCCAGCACAGCCCCGGCATGGGCTGTGAAGGCACAGTGGTAACTGCCTATGGGTGGGGATTTCAGTTCCACTGTTGCCATCTGTGGGCTCATGGGCTTGCGATATCCAAACATCCGTCCCCGTCATTTGTGTTTACCCCACACATGTGTCATACTCCGCCCGTGTATGCATCTTGATTGTCTTGTCTGTTAACCTCCCCAACCTACCTCCCCAAATATACCTACTTCCTGTACCTCACATTCCACTCTCACCTGAAAAAAAATAAAAAAAGGGCACTCTGTTCCTACAAAAAAATTACGCCCCATACATAGCTGCCCAATTCGCACACATGTCCACTGGACATGTAAACGGATAATTCTAATTGGCAGTACAACATATTTTGTTGTCCTCACCCCTCTCTCAGGGGCGGAAGGTTTCAAATTTCACACCAAATTTCACACATATGCACAGCTGTTGCTGATAAAGAAATGGGCAGCTATGGGCTTTCCCTACATCCTTCATGCACATCCCGAGTTTGTTTTCCTACTGTCCTACCCTCTTTGTGCCCCCTTTTTCACCACTTTCCTAGCTCCCCATTTTCTTTTCTTTAAAAGAAATTAGCGCGGGTGTTAGCAGGAGTAAGCACTTTTAAGCAGTAGTCTGCGGGTGTGCACTTAGCTAAGCGAGTGTGTGCATGTGTAAGCATCGCACAAACCTGCTTACAAGTGCTTAAAAGTGCCTTAGTTACTTTGTATGACAAGGCCTGTAATCTGCTCATCAACAAAATAAAATACCCCTGTCAGTCTCGAACCCTGGACCTTGGAAACACTAGTCTGCATGAATTACCACTGAGCCACGGCAGATATACAAGAACTTGGTGCTGAAAGAAATATATCATGAAATACAAGGAGTGAATGTAAAGGGAATATAGGAAGGCCATTACACAAAGCTTGTTCCCTGAATCCTTACTGGCAATTCTTGTGGAATTGCATTACATTAGTGTGATAAGAGAAACAGCCATGCTAGGAGATAATAATGTTACAGTAGCACCTTACAAACCCCACACAGTATCAGAGCAGGATAAACACCGCCATATTTGAATAGATATGAGGCCAGGCTTCCCAACTGTGACTGATTTACAGGGATGTCCCTGATTTGCAAAAAATGTTACCTGTGCCCCACTGACTTCCTGTGAAATGTACTAACAGTAGGCAGAAAGGTGGGGTATCCCACGTAATGGTAACTGTCAATAAGTTAAAGTAGACACTACTTGCATTTCAGAAATGGTGTAGTAA